>NW_026652283.1:82767731-83093255 GCF_009828535.3 Hylobates moloch | reverse complement strand
CATGGACAAGTTGAGCCTGGGCCAACACACAGGGCCTTTCTTTACTCATGTGACCTTCCTACTGGAGGAATATGTGTTTGGTTACAAGTAATACACTGCCTCTCCAGCAAAGTGTCCAGGGATGTTACTTTTGCTTTCAGGAAACCCATGAAAGGGAAATTTCAACTCCTGTAATCAGGAAAGAAAGGAATAGCTCATGTGCTAAGAATGGCTTTCGTCCCTTAGCAAGGAACTGCTCTCTGAGTGCAGAAAGAGAGATTGAATGCCTACCCAAGCCAGACACTCCCTGGCTTCCTCTCCCCACTCGAAACACTGCTTACTGGACTGTGCCTCAGCTTGTCACCAGCGACCCCCGGTTAGGAGCGCTCTATTTTAAAATTGCCCTTTGAGGCCAGGCTCAGTGGCTCACTCCTGTAATCCCAGCACTCTGGGAGGCCGAGGTGGGTGGATTACCTGAGGTCAGGAGTTCGAGATCAGCCTGGTTAACATGGTGAAACCCCATCTCCACTAGAAATACAAAAACTAGCCAGGTGTGGTGGCAGGTGCCTGTAATCCCAGCTACTCGGGAGGCTGAGGCAGGAGAATCACTTGAACCCAGGAGGCGGAGGTTGCAGTGAGCCAAAATGGCACCCCTGCACTCCAGCCTGGGCAACAGAGACTCTGTCTCAAAAAATAAATAAAAAATAAAATAAAATTGCCCTTCGAAGCTGTCTTTACTCCATGGATCTTCATAAGGACATTCATTACATTGCACTGGTAGTTGCCATCCTGTTCTCCAGGACACACTAATTAATGGCTGCTACAGAAAAACAGGAACCCATTTTTTTTTGAGACATTTTTTCTCCTTAAATCCTGTACCAAGAATGGCTGTGAATCTACTGGGGAACTACCTTGCCTGATCTTCTGAGTCTAAAGAATCAGAACATATGGCCGGGCACGGAGCTCACGCCTGCACTTTGGGAGGACAATGCAGACAGATCACGAGGTCAAGAGATGAAGACCATCCTGGCCAACATGGGGAAACCCCGCCTCTACTAAAAATACAAAAATTAGCTGGGAGTTGTGGCGCATGCCTATAGTCCCAGCTACTCGGGAGGCTGAGGCAGGAGAATCACTTGAACCTGGGAGGCAAATGTTGCAGTGATCTGAGATCGCACCACTGCACTTTAGCCTGGCAACAAAGTGAGACTCCACCTCAAAACAAACAAACAAACAAACAACATAAAAAAGAATCAGAACATAGATGTGTTCTGCTCTTTGCACTGGTTGCTGGACAGCTGAGAGCCATGTTGTTGTAGGCCATCCAGCAATTCTGAACCTTGGAGCACACCCCTGGTGGTCTGGATCTGGTGTCCACTTGTTTTCTTCCATTTCTCATCTATTTATTTTCAGTGTTTTTCATGGCATATCTCTTATTTGTATGTCACATTGCATCTTTTTTCAAATGAAAACTCAGAGAGGCTAACTGCCTTGCCCAAGGTCACATAGCTTATCAGTGAGGAATGCAAGATTCAGAGCCTAAGCTCTCCCATGCCCCCTCCCTAGTCCTCAGTAAGGCCCATGAAAGACTTGGATGTACGCACGACACTGGGAATTGGTAGGAAGTGACCATTATTGGACAGCAGTGATTTGAACTAATCATTTCCTCTTCTTATGCTTGTTTTTTGCTGGCTTGCCTTCTCCACACCCACCCTATAGTGCCCCTTCCTTACTCTCCAAAACTCATCAACTCCCCAAATCCAAGACCTATCATCTATGACTGACAGCTCCAGCTTCTAGATAACTGAGTATATAGGAACAATGCGCCAATAGCCATAGCAACAGGGGTGGGTGGCATTCTAGTATATTGCATCTGTCGCAGCCCCCATTTCCGCCCACCATCGCCACATACAGCAGAACCCCAGCCACAGGAACTCAACTGAATATGGCCTTGCTAACTCACATACAAACCCCAGCTGCTGCAACCATCTCTTTGAAATTAGGCTTTCATGCTATGGCTGCCACATGGGCTCCAGATGGCATTCCAAGCAGGAAGAAAAAAACTAGGAGGAGGAAGGAACAACAACAATATCAGGAAGGGAAAATTTCCCAGGAATCCTCAGCAGACTTCTACTTAGGTCTCATTGGCCAGGACAGTGCCACGTGGCCACCCCTAGCTGCAAAGGAGGCAGTCTTGATTACAATCATGGCCAGATAAAGGAGGAGAGATGGGTTTTGGGTAATCTGCCACACCAGAGAGGCCACCCTAAATCCCTGGGTTGAGTATAAGGTGCAGAAAACAGGCAGCAGAAGGGGAGCACCAGGGTCAAATGGATGAAGACGGTCGTTTAAAGGGATGCAGTGGTCATTATGTGGCATCCCTAGACTCCCCTCTGGCACTGAAGGGCTCATCCTCCCACTGCTTGGAGTTCTGCTCACATACTCCAAGCTCTCAGCCTTCTTTGGGAATCATGTTGGCTGAAAAGAGTCACCTTGCCCAAAGTCATGCCCCTTTCCAGGGGCAAGGGTGGCCGTCATCCATTGCCTCATCCCTGCATAATTTTGCAGGCCCATCCTAGCCCCAGAGTGCCCTGTGGGGTTGGCTGAGGTTTTGAGACTGCGTGGCCTCCCCCTCTTTTCCCACATCCTCCCCTCCCCTCCTCTTCCTCCCACGTCCCTAGAGCACTCCTGATAAGCATCCAGCAGGGTGATCTCCCTAAGCCACAGCCTGCACCAAAGAACAAACCACTCTTTTTTTCTGGTTCAACCTCACTGGCATCTGCTGAGTGCTGGGTGTGTTTCAGGCACTGCGCCAGGTCATGGGAGTGGAGGGAGTGGGTGATCCAAACATGAATAAGATCAATCCCCACCTTCTAGAATCTCACAGCCCCGTGCATGGAGCTGGGAAAACATATGACTCCGAGACAAGACAACAGATAGTAAGACAAATACAAAGTGCGATGACTACTCAAAGGAGGAAGACGTTATAAATGGTTTGATAGGAAGTGGAGAGAGATTAGGAAATCTGGAGATGCTCCACGTGGGAGGGAGACTTTGACCGGCCTCTGAAGGATGGCTGGGCAGAGCCCATGGCGGACAGCACTCCAGGCAGGACCAGCCTAAGCAAAAGGGCAGAGGGCTCAGCTTGGGCCATGTCCAGATGGCAACACAGATCCAGTTTGGCCACAATGGGAAGTGAAACAGAGCACAGCTACTGGGAGAGACTGAGGCAGGAGAACGGCGTGAACCTGGGAGGCGGAGCTTGCAGTGAGCCGAGATTGCGCCACTGCACTCCAGCCTGGGCGACAGAGCGAGACTCCGTCTCAAAAAAAAAAAAAAAAAAGAACATGAGCTTCCAAGTCAGACAGTGCTGTGCTCAACTCGTAGCTCTGCCCTCTCTGAGAGAGGGAGGTCAGCAGGTAACTTAACCTCCAACAGCCGTGGTTTTCTTATCTGTAAATCAGGAATTGCAACACCCCCCTCTGCCCCAGGGGTCATTGTGGGGACTGAATAGTTGAAATATTAAACTACTATATGAACTCTTAGAGGAGCAGGAGTCTCCGTTGACACCCTAGTTTTCATTATACAAGCAGAAATATTAAGGCTACTTCTGCAGCCACTGGTTCTCAAAGTCAGATCCCTGATCAGCAGCATCCCATTACCTGCGAGCCTGCTAGGAATGCAGAATCTCAGGCCCCAACCCAGACCTGCTGAATCAGAAATTCTGGGCGCGGCATCCAGCAGTGTATTCTAATGAAGGGAGCTGAGGCACATGAAAACTTGAAAACCTCTGGGTTAAGCCAACAGAGGAATTTATTTTAAGGGTACAGGAGCTCTTCGTGAAATTCAAAGACAGGTGCAGCAGGGCCTCAAAAATGGGTGGCTGACAGAGATGGGAGACTGGGGCAACAAGGATCTCCTTCTGCTTCTCTCATCTCAACTTCTCTTTTAACCTCTGCTTCTCTCTTCCTGTGGCTGCGAATAAGCTTTCTTTATGTCTTACTTCCACCAGCTGAGGGTTTCTATCATAGAGGGTGAAATCTGTTTGTCTCCACTCCAGGTCACCCTGGAAGCCGCTCATTGGCCCAGCTGGAGTTCGGTGCCTATCCCTGGGCCGCTTAATGTGGTTTAGAGGCTGAGACACTTAGTCTGAGTATAGGTGCTCTTGCCCAAACCAAATGGATGAAAGTGAGGTGCCGATTCAATGGGGTCTCCTATGCTAGGAACACCAGCCAGTCAGATGCTGGAGAAAGAGGTCAGGTTGAGACTGTGGAATTTAGGAGACTGTGGCTTTGACACTAGTTCCATAGAACAGTGGTTCTCAAAGTGTGATCCCCAGACCAGCAGTCTCAGCCACATGATGTCAGAAGTGCAGTCTTGGCCCCAACCCACCCCACAGCTACTGAACCAGAAACTCTCTTGGTGGCCTTGTCAATCCTTGCCTTAACAAGGACAAGTTAGAGAACCACTGTGAGGGAGGGCACAGAAAGAGGTAAAAAAAAAAAAAAAAAAAACCTTTAAATGAGAGAGACACATCATTTCTGTAGCCTCGTCTGTCTTTCACTCCGTTTCTTTGAATCATAACGAAACAGGCAAACAAGACATCAGAGGAAAACACATCCAGGGCGATGGCTCCCCCTTCCTTTCTTTCCTTAGTGCACAGTGCACATAGTAAGAGACAACTTCCCAAATTATGCAGGCTGTTAGAGCTGGAATAGAGCCTGATCTTCCCTCTTTACTTTTGGGGAAACCAAGGTCCTGAGGGATAGCATTTCAGAACCAGTGTCTCATTTACTGGCAGAGAAAGGACTGAATCTCAGGCCTCCTAACTTCACACAGTCATGATTTAAAAATGGAACTTGTCTAGGTCAAAGAAAAAAGTAACTGAGAAAGTAGATTCAAATGAAGTCATACAAGACCTGCATAGAAATTAAAAGCAACGCAGCCCTGGTCAGTGGAGTTAGCATCTACAGTGTCATTTTGTGGAATCCCCAACCGAATTATCGATCCCTGACATCCATGGTCAAGCCTTAAATTCCATCATTATGATGACTAAGAGCTTTTTTCACTCACCACAAACAAGGTAAACCTAAACACTGTCACCTCAAAATTAGAACGTCCAAGGCTTTAACAAGAAAGGGAAAGAGAGGAGAGGAAGGAGACATCTTGTAGAGACATAACAAAAGAAAAAGGCAGTTCATAAGTTCTTATATCGAAGTAGATCTGCCAAGTATCCAACAAGGGAAAAACAGCTAGAACATTGCAGAGAGTTGTGAAAATCACCTACTTTAAAGTCTGAACTTTGTAAAACTGCAAAAAGAGAGATACTCTTGGCAGTTAGTGTGTCAGCCTTAATAAAAGGAAGTGGCAAGTCTAGCCTGTGTCAGGGTGGATTAGCATGGCCTGTGTGGGATGCAAAAAGAAGACAGCAGATGACAAAAAAAAAAAAAAAAGAATATTACAAGGATTAAAAAAGAGGAACCAGACTGAACCAAAACAAAGAGATCTTTCTTTGGTCTTAGCTATGGATTTTACCAAGATGTGGATTAGAAGGGGTGGGCATGGATGGTTGTGCAGGTTGCCCTAAACAAGCATGCCACTCTTGCCAGTGGGACAGGTGCAGACTAAGTCCATCTGGTGCTCTGCTCATCAATCCATGCTCAGACCAGCCCGAGGGGATGGTGTGGTGAATGTTCCTAATCTTCCAAGGCCAGCAAGAGGCTCAGGTTATAAATGACAGAATCACCTAGCTGGCTTGCCTTTTGATACTTGTTCTTTGATAGATGTATGTTCAAATTAACTGTTGGCAACCTGTACATTTCAAAGAATGACTTCGAGTCTTTTCAACTAATTTTCTTATTTTCTTCATAAACTTCTAAACTCGGGATATCCAATCAACCCTTTAGAGTCAACGGCTTGGTGCCTAGACAGAGCAAAATGAGAATCTCCCTTTCACAGAATGACACGAAGGAACAGATTCCCTCTTACAAAGAAGCACCAATTATAGGATAGTCCCATTTTTCTGGAGCCAGATTCAAACTCAAATTATTATTATTTTGTTTAATTTCATTGCTTCTTTCTGAAAATGCTTTTTTTTGAGGGGAGGATCCCTAGGGATTTTGCTGATCTGGTTCGGGGTTTGCTTTCCTACTTCCTTCCATGATACCTCCATGCTTGCTGTGACTAGGATCCGTCAAGCGCCCTTTACTTTTAGAAATTCTTCCCAAACATTCAAAATCACAGAAACAGAAACAGCAGTGTCCTCCTCTCTCCAACAAGGAACAGGAAAGAAACTTGCCTGAAAAGGAGAAGCTGGTTTCCAATAAGTACAAACTAGAAGAGATGACTTGTTTGCTGTTTGGAAATTTGGAACCTTCGCAACTAGACTGTTTGTGGCAGTGAGGCTGGTGCCACCCATGTGCTTAGCATCAGTAGTGTGGCCTGGGGCTACATCTACGACCTGACCACTTAACCCCACCGCGACTGCTACTGTCCTCATCCAAGCCACCATCACAGGTGGGGCTTGCTTCCCTCCTCTGCTCTTCCTGTAATAGGCTATGCTCAGTGCAGCAGCCAGAGATCCTGTTAAAACATCCATCCCTCCACTACCCAGAGCCCTCTACTGGCTCCCCAGCTGGTCCCCAGTAAAGGGAAAAGCCCTTCCCATGGCCTGCTAGGCCCCGCATGACCTGGCTCCCAACCCCCTGCTCTGCCTTGGGTCCCACCACACTCCCCCTCACTTCCTCTGCTCCAGCCACACCCTGGCTCTCTTATTGTTTCTTTCTTTTCTTTCTTTCTTTCTTCTTTCTTTCTTTCTGGCTTTCTTTCTTTCTTTCTTCTTTCTTTCTTTCTTTCTTTCTTTCTTCTCTCTCTCTCTTTCTTTCTTTTCTTTCTTTTTCTTTTTTTTTTCTTTTTTTTTTTTAGAGGGAGTTTCACTCTTGTTGCCCAGGCTAGAGTGCAATGGCAAGATCTTGGCTCACTGCAACCTCTGCCTCCCGGGTTCAAGCAATTCTCCCAGCCTCAGCCTCCCAAGTAGCTGGAATTACAGGCACGTGCCACCATGCCCGGACAATTTTTGTATTTTTAGTAGAGACAAGGTTTCGCCATGTTGGCCAGGCTGGTCTTGAACTCCTGACCTCAAGTGATCCACCCACCTCAGCCTCCCAAAGTGCTGGGATTACAAGCGTGAGCCACCGAGCCCGGCATCCTTGCTGTTTCTTTGTGCCCAGGTACAGGAATTTCTCTAGGCCAGATGTATACCTAAAAATGGAAGTGCTGATCAGGGCGTCTCTACATTTTCTAGATATGTCAAATTTCTTACACATGGGTTTGCAATTTAAATTTCTACCCACATTGTGGGATATGGTAGCTTTTGTCACGTTCTCTCCAATACTTGGCTTATCGCATATTTTAATTTTTACTAATCAGATGTGTGGGAAATGTGAACCCAACACAGGTTCAATCTACATTTTATTGATTATGATGAAAGTTGAACTTATTTTCATGTTTATTGGTTATTTGTATTTCCTATTCTGGAAATCTGCTGGGAAAGAGAGGAAATTGAGATAATTTGATTTCTTTAAAAGTTTATTCAGTTTTTCTATTTCTCATGAGTTGATTTTGGAAATGTATAATCTTCTAGAAAGTTATTCATTTCATCCAAATTTCCAAATGAATTGGTATAAAGTTACTCCCTCTGTTCTCTCCTGATGTCTACCCTCTATCCTCTTTAGCTGTCTTTTGTTGTTGTTTTAATATTACTTATTTGTACCTTTTCTCGTTTCTTTTCATCACTCTTATTAAAGGTGAGTTAATTAAGACTGAATAGCCTCAGATTAGGCTAGTCACTGAGTTATGAAAAGAAGTTTCAGTTTTCAGAATCTTAGATTTCAGAAGAGTAAATGGCAAACTATGGATCCATGTTTTCATTTTCATTTAGTTTTAAATATTTTGTAACTTTTGTTCTGCTTTCATTTTAACTCATAAGTCCTTTAGAAATTTACTTATTATTTTATTTTATTATTATTATTATTTTTGAGATGGAGTCTTGCTCTGTCGCCCAGGCTGGAGTGTGGTAGTGTGATCTTGGCTCACTGCAACCTCCACCTCCCAGGTTCAAGTGATTCTCCTGCCTCAGCCTCCCGAGTAGCTGGGATTACAGGCGCCCACCACCATACCCAGCTAATTTTTGTATTTTTAGTAGAGATGGGGTTTCACCATGTTGCCCAGGCTGGTCTCGAGCTCCTGACCTCAAGTGATCCGCCTGCCTTGCCCTCCCAAAATGCTGGAATTACAGGCGTGAGCCACCACACCTGGCCAGAAACTTATTTTTAGCTTCCAAACACATATTCTTTTGCTTTTTGCAATCTATATGAAGATGATTTTTAATTTAATAAACTGTGGTCAGAAAGTGCGGTCTGTATGATACAGTTACTTGCAAACTTGCTAATAAATCTAGTATAAATGTGCACATGGTCAGCTTTTCTGTAAGTTCTGTGTCTTCTCTGTTTCATAACATTTGAGCTGGCAGGCCATGAATGGGCCATGAGTATGTTGTAGCGTATTGATTTCTTCAGCCCCAGGACAGCTGGGCAATGCCTTATCATGAGCGCCATAGTCTGGGGTTCCTCAGAGGGTAGCCCTGGCTCAGGAAGCTCACCCCAGGTGGCAGGCACAAGAGGCTTATTCAGCCTTTGCTGCTCTATGGTATGTGCTAAGCCCAGGGATGACATCCACATCACCAGCCAGCTACAGAGCCCTTGGCTGCCAATCCAGAACAAGGGGTCTGCCAAATTGCAGGAGGAGTTTGCTCATGTTCCATGTGTCCAGCAACCTGGAGCACAGCCCAGGTCTCCAGTAGAGTTGGGGGCCAGGGAGGCTCAGTCAGGGCTCCTGGAAGATATAGCTCCTGGCTGCAGCACCCAGTCTCTGTTTTACATATTTTGGTCACTTCCCTCCATTTGTGGCTGATGTGCCCTTTTAGTGGCATCCAGACCGTTTGCAGGGTGACCATTCTAACAATATATGCATGATTTGTGAAGTAGCACTGCATCATGTTAAAAACCCTACATGTAAAACATTTGATACTTTTGATATTTGTCTGTATTTCAAATTTCAAGATATTTCAACATTATATTTTCTAATGAAGGATCAATATTAGATCCTTCAAATATAATTTCAACTGTTGCAAACTTTTGAATGATTCTAAACATTTTGCTTTCATTTTTGTCACTTATTTGAATAAAGCTTCTCATTGATCACAATTATCATGAATTTGAAATTATTAACAGGAAAAATCTTGATTTGAAATGTGCTTAGCAATTTTAAGTGTAAAATATGATAAAGGCTTATGTCTGTGGGAGCAACCTCATTTCTGATGTAAAAATTGGAAAATATTTTATTTGTAAAATTTGTGAAAAGTCAGTGTTTAACATTTTATAATGCTGTGAATTTTGTATTTCTTCTTCTTGTTATATTAACAAAATGAAAATTACCTTCTTGGCAGATTGTTCCTTTAATGTTATGTAGTTTTTCTCTTTCTCAAATTAAACTTTTTGCCTTAAATTCTATTTGATGTTACTCTTCAGCACGATTTTGGTGAATTTTTTTCTAGAGTACCTCTCCATCCCTTTATTTTCAGTCTTCCTATGTGCTTTTGTTATAGGAGCTCTTGTTTAAGCAGTGCCTGAAAATCTACGTCCTTAAGAAATTATGTTAATCCATTACTTTTTTACTTTTTTGTGATTACTGATATAATCAGACTCACTTTAGCTAATCTATTTTGTTTTCTGTTGACCAACTTTTTCCTTTCTTAAATCTCTTTCTTTGTCTTTAGTCTGCTTTTCCCCCTGCAAGTTATACAGTGTAGTCAATTCTCTTTGAAGTTACTCTTATTTTTCTTTGTTTTAAAAAACATTCATCTTTAATTACAGATTTTTCTAACAGATTCTAGAGTTTTTCAATATTTCTATTTTCCTTCTCAACACAACATAAATTTTTGCACACTTTGCTCATTGAGCATTACCTCCCTCCTATCTAGTCATTGCTTCCCTGAGGTTTAGGGGATTTTGCTTAGGTGGTTTTCTTTTACATTTCTAAACAACATAAGTTTTCTTCCATCAGCAGTTAAATGTACCAATCTATTTTTATCAGTTTCTGTCCTTACAGCCATTTCTTGTATGCCATGATTTTCTTCTAGGTTCACTTTTCTTCTTGTGGAAGCACATTTTAAAAATAGTTCTTTTAATGAGTGCCTGTAGACAGTAAAATCCCTTAATCCTTGTATGTCTTAAGATGTCTTTCATTTGTCTTCACACTTGAATAACAATTTAGCAGGGTGTAAAACTCTACGTTGATAGTCATTTTCCTTGAACACCTTGTCATCTGGCATAAAACCAATCTTTTCTCGATGACATCTTTCAAGGGATTCTCTACATCATTGATGTGCTACAATTTCACAATAATATATCTAGGCATATGTTGACTAGAGCATTCATGTCCTTCTCCAATTCTAGAATAATTATTAGTTATTAATTTTTCAGATGTTAGTTTTCACCGATACCCTTCTCTCTTATTTTTTGAAACACCACACAAATGTCAGTCTCTCAATCTATTCTCTTGTCTCTTATTAGTTCTCCCACATAAAATATCTTTGCTCCTTTGAGCTGTGTCCTGGGTGGGTTTCTCCATATTAATTTCCAATTCATGGATTTTCTTTGTGTATAGTTTGGAGATCATTATTTTCCATTTTGATGACAGTAATCTTAATTTCTAAGATTTTACTATTTTTGATTTGTTCTTTTTCATATACTCCTTCTTTTTGTTTCATTTCTTCCCATATTATTTTGTAGTCATTGCTCTATTTTAGTATCAAGTAATTCCTTCATTTGTTTCTCCAGAATAACAAAATACTGTAATTTTAAAGTCTTTTTTCAATTAATTCATCATTAATTTCATCTGGAGTAAATCTGAATCAGGATGATTCTGGACACAACTATCAGAAAAGCTAACCAAAATTAATAGATTAAACAAAAAGGGGAGTTATTTTTTCACATAACAAAACATCTTGAGGTAAGATAATAAGACAATAATCAATCATAAGCAATATTTTAAGATAAGAAATCTACATGCATTGCTTATTTATATCTTATAGCTAATAAAGAAATCATAATGCCCTTTTCATTACAAGTGTCTACACCTTCAGAAATCAGAAAAACCAATTTAAATTTTAGTATCAAGGACAATACATTATAAAGTAACAGAACCAATTTAGCAAATCAGACTTTTTGATACTTAAAGTGATATTTCATAGTAATTATAGTTATATCTAAAGCCTAGGTATCTTGAAAATCTCTGTTAAAAATACAGTGCAAGAATGATTTTTTATGATAAAAGAAAAAGGTGGTCACGATTAGCAAATGTTCTCATCCAGTCTTTACCAGACAAAAATGTAGGACCAATATTCTTGTGAATGTTCTCTGCTTAATACATTATTGGAATTGACTTTTTAATTACCTTTATGGTTTAGAATTTTGTCTGCCCTCTACAGCTGCAGAGAGGTGGTATATTTTAAATTGGGGTGTCTAAATATTCGCTGCTAGTATATAGAAGCACACCTGATCTTTTAAAAAACAATTTTTTTTGAGACAAAGTCTTGCCCAAGCTGGAGTACAGTGGTGCGATCTTGGCTCACTGCAGCCTCCCTCTCCCCAGTTCAAGTGATTTTTGTGTGTCAGCCTCCCCAGTAGCTGAGATTACAGGCACATGCCACCAAGACTGGCTAATTTTTACAGTTTTAGTAGAGATGGGGTTTTGCTATGTTGGCCAGGCTGGTCTCAAACTCCTGGCCTCAAGTGATCCACCTGCCTCAGACTCCCAAAGTCCTGGGTTTATAAGTATGAGCCATCATGCCCAGCCATAATTAATCTTTATTTGCTTGTCTATAGTTCTCTATTATTGTACTGACTTTCTCTGGTTTTAGTGTCAAGGTAATTCTAGATATGAAAAATTACAAGTATTCCTTCCTTTTCTATTTTCTTGGAGAGATTACATAGCACTGGTTTCCCCCAGTGAAACCATATAGACCTGGAGATTCCTTGTTTGGGAATTTCAAGAATTATGGATTCCATTTCCTTAATAGTTAGAGAGAATATTAAAATTTTCTATGTCACACTGGGTGAGTTAAGGTAGTTTGTGTTTTTCAAAGAATTGATCCATTTCACTGAAGTTGTGAAATTTATATGTGTAGAGTTGTCCATAGTGTTCCCTTATTTTCCTTTTGATTTCTTTGGGGTCTGTAATGATACCCCTTGTTTAATTCCTGATATTGGTAATTTGTGTCTTCTTGCTTTTTCTCTTTGTCAGTCTTACTAGAGGCTGTCAATGTTAGTAATCTTTTAGAAGAACAAGCTTGTATTTTCCTGATTTTCTTCATCATTTTTCTCTTTTCAGCTTCATTGATTTCTGCTCTTATTTTTATTATTTTCTGTTTTTCTTGCTTTGAGTTTATTTAGCTCTTCTTTTCCCAGCTTCTTGAGGAGCAAAATAACTGATAGGAGATTTTTTTCCTCTTTCCTAATATACACATTTAGTGCTATAAATTTCTCTCTCAGCATTGCTTTAGCAGTGTCTGACAGATTTGGGTATGTTTTATTTTCTTTTTTTTTTTTGAGACGGAGTCTCGCTCTGTCGCCCAGGCTGGAGTGCAGTGGCACAATCTCGGTTCACTGCAAGCTCTGCCTTCTGGGTTCATGCCATTCTCCTGCCTCAGCCTCCCGAGTAGCTGGGACTACAGGCGCCCGCCACCACGTCTGGCTAATTTTTTGTGTTTTTTAGTAGAGATGGGGTTTCACCATGTTAGCCAGGATGGTTTGATCTCCTGACCTCGTGATCCACCCTCCTTGGCCTCCCAAAGTGCTGGGATTACAGGCATGAGCCACTGTGCCCAGCCGTATTTTCTTTTTAATTCAGTTCAATGTATTTTTAAATTTCCCTTAAGACTTTCTTTTCAGTGCATAGATTATTTATAAATGTACTGTGTAGTTTCCAAATGTTTGTTGATATTTCTGTTTTCTTTTTTGGGTGGAGGGAGGGGGACAGAGTCTCATTCTGTCACCCAGGCTGGAGTGCAGTGGCACAATCTTGGCTTACTGCAACCTCCACCTCCCGGATTCAAGTGATTCCCCTGCCTCAGCTTCCTAAGTAGCTGGGACTACAGGCACGCACCACCATGCCCGACTAATTTTTGTGGTTTTTGGCAGAGATGGGGTTTTCACTATGTTGGTCAGGCTGGTCTTGAACTACTGACCTCAGGTGATCTACCTGTCTCGGCCTCCCAAAGTGCTGGGATTACAGGTGTGAGCCACTGTGCCCGGCCTGTTATCTTTTTATTATTGATTTTTATTTTGATTCCATTGCTATCTGAGAACATGCCCTGTATTATTTTAACTCTTTCAAAGAGTTGAGGCTTGTTTTATTGCCTAGAACATAGTCAACCTGGGTAAATACCCTGTGGATGCTTATAAAGAATATGTATTCTACTGTCATTTGCTGAAATGTTCTTTAAATGTCAATGAGATCCTGTTGGTTAATGATGTTATTAAGTTCTATAATCTTATGTTTTTTTATCTAATTGTTTTATTAGTTGTTGAGAGAAGGATTTTGAAGTCTCCAACTATAGTTGTTGATTTATCTCTTATTCCTTTTATTTTTTTCCATGTCTTCTTCACATACTTCACAACTTTAATGTTTGGTGCATACACATTTAGGATTTCTATGTCTTCTTGGGAGAGTGACATTTTTATCCATTTGTAATGTCCCTCTCTGCCCCTGTTACTTTTCTTTGCTCTGAAGCCTTCTTTATGTGATATTAAGACAGGTACCACTATTTCTTTTGTTTTTTTTTTTTTTTTCTTTAATGCCCCCACACCTATTTTTTGAGTAATATTTGCATGATATATCTTTTTCCATCCTTTTATTTTTGATCTACATACACCGTTATTTTGAAGTGAGATTCCTGTAGACAGCATATAGTTGAGTCACATTTTAAAATCCATACTACCAATCTTTGTTTTTAAATAGGTGCACTTAGATCATTTACATTTAATGTAATCATTGACATATTAGGGCTTATGTCTGCCATTTATTTTTAGTTCCTGTTTTTTCTCTCTGTTTTTCATTTCTGTTTTTCTTCTGCCTTTCTGTCGGGTATTAGAGCATTTTTTTAGAATTCTATTTTGATTTATCCATGTTTTTGTACCTTTTAAGTTGTTGCTCTGGGTATTATATGACAAATACATTAATTATCACAGTCTACTGGTATCAATTTTCACCCATTCAAAGGATGTATAGAAGCCTTATCTCCCTATCCTTCTAGCCTATATACTGTCTTAAATATTTCCTCTACACACATTTCAGACTATCAGTGTTACAATTTTTGTTTCAACCAACAAACACAATTTAGAAAGCTCATGAGCTGGAAGAAAATGTACTGCACTTACCTATAATTTTAGTCTTTTTGCTGTTCTTGCCCCCCTCCTCATGTTTTGTCACTTCCCTTCTGTTCAGAGAACTCCCTTTAGACATTCCCTTATGATAGTCTTATTTGCTAGTGACAAATCCTTTCTTTCTCTTCATCTGATAATGTCTTGATTTTCCTTGCATTCTTGAAGGATATTTTCACTGGATATAGGATTCTAGTTTGATGGTTCTTTTCTTGCAGCAATTAAAAAATGTTGTGCCACTAACTTTGGGCCTTATGATTTCTGATAAAAAATTCACTGTCATTTAAGCTGCTTGTCCCCTACTGTGTTTCTCTCTGGCTTTCAATATTTTTTTGTTCTCTATCTTTAGTTTTCAGAGGTTTGATTATAATATGTCTTGGTGTGGATTTCTTTGGGTTTATCTTGTTTGGGATACACTCAGTTTCTTTAATTTGTAAGCTTATGTCTCTTGCCAAATTTATAAAGTTTTTACCCATTATTACTCTAAATATCTTTTTAGCCTCATTTTCTTTTTTTTCTCCTTGTGGGACTCATAACGTAAATTTTAGATCTTTTGTTGTAATTCCACAGGCACCTGAGGCTCTGTTCATTTTTTTAATTATTTAGTTAGTTAGTTAGTTAGTTATTTTTGAAACAGAGTATTGCTCTGTCACCCAGGCTGGAATGCACTGGCACAATCTAGGCTCACGGCAACCTCCACCATGCCTGGCTAATTTTTGTATTTTTAGTAGAGATGAGTTTCACCATGTTGGTCAGGCTGGTCTCAAACTCCTGGCCTTGAGTGACCTGTCCGCCTTGGCCTCCCAAAGTGCTGGGATTACAGGCGCAGGCCACCATGCCTGGCTATAATTTTTTTTTTTTTAATTTTCTGTCTGTTGTTCAGATTAGGTCATTTCTATTGTTCATTCTTCCAGTTCACTGATTCTTTTCTCTGTCTCCTCCATTCTGCTCTTGAACCCATCTAGTCAGTTTTTTTTCTAACATTTAAGCAAAATGTTTTATTGACTTTAGGTCAGCTGGGAATAATTGCCTACATTTATGCTTTAAGGCATTTTACCTCATTGTAAAAAAAAAAAAAGATAAATTTTATATTAGATACTTCTGGCTTTCATGTGTTTGAGGCTCTGGGCTGAGAGAATGTTCAGCCCTTTCCTATAATACGTGCTTCTGTATTACAACTCATCAACCAAAGGTGTATGTTCCAAATTTCCACTTGTTGCCATTAACAAGTGGAGGTTTGTTTCTAGCCAGAAGCAAACTTCTTTGCAGAATTGATGATGACAGCACTAGCCAACCAACCAATCTACTGAAGGACTGGTGATATTGGCTCGTAAGAACAAGTAACTAGAGCCTGGGGCCTGACTTCTTCTATGAAACCCTCAGAAGACTTCACTTATATTTGGTATCCAGCTTTCAGTTTGTTCTTGGCAACCTGGACATATAAAAGCTTTTCTTGAGCAATTATTTCCACTTGGTTATAGACAGCCTTGATAACATCTCCAGCAGCTACAGCCTGGAAGACAATGTACATCCTGAAGAGTCCAAAATTGGAATAAGTAGCATTAAAAACAGAAATACCGAGTGGCTGGCAAATTG
Source organism: Hylobates moloch (assembly GCF_009828535.3). Classification (NCBI taxonomy): domain Eukaryota; kingdom Metazoa; phylum Chordata; class Mammalia; order Primates; family Hylobatidae; genus Hylobates; species Hylobates moloch. The sequence goes on along the minus strand of NW_026652283.1, from coordinate 83,077,179 downwards.
CCTTGGCAATAGCCTGCTATAGATAGCTGGTGGCATCACTGTCCCCCTTGACATGTGGTGTCCCTCTTGATATGCTGAAAAACACTAAATGCATTTGCTGTGCCCTTCTTGTGGCAGCACTTTCTGCTACAAGAGCAAGCATGGACAAGACTCTCTCCGTTTTGTTCCTGAATTTCACCTCCACAGTATTTGGTTTTTGTACCAGACAAAAGAAACTCACCCCTCCTGTTGAGAAACTATTCAGCAACTTGCTTTAGAACAGAGTGACTCACACCAAGTCCAACCGAGCCATTCTTGCACTTGAGAAGTGGTTCTAAACATAGTAATGTAACTCTTCCCATGTCACTTTTCCAATCCTATAGCAACGACAATACAAGGAATTAGCCAAGGCATCCCAATAAGCTTCAGTATGCAAATTTTCAATGACATGTGCCTGTGGATTCTGAAAATTCACAGCTTTGTCTATCCTTAGCTGAGACTGAAGGCAGCTACCTCCCAATGACAAAATCCTGGTGCTGTGGCGACACTGAGCAGGAACTCCATTAGAATATCAATATCACTCTGCAGACATTCCATGATGTAAGCTAAGCTATGTATTCTCTTGTTGCAATTACACTTAATTTACCACCAGCTGCTTTAATGTCATGGGCTATCTTGAAAGATGAAGCTCCTTTGGTAGTAAAAACGGATGCAAGACACAGCAAATGAGAAGTTACTAAACTGTTGGAGTCCTCATAGCTACTGCCTGCTTTAATGAACAAACCAATTCTTGATGCAGGGCATAGTTTTCCAAAGGAGAAATCATAAAACCATTTGGAAATTTGATGATCTCAAGGTCCTGATGATGTGGAGCCACTCCTGAGGGGGTAGCTGTGGCTTTAACTTTGGGGGCAAATTTGAGGGAATAAAGTCTCGAAAAGAACCCAGCTCTGGTCAGTAGCTTCATGGCTCAAGATTGTTTGTGACCCATGGTAACTGCTGGCTTAAAGGACCATTCAGCAAGTTTTTAAGTGTATTTTCTATAATTTCCATGTAGTTCTTTATATTTTCTATTTCTTATTTAAAACCTCTATTTTAGCTGGTTTCCTTTGACACCGCTCTGGCAGGGAAAGGGGTGGCACTGCCTCATTACTGCCAGGTAGGGGTAGAAGTCGATTATCCACTTGGTCTCCATTGATACCCAAAGCGGGGAGAGGCTCCTGTTATTGCTGGTGAGGGCGGGAGTCCCCACTAGGTTTCTGCTAATACCGTCCTGGTGGCTTGCTACTATTCCCATGCAGCCTCCGCTGATATTACATTACTTTTGGGTGGTGGCAAATGTCCTGCCTCTCCACTAGCCCTCCTGCTCTAAAACAACCCGAGTAGGGAGTGGAAGGGAAGCTTTGTTACTGCTGGGTGGGAGCTGAAGTCCAGACTTGCCACATTGTCCCACTGATGCTACAGGGAGGAGGAAGCAGGCCACGTTACTGCCTGATAGGGATGAAAGCCCCAGCTCCCTACCTGGCCTTCACTGATACCATCCTGCTACAGGAGTGAGCAGAGATTTGAAGGCCTCAATATAGCCTGTCGAGGGTGGAAGTCTTGCTCCCAATGGGTCTTTGGCAGCATGGGTGGGTGTGGGGCCATAGCTCTCTCTGTATTGCTTGGCTAGAGTGGAGTATTTGAGGTCCAAAAGTTTTCTGTCTCTCTAGCCCTTTGGTTAGAAAGAGCAGACTTTTGTTGGAAGTATTTTTTTTGTTTACCTGTTGTATTTCCAGGTTCCTAGCTTCTCCAGCACAGTCTGGGATGTGTGAGACACAGAGAAAATCCAGTGATACCACTACTGCGTGGTTTCTTGGGTCCCAACGTCTCTAGCTAATCTGCTCCACCTTTTGGAGTTTTCTTATTTGTTTTAGATCAGGGGTTTTAGTCATATTTAATAGGAGAAATATGGAAAAATACTTCTACTCTATCTTCCTGGAAGTTCCTGTTTATTTTTTATGTCCTTTTCCTCTGGCTAGACCGTAAGAGACTTATGAAACAAACACTTACGCATTCTACTAAACTCAATGTCCAAAGTTTGTGAACTTCTTGAATATCGCTTGTTCATTTCCACCCCCAGTCACTGACCGAATCTCCCTGCTGTCCGTCTACAATGCCAACGAGCTTCTGGTTAACTTCTTCTCATGCATGCTTAGGCAACAACTTCCCAGTTTTACTACACTTGCCCATCCCTAGTTTTGTTGTTGCTTAATCCCTTGGCCTAGTGCCACCATACTCCTCCGGCAGAGCAACCAATTCTTACATTATAGGACAGCACATATCCACTAAAAACAGTTCATGCCACACCAATCACATTTCCCTTTGTCAACAAAATTACTTGATAGATAATTCCAGGAATGCCTGATGAAGCTGATTGACAACAAGATGTTTGGCAGACTCTCTGCTGCCTATACATACCTTAGCATGTGGAACTCAAGTAATGAGAGGTCCATTTAATTGGATTTAATTGGGTTGGACTGGATTGGATTGAATCCTGTGGGATGGCTAGGCTAAATTAGAAATGAAGACTAGTTTAACAGCAGTATCCAAGGATAGTTGACTAATGAGTTAATTTTACTCTCAAAGACAGTCTTTAGTAGTAAGCTGTAATGCATTATATCAGACTATTTTCTAGTCAATGATTTATCAGTTACTTGAATAAGGATACTAAAGACGTGCCTTATTGAAACGGCAATTAGCACAAAGTTGGGAATGAGATCTAATTAGTTAAATAACAGAATCACATAAAAAAGGACTTGAATAAATGTAGCATCCTACCACGTTCCTGGATAGAAAGACTGCTATCGTAAAGATATTCATTCTCCTCAAGTTAAATTATAAATTCAATTCAATTCAACAGGATTTTAAAAAAACTAGACAAAGTGATTCCAAGTTTAAATGGAAAATAAAATGTGAGGTACCAAACAATATTTGAAAAAGAAGGAGAATAAAGTCTCATCCTTCCAGATACCACAATGTATTATAAAGCAATAGTAATTAAAATGAGGGCAGAAATGAGCAAGCGAGTGAACAAAATAAGACAGATAGTCACAGGAAACTCATATATTTATGGGGGCTTAGTATATAATAAAGATGGTCCTTCAAATCAGTTTGAAAAGATGGGTTATTCAATAAATGGTGTTGGGAAAATTGGTTATACATTGGTGAGAAATAAAGTGAAACTCCTACTTGTATCATATGCAAAAAATAGATTCCAGACAGAGGAACTATTTAAATGTAAAAATTAAAGTCTAAAACTACTAGAAAAAAACAGAAGAATATTTTTATTCCTTTGAAATAGAAAAGGTCTTACTAAGCAAAACACAGAAGTAATAAATGAATAAATGAAGACAAATATGATAAAAACAAGTTAAAAATATAGGCAAACTTTCTTTTCTTTTTTTTCTCACGTTTCCTAGAAAAAAATATATAGGCAACTTGTTAAGCAAGGTAGATTACAAGAAAATATTTACAACATTTAACAGGCCACAGATTATTATCCAGCCTCATATGATAAGAAAACTTCAACATAAAGATACCTGTTTTTTGTTTTATAAGGCTCCTCAAAGTGAGCCAATCACTTGTTAAGCTGAACAAAAAACGAAACAGAAGTGATCTTTTCCAATAATGAAAACAAACATTGACAGAGCAGCTATAGTATCCTTTCAGGCAAATTATGAAAAGGTGCTCTTTCTCAGAAACCACAGTTACCATTCAGCTTTGTGACCAGAGGTTTGGCTGTACCCTAGTCCCTACTAGCACCCCAACCACATAACCATCTTCAAAGGTCCTGAATGACTGTGTTGTACTTAATGGCAGATGATCTATCTCCCATTTTTGTCCTAAGGATTTTCCAAGATAATATATTTTTGCATTTGTTTTGCTTTTACTTCACTCCATATTGAAATCTATTTGTGGGATAAGACTAAAGAAATGCTTACAGGAAAATTGACAGCACCTATATTAAAAAATAAAAAAGGTTTCAAATCAATGACCTCAGCTTTTACTTTAAGAAACTAGAAAAAGCAGGATAAACTAAAGCCAAAGTAAACAGAAGAAAGGAAATTATAAAGATAAGAGCAGAAATCAATGAATAGAAAACAAAAGAAAACAATCAAACTCAACAGCTGATTCTTTAAGCAGATCTATAAAATTGATAAAACTCTAGCCAGATTGATCAAGTAAAAGAGAGAAGACACAAATTACCAGTATTAAGAATGAGAGAGGCAATATCACTACAGATCCTACAGATATAAAAAGTATAAGAGCATACTTTGAATAATTTTATGACTATAAATTAGGCAACTTAGATAAAACAAATTTCTTGAAAGACACTAACAACCAAAGCTCACCTAAAACACTCGTAAATTGAATAGTCTTACACCTATTACAAAATTGAGGCCAGGCACAGTGGCTCAAGCCTATAATCCCAGCACTTTGGGAGGCTTAGGAAGGCGGATCACAGGTCGGGAGTTTGAGACCAGCCTGACCAACATGGTGAAACCCTGTCTCTACTAAAAATACAAAAATTAGCCGGCTGCGGTGGTGTGTGCCTGTAATCCCAGCTACTCCGGAGGCAGGAGAATTGCTTGAACCCGGGAGGCAAAGGTTGTGGTGAGCCGAGATCGCACCACTGCGCTCCAGCCTGGGCAACAGAACAAGACTCCGTCTCAAAAAAAAAAAAAAAAAAATTGAAATTATAGTTAAAAGTCCTCCCACAAAGCGAACTATAGACCCAGATGGCTTCAATGGTAAATTCTACTGGACAGTCAAACAGGAAACAATAATAATTCTCCACAATATCTTTCATAAAATTGATGCGGAGGAGATACTCTCCAACTCATTCTATGAAACTAGCATTACCCTGATACCAAAATCATACAGAGACAGTGTAGGAAAACAACAGATCAGTATCCTTCATGAACATAAATGAAGTACAATGCAGTTTTATGCATAAATCAGATCTTCATTGTTCTACAGATAAGGTAATGTAGGATTGTTGGTTGCCCCTCCGGGTCTGTTAAATTCACCTCCTTCCCCAGAGAGCGTCCTTCTTAAGGACAGGGAGCCTCAATATGTCAGTCCTCACAGCACCTCCCTCAGTCTTCAGCACTTGCCAGCTCATCACCACAACTGATACCACATTGGATAATTTCATGAATTACTTTAGAGCAAATGCAAGAGAAGAAATGGATTTTTATATGGGAGAAGAAGGAGGAAATTCTTGTGGATTTTGTACAGAATAGGGCCAAGGGAAAATTACAGATGTAAAAAGAAAAGTGTGTGAAATAGTATCCTTAGTGCTCAGAAATACAATGATTTCATTGTTTTTAAAAATAAAAAATGACAAATGTCTAATGCTTGGTGGTAATGCTTTATTGAATGTGTGTTATACACTGGTTCCTCATTCCTGAAGTTAGAAATAATACCTTCCTCTTTTCATTTGATTATGTTTGCTGAAACAAATCAAAGGCTGAGATTGAAACACATTCTACTTCAGGTGGATGACCTTACTACTAAGCTCATCACAAGAGCACTTACAGATGAAGACCCCAGAGTCCTACCTAACTTTTCTCACAACCCAGATTTTGGCCACGTAGTTCTGGGCCTTACCATTAAAGCAGACGGAGGTCAGAGGAATGACTCCTTTCCACTTGAAGTGAGCTTCAGGCTTCTAATGAGGAAAGGCAAGATGTACATTTCCCTCCTGTGGAGCATAAAGCCTTTGTAATTCAGGACTTAGGACCCATATGGATTTGAAATATTATGACATTGGAGCTGGAGTGGCTGGGGACAACACCAGTAGTGCTATAGGCCATGGAATGTCAAAAGAAGATGGAACCCTGTTAAAATCATTAAACATCAAAACTCTCCCCTCCTCTGGTGATATGGTTTGGCTGTGTCCCCATCCAAATCTCATCTTGAATTCCCATGTGTTGTGGGAGGCACCTGGTGGGAGGTAATTGAATCATGGGGGCAGGTCTTTCTCATGCTGTTTTCATGATACTGAATAAGTCTCACAAGATCTGATGGTTTACAAAGGGGAGTTTCCCTGCACAAGCTCTCTTCTCTTGTCTGCCACTATGTGAGACATGCCTTTCACCTTCTGCCATGATTGTGAGGCCTTCCCAACCATGTGGAACTGTAAGTTCATTAAACCTCTTCCTTTTGTAAATTGCTCAGTCTCAAGTATGTCTTTATCAGCAATGTGAAAACAGACTAATACATCTGATTTTCTGTGGGATGTGGATTATGACCACGGACAGAGCATAACTGGGACAGAGCTGGAGAAAATATTAATTAAGTGTTAAAAATATTTGTTAGAACTATCTTCATAAGGAGAATCAATCCTGTTTCCATGGTGATTCACCAGGCATCAATTCCAAGCATCCATGAATCAGAAAAGTCCTGTCTTCTCTTAGTTATCATCCAGGACTCCAAGGAACCCTAATTAGCCAACCTGTTCACATTTCCTTTTCATTCACTAGCCTCGAAGTTTCCAGGGGACAGGGACTCTGTCCTATTCATTTCTGCAACCTTACCACCTGACCCAGAATAGCTGTTCCCTGAAGATTTGGTGGATTATAAATGTGGATGTCTTATTTCTTTGAAAGTGTGAGCTTCAGGTACTGCTCACATTATTCCAATTATCACTTTAGTATCTTTCTTCACCATTAAACTGTGAAATTCTTGAGGGGAGAACCTATGACTGATTTATCTCTGTAAACTCATGCCACCAGTATTCAAAATCACACCTAGCACAGAGTAAGCACTCAATGTTTGTTGAATGACTGAAGGAATGAGTGAAAACAAACCTCCTTGCTTCTGACCAGTGGATGAGTTGCTTCACTGTGTTCCTACAGGCTAGAGCTCATCCCCGAAGGCATCTGAAGTTACCATTAGTGCAATGGTTCTCAAACGCTGGTGTTGATCAGAATCATCTGGATGCCTAGGTTCTCTGAAATAAGGTAGGGTCTAGGCATTTGTATTTTTACCAAGGAGGTGTGGTGGAGTCAGATGCAAGAAGGCTAGCTGAAGAAACCACATGAGAGTTTAGTGTAGTGTATTAGAAGACTGGTTTGGCTCTGTCGCTAGTGGCTACGCCATCTTGATCAAGTCACGCCGGTCTCAGGACCTCATTCAGTCTCTTCAGCTGTAATAAGGGTGGGTTGTACCACGTAACCAGAAAGATCCCTTCCAGCTCTACCCACTTACAACATGGTCAAATTTGGTCTGATTTTTTAAATTGTAGTACAATATATATGACATAAAATTCACCATTTTAGCCACTTTAAATGTCCAATTCTGTGGCATTAACTATATTCACATTGTTGTGCAACCATCACTACCATCTACTTCCAGAACTCTTCATCTTGCAAAACTGAACCTCTGTTGTCATTAATCACTAACTATTCATCTCCCCCTCCTTCTAGGCCCTAGCAATCACCATTCTACTTTCTGTCGCTATGAATTTGACTACTCTAGGTAACTTATACAAGTGGAATCACAGCATTTGCCCTATTATGACTGGTTTAGTTCACTTAGCACAACCTCCTAAGGCTCACTCACATTTTAGCATGTGTCAGAATTTTCTTTGTTTTTAAGGCTGAATAATATTCTGTTGTATCTGTAAATAACATCTTTATTCATTTGTCCATCAACAGACAGTTGAGTTCCTCCCATCTTTTGACTATTGTGAAAAATACTGCTATGAACCTGAGTGTACAGACATCTGGTTGAGTACTGCTTTCAATTCATTGTTTATATGGATCATATGGTAATTTTATGTTTAATTTTTTTTGGAACTGCTGCACTGTTTTCCACAGAGTACATCATTTTACATTTCCATCAGCAATGCACAAAGGTTCCAATTTCTCCACATTCTTACCAACATTTTTTATTTTCTGTTTCTTATTTATTTACCTATTTATTCTGAGACAGAGTCTCACTCTGTCACCTAGGCTGGAGTGCAGCAGGGTGATCGCAGCTCACTGCAACCTCTGCCTCCCAGGTTCAAGTGATTCTCCTGCCTCAGCCTCCCAAATAAATGGAATTACAGGTGCCCACCACCACACCCAGGTAATTTTTGCATTTTGTTAGTAGCAATGAGGTTTCACCATGTTGGTCAGGCTGGTCTTGAACTCCTGACCTCAAGTGATCCACCCGCCTCAGCCTCCCAAAGTGCTGGGATTACAGGTATGAGCCACTGCACCCAGGCTATTTTTTGCTTTTTAGATAATAGTCATCCTAGTGGGTATGAAGTGGTATTTCATTGTGGTTTTGATTTATATTTCCCTAATGATCAGTGATATTGAGCATCTTTCAAGCGCTTATTGGCCATTTTCTTCTTTGGAGAAATGTCTATGCAAGTCCTTTGCTCATTTTCTGATCCAGTTGCTTTTTGCTATTCTTTTTGATTTGAAAGTGTTCTTTATACATTTTGTATATTAATCCCTTATCAGATATGATTTATAAATATTTTCTTCCTTTCCATGGGTTGCCCTTTTTACTCTGTTGCTAGTGTTCTTTGATGCAAAAGAATTTTTAATTTGGATGAAGCCCAAATTAATCTATTTTTGTTTCTTTTGTTGCCTATGCTTTTGGTGTCCTATCCAAGAAACTGTTGCCAAATCCAATGTCATAAAGCTTTTTCCCATGCTTCCTTCTAAGAGTTTTGTAGTTACAGCTCTTGTATTTAGGTATTTGACTATTTTGAGTTAATTTTTGTACATGGTATAAAATAAGAATCCAATTTTTATTTTATTTTGCTTTTTGTATGTGGATATCCAATTTCCCCACCGCCATTCATTAAAAAGATGGTCCTTTTCCTATTGAATGGTCTTGGCACCCTTGTAAAACATAATTTGACCATATATGTGAGGGTTTATTTCTGGGCTATTCTATTCTATTCTATTCTATTCTATTCTATTCTATTCTATTCTATTCTATTCTATTCTATTCTATTCTATTCTATTCTATTCTATTCTATTCTGTTCTATTGGTCCCTATGTCTTCGTTTATTCTAGTACCACCATTTTGCTCATCATAACTTTGTAGTAAGTTTTGAAGTCAGGAATTGTAAGACCTCCAGCTTTGTTCATTTTCAAGGTTGTTTTGGCTATTCAAGGTCCCTTGATAGTCCATGTGAATTTCAAGATGGATTTTTCTATTTCTGCAAAAAAAAAAAACAAAAATCATTGAAATGTTTAAAGAGATTGCATTAAATCTGTAGATTGTTTTGGGTAGTATTGACGTTTAACAACATAAAATCTTCCAATCAATGAGCTAGGCTATTTTTATTTATTTTTTTCTGTTTCTTTCAGCTCCTTTTGTAGTTTTCAGTGTATAAGTTTTTTGCTACCTGGTTAAGTATACTTCTAAGTATTTTCTACTTTTTGATGCTATTGCAAATTGAATCGTTTTCTTAATTTGGCGGTAGGGGGGATTGTGCATTGTTAGTACATAAAAACGCAACTCATTTTTTGTGTGTTGATTTTGTATCCTGCAGCTTTAACAAATTCATGTTAGTTCTAATAGATTTATTCTATGAATCTTTGGGGTTTTCCACATGAAAGATCATGTCACCTATAAACAGAGATAATTTTACTCCTCCCCTTCCCGTTGCAATGCCTTTTATGTCTTTTTCTTGCCTAATTGTTCTGGCTAAGACTTCCACTACCATGTTGAATAGAAGTGGTGAAAGTAGGCATCCTTGTCTTGTTCTGATCTTAGAGCCAAAGCTTTCAGTCTTTCACGGCCTAAAAGGCTTTGCAATATGTTCTCAAGGTTAAAGAACTTCAGAAATTTTCTAAGCAAGAGACCATTTTATTAACTTAATTGGCAGCAATGCTGAGAGATTAGAACGAAAAGATAGAGGATAAGAAGTATCTGGCAGATATAATACATTGATTGTGCTGAATATACTTTTAGTTTTGTATAGGTGTTAAAAATGGCAAAGGAGGCCGGGCGTGGTGGCTCATGCCTGTAATCCCAGCACTTTGGGAGGCCGAGGCAGGCAGATCATGAGGTCAGGAGATCGAGACCACCCTGGCTAAAACAGTGGAACCCCGTCTCTACTAAAAATACAAAAAATTCGCTGGGCATGGTGGCGGGCACCTGTAGTCCCAGCTACTCAGGAGGCTGCGGCAGGAGAATGGCATGAACCTGGGAGATGGAGCTTGCAGTGAGCCGAGATCACGCCACTGCACTCCAGCCTGGGTGACAGAGCGAGACTCTGTCTCAAAAGAAAAAAAAAAGGCAAAGGAAAGAATGAAAAATAAAGCAAGGTCCCAGAAGAGGCCAAAAATCTTAATCAAAATTGACTGAACATTACTGAATGAAATGGTTTTTCCTTTACTCTAATTAACGACTTCACAAGAAGATTCCATCCTTGTTTATAAGATAAACCCAAAACCAGCGCTTAAAACCAGAAGCCTTGAAAGGATGGAGTTTGGGGACCCTTCTCATGTCTATTCCCAGAAGGGGGTCTTCTTCTGGGGTCCTGTCCCCTAAAGAGCTAGGCAAAAAGTATGCTTGCCACATTTGTTGAAAGATAGAAAGTTGGTCTAAAAATACATGAGAGGGAACTGAAACATTTCAGAGAAGGCAGGGCCCAGAAGTAAGAAACCAAAAGAGGAAGGTAAAATTCTAGTTACAAAAAAAAGAGGAATGGAAATTAAATTGTCTTACAAAGAAAATCCAGAACTGACCCCTCTTCCCTTACTACTCCATCAAAAAAGGGAAAAATAGTCAATGGGAAACAGTTTTGAGAAAAATAGATCTCTGCATTCTTCTGGTTGAGAATTCAAACAACTTGAACTGGAGAGCTGGGTAATTTCTTGATTAAAGTTGTGTTAGAGCTGAAAGGGTTTTTCTTAAAATTGTCTGTTCATCCCTCCCATCTCAGAGAGGAACACAGGATAAGAGACCTCTGGAGCTCCCCCAGGGTCACAGAGCTAATAGGATCAGAGACAAAGCTACAAACGTCATTTTCTGACATGTCTCCAGGGCTCTTGTTTTCTGGAACCCCATATCAACATGATGTATTTATTACATTGGATTGGCAACTCTCTCTTGAGCTTTCCTCAGTACCTGGTTTACATCTCAGTCTGTGGGTCTCAGAGAAAGTACCCAATCAGCAGCAACATTACCTGGAAACTCATCAGAAGTGCACCTTCTCAGCCCCACCACAGATCTATGCAATCAGAAACTCTGGAAAAGCAGACAAGTCCTAACAAGCCCACCAGGGAATTCTGGCGCACTAAGGTTTGAGATCCACTTATCAAAGAAATAATATTCCTTTTCTTCATTATAATAGCATGAATAATAACTAACATGTATTTCACAATTTACAAAAGAGCTTTATGCTGTTGTTAAATTTGAGGATAGTCTTCTCAAAATCTCTGTGAGGCTAGAAAGTCAGATATTGAAATACCTGTTTTGTGGGTTCAAAGATGGGTTCAAAAGAGAGTAAATGATTGTTGGGGTGGCAGGTCCAGAGAGGGCAGGATCAAAACTGCAATTGAGTCTTCTGTCTTGTAAACCAGCATAGCTACCCCAAGGCACATCACTTCTAGATAAAATGGTGACAACTAGAGTGTCCTTTCAGATCATTCTTAGAAGCATAGAGTGCTAGGTCAATTGTGTAATTGTACAGATGAGGAAATAATAATACTAAGAGCTCCCATCTTCTATGTCTTTATGTACAATCCTGTCAGGTAGGAAGCTGAGTCTCAGAGAGAAAAAGTTGCCCTCCCAGGACCACCAGGTAAGCTCGGCCTAGCTGTGCTTAGAATGTAGGCTGTCTAGCTTCTGGGCTTGCCTGCCCAGGGAAGCTTTGTGGGTTCTACTTGGTCATCCAGATCACTGAGGGGCAGCACTGACTCCTACCCAGTACATATAATACTTTCTACTAAGAAAACCCTTCTCTTTAGACCAATGGTTTTCATATCTTGGTGTGCATTGGAATCACCTGGAAACCTTGTTAAAACACAGATTGTCCCACCCCAAGAGTCTCTGATTCTGTAGGCTGGGGTGGGGACCCATGAAAGTGCATTTCTAACAAGGTCCCAGGTGATGCTGATGCCACCAGTGTGCAGACTACACGTTGAGTGGTGAAGCTCTAGACACCCTAATTTGCAAGGCTAATCAGGCATATGTGGCAAATGAATAAGAACTGAAATTCTGACCCCAATATCTTTGCTGATATTCCTAATCCACAGCATACACACAGTCCCATTCGTTTCCCTTTTAGCTTTTAATCTACATTTATCCTTTCTTCCTCTGCCACTGCCTTCTCTCCAGTTAGCTCAAACCAGGTAACACATAACCGCCTCCTAACTCATCTGCCCAGTTGGTTTCTTTGGCTTTAATCTAGACTTCCTATCTCCACCAGATTTGCCTTACCAAAACACCGATTTCTTAAGGCAGGGTTAGAATTAAAAATCTTCTCTTCCTCCTCATTGCCTAAAACTCCTAAACTTATCATTCAAGGTCTTCCATGACCTTCATGGACCAGCCTAACGTTTTAGCCTATCCTAAGTGGCATGCCTCCACCACATACTTCATGCTTTCCACTTCCTTTCTCCATGTCTTTGTTCATGCATTTCCATTTCTTCTACCTGTGATGTCCTCCTTCACCATCTCCGTAGATTTAAAAATCCTAAAGGGCTCATCTCAAATGCCCTTTCCTTCATGAAGTCTTTCATGAAATCCCCATCAAGAGGTTTTCCCTCCTCTCGGCTCTCCAAAGCACAGATGTCTGCATTTGTGGCTATTATCTTATGTTGTTTTGTATTAAAATTTCTCCAGCTTCACACATTGTCATCCTCTTAAGGACAAACATCTTATTATGGTCAATGTGAAGCTATAGAGGGTAATTTAATGAAATATTCCAAGGGCTAGTCATTAGACATGACTGATTTATCTCTGTAAACTCATCCACACTCATCCACCTGATTTTGAAGCCAGCTAAATATTTATTGGCCAAGTTAATGAATCAAAGACGAAAAGATGGTAAAAAATAATAAAAAGCTCCTAGGTAGTCTCACATCCCCCAGAGCCCCAGGTAATGAAATGAGGCCCTGAGATAATACTTTATGAACAATAAAACTCCTGGTTCTATTGACAGTGAAGCAAGACCTGAGAGAGAAGGCTAAATTCCCTTGTGTCTAGCTACCACAATCTTCTGAGAATAACGGCCTTTCTTCCTGTCTGCCTTCTGAATCATAGGCAAATTTTTCTCTTTGGTGATCCCTAATACAGAAAGGGGAAGTTAAATAAAATATATACAAGGAGAAGGATTCTGGGAGACAGAGTTTCTTGATTCCCTTCTGCATGTTCCTCCTCAAAAGCCTTTACGAGTTTACCTTACATTTAAATTCTTTTAAAAAAGGCATTATATGGCCTGGTCTTTTCCAACTCCACACACCTTCACACTACATTCCCCCAAGCTAATTCTGCTCTGGGAACACTGACCTTCTTTTAATTCTTTGAACATATTGATTTCTGGTGAAGATGGCTCAGTAACTTCAACCTTTGTTGTGCCCTTCCTGCTGTGAAGATATAGATATACATTAACCACTGTACACCAGAAATCAGAAACAGCACAACACAGAATAAAGTCATTGAGCCATCTTCTGAGCTCCAAAAGACAAATTTTCTCCAAAAAGACAAATTCAGGCTCTAAAACAAGTGCCTTCAGGAACCAGAAGTGGAATAGAAAATTAAGGTGGTAAGCAGAGCTAAACCACATGCCTGCTGAGCCCAGGTTTGGAAGAAGGCAGTGGCAGGTAGGAATGTGGTTTCTGATGGGTAATAGGTCCTGTTTTCATTTATTTTCTGTTGCTTATAACAGAATATCTGAAACTGGGTGCTTTATAAAGAAAAGGAATTTATGTCTTGCAGGTAGGGAAACTGAGAAGTCAAAAGTTGAGGGCTGCAATTGACAAGTGCCTTCTTGCTGGTGGGGATAATCTGCTGAGTCTTGAGGTGGCATGGGGCATACCACCCTCAGTGAGGGGACTGAGCATACTAGGTCAGGTCTTTCTTCCTCCTTTTATAAAGCTATCAGTCCCACTCTCATGATAACTCATTAATCCATTAACTGATTAGCCAATTAATCCATGAATGGATTAATTCATTCATGAGGGCGGAGCCTTCATGACCCAACCACCTCTTAAAGACTCCACCTCTCAATGCTGCCACATGGGGGATTAAATTTCAGCCTGAGTTTTGGAGGAGACAAATATTCCAATGATAGCAGTTATTAAAGGTACATGCTTGAGAGATGGGGATTGGAGTCAGCCTCAGTGCTTAAACTCAAAAGCTAGGATGAGGCTCTAACACTCCTGAAAGAAGGAGTAGCTGCCAGCTCTTTACCAGGGCTATATCTTTTACAGAGCAGCAGACCTAAAGAGGCAGGAGAACCCGGACATCGTTTGGAAACCAAGCACTAAAACAGGCCACCTGCTGTTGTACCCCCAATATCCTCTCAGGACAAATGTTTTGAACCACTCACACAAGGCCTATTCTGGGCAAGTGGGCTAGAGGAAGAAACCACAAAATAGCTAAGTGGGGAGAGAAAGACCAAAAATATTATTTTATTGAAAATGAAAATACAATCCAAAATTCCATGATTCATGAAGAAATCAAATGATATGTGTTAGGTGGTTCTTGCATTGCTATAGAGAAATACCTGAGATTGGGTAATTTATAAAGAAAAGAAGTTTAATTGGCTCACAATTCTGCAGGCTTCACAGGAAGCATGGTGCTGGCATCTGCTCAGCTTCTGGAGAGGCCCCAAGAAGATTTGCTCAAGGCAGAAGGTGAAGGGAGAGCTGGCACATCACATGGTGAGAAAGGAAGAGAGAGTGCAGGGGTAGGTGCCACAAGTTACCACGACCAGATCTCTTGAGAACTCACTTACTTTCATGAGGACAGCACCCAGCCATAAGGTGTAGGAAGCCAAAGTCCCACGGGACATGACCAACTCAGCATTCCACTGGAGGCTATATGATCAAACAGCAAACTGTTTATCATGCATGCAGGATGTGAGCAAACTCACAACTGGTCCTGCCAACAGAAGGTTTGCTGGAGGCAATCACTCCCTGGTGCCTGAGGTAATCTACTGCAACATCTAGAGAATGCAGTCTTGCAAGCCTACTCTGGAAAGTGCAGCTGACACCTTCTTCCACCCCGCTTCTCACTATCTTTTTTGCCTAATAAATACAGAGGGCTATGTAAAGCTCAGGGCTCTTGTCCACTAGAGGCAAGTTGCCCCCTGACCCCTTCTTCCTAATATACTCTTTTGTCTCTTGTCTTTTATTCCTGCATTTGCCCCCTTTGTTCGGTTCCACTAGGTCCATGCGGGTTACATACTGGTGCCCCAAGCAGCAACAGAATCAGGCTCTCAAAAAGTGGCATCCGAATATGGGACTTTGAGGACATGAACAAAGAAGGTCTGCTGGAGCAGAGGAACAGAAATTGACCAGGTGAACAGGGACGCTGGGACAAGTCTACCAGCAGCAGATATAAGGTCAGTTCCCTAAAGAGGTACTGATCAGTGCCCTAAAGAGATACTGGGAGCAGTGCTTTAAAGAAGTACTGGGAATGGGAAGTTTTCTGAATCAGGGTAACAAGGGGAAGAATTTGTCTATTAAAGAAAAACATTATGTGCAGTTGCTTAAAGTTCTATTGAAACAGTCTGGAGCTTAGGTTAATTTGCAGACACTAACTATCACATGCGTTTGTGTGAAGAGAGTCCACCAACAGGCTTTGTGTGAGCAATAAAGCTTTTTAATCACCTTGGTGCAGGCAGGCTGAGTCCAAAAAAGGAGTCAGCAAAGGGAGACAGAGGTGGGGCAGTTTTATAGGATTTGGGTAGGTAGTGGAAAGTTACAGTTAAAAGTGGTTATCTCTTGCGGGCAGAGGTGGGGGTCACAAGGTGCTGGGTGGGGAAATCATGAGACTCTTTGTCCAGGACAGGAGTGTCACAACATCGATTGATCAGTTGGGGTGGGGCAGGAACAAATCACAATGGTGGAATGTCATCAGTTAAGGCAGGAACCGGCTGTTTCACTTCTTTTGTGGTTCTTCAGTTGTTTCAGGCCATCTGGATGTGTAGTAGAGGTCACAGGGGATGTGATGGCTTAGCTTGGGCTCAGAGGCCTGACACTAACCTCCTGCAGAAGCCACAAAAGATTATTACACATAACCCATGGTTTCCACAGGCAGGCACTCTTGATGTGGAAAATTGGGATAGAGCAGGAGAAGGATTAAAACAGGCTCATCAAAAAGGTCTTAAAGTTGATTCTTCAATTTTCTCTACTTGGAGTTTAGTTTGTACTGTACTTCTGCCATTATCTCATTATTCTGCAGAACAGCAGGGTGAATCTAAAAATTGGAAAGAATTTGTTGTCCTACTCACAGCTCCAATTGAAAATAAAAAACAGGAAAGGGAGGATAAAAATTGGCTTATACCACCTCCTCCAGTTGCAGAAACATCTGTACCATCTCCTTCAGTGGCAGAAATAGAGATCCCAGTAGAAAGAATTTTATCCTCTGCTGTCATACATGGAGAGCCCTTAGGACCTTGTGCTTTTCCTATTTCTGTAAGGCCTGATCCAAATAATCCACAGCAGTTTATTCATGAACACATTCCACTAGAATTTAAGTTGTTGAAGGAATTAAAAACTAGTGTGGTCAATAACAGAGTACAAAGCCTGTGGTTCCTGGAGGAAGGAATGCTAGACATAGAACTCTGGGAGCAAGTGGGGAGAAATCTTAAACAACATCAGGCACAAAGGCATCAGTTCCCAGTAAAATCTTTTATGTTAGGGGATTTAAGTAGAGCAGCCCTGGCTGTTACACACAAAAGAGCCTAAAAAGGGGAAGGAGGAGAAAACGTCAACTGCCTTATCATCTCCCCTTCCCTCAGTGCCAATATCACTGGGCCAAAATAACAAATAGGAAATGGAGGTGTTAACCTAAGCTTCCTCCTCCAATAGATAGGAAGAAGGACAGAGGATACGCTACAGCTATCAGTCCCTGTCTTAAGCAGGCAGCATTAGAAGGAGAGCTCTTAGCCGGGTACAGTGGCTCATGCCTATAATCCCAGCACTTTGGGAGGCCAAGGCAGGCAGATCATGAGGTCAGGAAATTGAGACCATCCTGGCTAACATGGTGAAACCCCGTCTCCACTAAAAATACAAAAAATTAGCCAGGCATGTTGGTGGGCACCTGTAGTCCCAGCTACTCGGGAGGCTGAGGCAGGAGAATGGCATGAACCCAGGAGGTGGAGCTTGGAGCTTTCAGTGACCCGAGACTGCACCACTGCACTACAGCCTGGGCAACAGGGCAAGACTCCATCTAAAAAAAAAAAAAAAGAAGAAGAAGGAGAGCTCTTAACCTGCTCAGTAATGCAAAATCGGCAAGGCAATCAGGTGTATGTTTATAAAAAGATAAGAAAAAGGCATTAGAAGCCAAAAGCATGTGGCCAAGCAGGCAGTGGGCAGGAGAAAATGCTCAGAGGCAGAAAAGCTCACGGTGACCAAGCCAACAAGGTCCACCTGGGTCGGCAGCATCCCTCCAGCAAAGGAGCAAGGGAGCAGCACAGACACAGGCAAAGCCTAAGCAAGTACAATGCGGCCACCACCCAGGACCTGCACCACTGCCCTCTGGCTCTGTGGGCAGCCCATTGCAAAATTTCATGTGTTATATCCCAGGCTATGATTCTCTGCTAAGATGTAAGTAAAATATAAGAATTTGAAAAGCATCTTTTCTAATAATGGCCACTATTGTCATCTGTCTCCTATCCCTGATGTAGCTTTCCAAATTCAATTTAAGAAAAACAGTAACCTTTGAAGGGAGAGAGATTACAGAGGGCCCATGAATTAGTTGAAGTGTAATTAAAAGCTAGGCATGTAAAACCACAGATTACCCTTTAAGGAAGAAATTTAAACCTAATTAAATGATGTTTGTTAAATTAGAAGGTAAAAATGTTGTGGAAGAAATTTAAACCTAATTAAATGATGTTTGTTAAATTAGAAGGTAAAAATGTTGTGCCCTGCTGGGAACAGGCCCCCAAATCTGGCCATAAACTGGCCCCAAAACAGGCCATAAACAAAATATCTGCAGCACCGTGACATGTTTGTGATGGCCATGATGCCCACCTTGAAGGTTGTTGGTTTACTGGAATGAGGGCAAGGAACATCTGGCCCACCCAGGGCGGGAAAACTGCTTAAAGGCGTTCCTAAACCACAAACAATAGCATGAGCGATCTGTGCCTTAAGGACATGTTTCTGCTGCAGACAGCTAGCCAGAGCCCATCCCTTTGTTTTGGCCCATCCCTTTGTTTCCCATAAGGAATGCTTTTAGTTAATCTATAATCTATAGAAACGATGCTTATCACTGGCTTGCTGTCAATAAATATGGGAGTAAAACTCTGTTCAAGGCTTTCAGCTTAGAAAGCTGTAAGCCCCCTGATTTCCCACTCCCCACCCTTTATTTCTGTGTGTGTGTCTTGAATTCCTCTAGTGCCTCTGGGTTAGGGTCTCCACAACCGTGCTGGTCTTGGCAGTGCCCTTCTCAGAAAGTGAAGAAAAGTTGTATGTAAGTGTAGTGAAAACATAAGCATGAATGACTGTCTTAACCCACTGATTGGATAGTCTTTGATTTGTCCTTGCTAAAAGAGTCCTAAATTGAGATCCCCAGCTAGCGAGTCACTGTTTTCAAGATTGTTTGCCAGATTGAAGTCCATAAACTTGGTCAGCCCGAAAACTCAATTACAAGATCTAAGCTATTCTGCCTGTGGCTTTATGCACATGGTTAAAGTATATTATTTAAGTCTCTGCTTCTAGATATGCTTTCAGATTTTCTTTTTAAACTTCTTGTTACTTATTTCAGCTTGCCATATTAATAATTAATGCAGTCAATTACTAAGTTATGACCCTGATATCATCAGGATTCCTTTAAGTAAAAGGCAATTCAAAGCGGTATTGCACTCCCCCATACCTAATGTTTTAACACTGTTTACTGATGGGTCTAGTAAACATGGAAAAGCTGCAGTCTAGTAGAGACCACATAATTCAATCACTCCATCCGAGTTCACTAGCACTCAGAGAGCTAAGGTTACTCTGTTTATTTATTAAAGAACTTTTACAACCTTAAGCTCACTCTGGACTTTCCAGCCTTATGTGACAAATATAGCCATCAATTTATAGGGTCGAGACTTACTTACAGCATGGGATATGAGACTTACAAATGAAAACTTTGATAACCCAGGATTTAAAATGTTGAAGAACGTGGGATATCAGAGTGAAAAAGGTTTAGGAAAAATTCTGACAAGGGAAAATTCTAACCTGATATCAATAACTGGAAAGACAGATTACACCCTGCAAGGAGATTCTTCTTTAAATTCCCCACAGCAATTAACCAAAGAGGCAAGGGCAGAGCTGCAACTTGTAAAACAGAAGCTGAGTTCAGCAATGGCCTGCCTTCCGGCTACAGCTGAAAAAAACCTTTGCTTTCACTATCCCTCAGACAAAATCATAGAGTTTTCTTATACTAGTCATGCTTTAAAAAATTTCTTACAGCTTTGGGCTATAACACATAAAACAGGAATTCCTTATAATCCTAGTGGAAAAGGGCCCTGAGCTTAACACAGCCCTCTGTATTTATTAGGCGAAAAAGATAGTGAGAAGGGGGGTGGAAGAAGGTGTCAGCTGCTCTGTCCAGAGTAGGCTTGCAAGACTGCATTCTCTAGATGTTGCAGTAGATAACCTCAGGCTCCAGGGACCGATTGCCTCCAGCAAACCTTCTGTTGGCAGGAGCAGTTGTGAGTTTTCTCACATCCTGCATTCATGACAAACAGTTTGCTGTTTGATCATATAGCCTCCAGTGGAATGCTGAGTTGGTCACGTCCCATGGGCCTTCAGCTGCCTACATATCCGCCTTTCTGTTTATGAATTAATTGAAAGAACATAAGACCAGGTTGGGCAGCTCTCAATCTCTGATTGGCAGTCCATCTGATTTTACAGACTATAAACAGAAGACATAGACAAAACAACATTATTCCAAGAACTACATATAAGATGTTAATGTGGTGTTTTAGATAGGTCCAAGGGTTGAGGCTCTCCAGGCCTTGCTGGAATTCCGTCCAGTCTTCTAAAGAAGGCTGAAACTCTTGAGTTTGCCTATTTAAATCAAGAATTTTGTTTTGTAATTCACTAATATTTCTTGATTTAAATAGGCAAACTCAAGAGTTCCAAATATACTCTTTTGTCTCTTGTCTTTTATTCTCACGTTTGCCTGCTTTGTTCAGACCCCTAGGTCCATGCAGGTTACATTAAGGGATCTGGCCCCATGACACAAATTCCTCCCACCAGGCCCCACTTCTAACACTGAGGATTACAATTCAACATAAGATTTGGGTGGGACATCCAAACTATATCATGGTAATAAAGGCAGCCAAGGTTCATAATGTCAGAGGATAGGATGAGGGTCTACCACTCCTGATGGAAGGCTAAAGAAAGTCAGGTATCTATATACCTGAGGGGATAAGAATATGGCTACATGTCTCAGTCTAACAGAGAC
The DNA here is from genome assembly GCF_009828535.3 of Hylobates moloch. NCBI lineage: Eukaryota > Metazoa > Chordata > Mammalia > Primates > Hylobatidae > Hylobates > Hylobates moloch. The sequence goes on along the minus strand of NW_026652283.1, from coordinate 83,056,566 downwards.
TTTGGTTGCCTTTCAATAGCTATTCTTGCCCCATCATCTTAGCAGCAAAATCCTAGGAAAGGCAATTACAGCAAATCAAAAATTAACTTCTCCCAGCATGCCTTGCTTCCAGATATCACTAGGTTCTGAAAAATGAGAAGTAAACAGAAGAGTTGTGTAGAACTTCTGCAAATTATCCTTAAAGGTAAAGGGACACATTGACATTTTTTTTTCCTCACTTGTTCTTTTCTGCTGTCTGAATATGGGCATGGTGGTGAGAGTCATTTTAGACCACCAAGTGACCTTGAGGATAGAAGCCTTGTACTAGAGGTGGTGGGAAAGAAAAAACAGAAGGACTCATAAAGAAAAAAATAATAAACCTCAGTATTAAGATGGAAAAATTCCCCCAGTTGATCTATAGGTTGAACTTAATCTCTATTAAATTTCAGCTTATTTTTTGCAGAATTTGATATGCTGATCATAAAATTTATATGAAAATGCAAGAGACACAAAATAGCCAAAACTTTGAAAACAAGAAAGTTGGAGGACTTACACTTGTTGATTTTAAAGTTTTTTACAAAGCTACAATAATCAAGACAATGTGTTACTGACATAATGATAGATATATTGATCAATATAGACAATGGATGAATGGAATAGGATTGACAGCCTAGAAATAAAACCTTATATATATGGTCAATTTATTTCTTTATGTATTCTGACATACAGAATACATAAAGAACACCTACAACTCAATAACAACAATACCAACAAGGGTGCCAAGACCAATCAATAGAGGAAATAATAGTCTTTTCAAGAAATTTTGCTGAGACAACTAGATATTTATATGCAAAAGAATGACTTTGAATGGCTATCATATACAAAAATTAACTCAAATGGATTATATTAGGTCAGTGCAAAAGTAATTGCAGTTTACCACCATTACTTGTTTTTTTTTTTTTTTTGAGACAGAGTCTTGCTCTGTCACCCAGGCCAGAGTGCAGTGGTGTGATCTCAGCTCACTGCAAGCTCCGCCTCTTGAGTTCATGCCATTCTCCTTCCTCAGCCTCCCGAGCAGCTGGAACTACAGGCACCTGGGTAATTTTTTTGTATTTTTAGTAGAGACGGGGTTTCACCACGTTAGCCAGGATGGTCTCAATCTCTTGACCTCGTGATCTGCCCACCTCAGCCTCCCAAAGTGCTGGGATTACAGGCATGAACCACCACGCCCGGCCTACTGTTACTTTTAATGGCAAAAATGCAGTTACTTTTGCACCACCCTAATAGAACTAAATGTAAGAGCTAAAACTACAAAACAACTAGAAGAAAGCATACAAGTAAATCTTCATGATGTGAGAGTTGGCAATTGTTTCTTAGATATGACACCAAAAGCATCGAGGACAAAAGAAAAAAATGGATAAATTGGGTTTCCTCAAAATTAAGAGAACTTTTGTCCTGCAAGCAATACTATTAAGAAAGTGAAAGGACAAGTCACAAAATGGGAGAACATTTTTGCACATAATATATTTAACAATAGGCTGACATCCGTAATACATAAAGAACACCTACAACTCAATACCAAAAAGACTGCCCAATTTAAAAATGGGCCAAGGATGTGAATAAACATTTCTCTAAAGAAGATATAAAAATGGTCAATATGCACATGAAAAGATGCTCAATATCAATATCTATTAGGAAAATACAAATTAAAACACAAGATATCAATTTACACTCACCAGGATGGCTGTTATCAAAAAGACAGATAACAAGTATTAGCAAGGATCTGGGGAAATTGTAACCTTCATACACTGCTGGTAGGAATATAAAATTTGCAGCAGGTTTGGAAAACAGTTTAGCAGTTTCTCAAAAAGTCAAACAGCCTGGACATGGTGGCTCAGGCCTACAATCCCAATGCTTTAGGGAGTTGAGGTGAGAGGATTGCTTGAGCCCAGGAGTTGGAGACCAGCCTGAGTAACATGGTGAGACCTCTTTTCTACCAAAAAGAAGAGAGTTAAACATAGGGTACCATAAAAGCCAGCAATCCATCTCCTAGATATGTACCCAAGAAAGATGAAAACATATATTGACACAAAAACTTACATATGAATGTTCATATTAGCTTTATAGTAATAGCTGAAAAGTAGAAACAACCCAAATACCCATCAACTAATTAAAATATGTTATATCTATATGTATTATTTGGCCATAAAAGGAATGAAGTACTGATACATGCCATAACACAAATGAACCTTGGAAGCACTGTGATCTCTTTATTAGTCAGCTCTTGTATTGCTATAAAGAGCTACCTGAGACTGGGTAACTTATAAAGAAAAAGGCTTGATTGAGTCACAATTCCACAGGCTGCACAGGGAACATGGCCCAGGAGACCTCAGGAAACTTACAGTTATCGTGGAAGACAAAGACGAAGGAGATATACCCTACATGGCCAGAACAGGAGGAATAGAGTGAAGGAGGAGGTGCTACATGCTTTTAAACCACCAGATCTTGTGAGAACTCACTCACTATCATGAGAACAGCAAGGGAGAAGTCCACCCCCATGATCCAGTCACCCCCAACAAGGCCCCAACTCCAACATTGGGGATTACAATTCCACATGAGATTTGGGTGGGGACACAAATCCAAACAATATCATTCTGCCCCAGCCCCTCCCAAATCTTGTGTCCTTCTCACATTGGAAGATACCATCATCCCTTCTCAACAGTTTCATTTTAGCATTAACTCAAAAATCCAAAGTCTCATCTGAGACAAGGCAAGTCCCTTCTACCTATGAGCCTATAAGATCAAAAAGAAGTTAGTCACTTCCAAGATACAATGGAGGTACAGGCATTGGGTAAATATATCCATTCCAAAAGGGAAAAATTAGCCAAAACAAAGGGGCCACAGGCTCCATGCAAGTCCAAAATCAAGCAGGGAAGTTATTGAATCTTAAAGCTTCAAAATGATCTCCTTTATTCCATGTCTCACATCCAGGCCACACTGATGCAAGGAGTGTGCTCCCAAGGCCTTGGGCAGCTCTACCCTCTTGCTCTACAGGGTATAGCCCCCATGGCTGCTTTCACAGGCTGGCATTGAGTGCCTCCAGCTTTTCCAGGTACACAGTGCAAGCTGTCAGTGGATCTACCATTCTGGGGTCTGGAAGATTGTGGCCCTCTTCTCACAGCTCCAGTAGACAGTGCCCCAGTGGGGAATCTGTGTGGGGGCTCCAACCCCACATTTCTCCTCTGCACTGCCCTAGTAGAGGTTCTCCATGAGGGCTCCACTCCTGTAGCATACTTCTACCTGGACATCCAGGTGTTTTCATACATTCTCTAAAATCTAGGTAGGGGCTCCCAAGCCTCAACTCTTGCCCTCTGCACACCTGCAGGCTTAATACCACATGGAAGCCACCAATGCTTATGGCTTGCACCCTATGAAGCAGCAGTCTGAGACATACCTGGCCTTTTTGGCCATGGCTGGGATGCAGGGAACAGTGTCCTGAAGTGGCACAGGGCAGCGGGGCCATGGGCCTGGCCCATGAAACCTTCTTTCCTCCTAGGCCTCCAGACCTGTGATGGGAGGGTCTGCCTTGACGGTCTCTAGAATGCCTTTGAGGCATATTCCCCATTGTCTTGGCTAATAATATTTGGCTCCTCTTTACTTATGCAAATTTCTACAGCCTGATTAATTCCTTTCCAGAAAATGGGATTTTCTTTTCTACTACATGGTCAGGTCAAAAATTTTCCAAACTTTTATATTATGCTTCCCTTTGAAATATAAGTTCCAATTGCAGGTCATTTCTTTGATCACAAATATAAGCATATATTTGTAGAATCAGTCAGGCCACATCTTGAATGTTTTGCTGCTTAGAAATTGCTTCCACCAGATACCCTAAATCATTGCTATCAGGTTCAAAGTTCTACATATCTCTAGGGCAAGGGCACTATGCCTCCAAGACCTTTGCTAATGCCTAAGAAAAGTGACCTTTGCTCCAGTTCCCAATAAGTTCCCCATCTTCATCTGAGGTCACCTTAGCCTGGACTTCATTGTCCATATCAGTATCAGCATTTTCATCACAATAATTTAACAAGTCTCTAGGAAGTTCCAAACTTTCCCTTATCTTCCTATCTTCTTCTGAGCCCTCCAAACTGCTCCAACCTCTGCCCATTACCCAGTTCCAAAGCTGCTTCCACATTTTCAGGTATCTTTATAGCAATGCTCCATTCCTGATACCAATTTTCTGTATTAGTCTCTTCTCACACTCCTGTAAAGAACTACGTGAGACTGGGTAATTTATAAAGAAAAGAGGTTTAATTGACTCACAGTTCCACAGCTGCATAGGAAGCATGGTTCAGAAGGCCACAGGAAACTTACAATCATGGAGGAATGCGAAGAGGAAGAAGGCACATCTTACATGGCTGGAGCAGGAGGCAGAGAGTGAAGGGAGAGGTGCCACACACTTTTAAACAACCAGATCTTGTGAGAACTCACTCACTATCATGAGAACAGCAAGGGAGAGGTCTGCCTCCATGAACCAATCACCTCCTACCAGGCTCCTCCTCCAACACTGGGGATTATGATTTGACATGAGATTTGGGTAGGGACACAGCTCCAAACCATATCAATCCCATTTATATGAAATGTCCAGAATAGATAAATCTATAGAGACAGAATATAGATTGGTGGTTGCCTAATGCTGGACATGACAGGAGGGTGTGAGTGAAAGAGGCAATGGAGTGATAAGTACAGAGTTTCTTTTTGGGGTGATGAAAATATTATAAAATTAGATTGTGGTTATAGTTGTATAACTCTTGAATATCCTAAAAATATATTGAATTTTCCATTTCCATTTTAAATGGGTGAATCTTATGGTATGTGAATTATATCTCAATAAAACTGCATAAAATGCACAATTTGCAATTGCAAAAATATAGAACCAGTCCAAATGCCCATCAATGAGTGGATAAAGGAATTGTGGTGTATGTATGTGTATATATATATGTGTGTATGTATGTGTATATATATATATAATATATATATACACACATATATATATACACATACATACACACATACATACACACACACACACACACACACACCATGGAATACTACTCAGCCATAAAAAGGAATAAAACAATAGCATTCCCAGCAACCTGGATGGAATTGGAGACCATTATTCTAAGTGAAATAACTCAGTAATGGAAAACCAAATATCATATGTTCTCACTCATAAGTGGGAGCTAAGCTATGAGGATGCAAAGGCATAAGAATGATATAATGGACTTTGGGAACTCAGGGAAAGGGTGAGAGAGGGGTGAGGAATAAAAGACTACCCACTGGGTACAGTGTACACTGTTCAAGTGATGGCTGCACCAAAATCTCAGAAATCACCACTAAAGAACCTATTTATGTAACCAAATACCACCTGTTCCCCAAAATCCTATTGAAATTAATTAATTTTTAAAAACTGCTGAAATCAATAGTGAAATGGACTATTCAATAATAGTGAATAGTGAATAGTGAAACTATCAATAGTGAAATGGACTATTCAATAATAATGTAGTTAATTGAATATCATATTTTAAAAATTAGATCCTTACCTCACACTATAACAATAAATTCCAGATGAATTATAGACCAAATATGAAAGGCAAAATTTTAATATTTTAGAAGACAATATTTATGACCTTAAGTTAGAAAATGATTTTTAAAAACAGGATGCAAAAACACTAATCATAAAGAGATATTTTAGACCAAGCATGGTGGCTCACACCTGTAATCCTAGCACTTTGGGAAGCTGAGGCGGGTGGATCACTTGAGGTCAGGAGTTCAAGACAAACCTGGCCAATAGGGTGAAACACGTCTCTACTAAAAATACAAAAATTAGCTGGAAATTGCTTGAACCCAGGAGGCAGAGGTTGCAGTGAGCTGAGACTGTGCCACTGCACTCCAGCCTGGGTGACAGAGAGAGACTCCATCTCAAAAAAATAAATAAATAAAAATAAAAAGAGAGATTTTAATAAGGTGCATTAAAATAAAAAACTATCCATCAAAGACACCATGAATAAAGTTAAAATAGGCCACAATGAGAATATACTTACCACAAATTTTTTCTTTTTTTTTGAGATGGAGTCTTGCTCTGTCACCCAGGCTGGAATGCAGTGGTGCAATCTCAGCTTACTGCAACCTTCACCTCCCAGGTGAAGCAGGTTCAAGCAATTCTCCTGCCTCAGCCTCCTAAGTAGCTGGGATTACAGGTATGTGCCACCATGCCCAGCTAATTTTTGTATTTTTAGTAGAGATGGGGTTTCACCACGTTGGTCAGGCTGGTCTCGAACTCCTGACCTCGTGATCCACCTACCTCGGCCTCCCAAAGTGCTGGGATTACAGGCATGAGCCACTGTGCCTGGCCTACCATGAATATTTTTTTAAAGGTAGCATCCAGAATTAATAATCTTCTCCAACAAATTTCATTAGCAGTCAGGGAACTGCAAATTAAAATCAAAGTAAAATACTACTTTCCATTCATTAGACTAAAATCCATTCAAGTCTGATAATACCTAGTACTGAGTTGGAGTAGAAACTGCTAATAGGACAGTTAGTTGGTCACCACTTTGGAGAGAAATTTGTCAGTATCTAGTAAAAGTTAGAGATACACCTTCTATTTTCATCTGTTGTGGGCAGCTACCACAGAATACCTGAGACTGGGTAATTTATAAATAATAGAAATGTATTTCTAATGGTTCTGGAGGCTGAGAAGTCCAAGATTGAAGGACAAGCCTCTGCAGAGAGTCTTCTTGCTGTGTCATGCCATGGCAAAAGGGCAAAGAGAGGGCAAGAGAGAGCAAAAGCAAATTCACAGCATCAATCCCTTTTATAATCAGCATTACTCTATTAATAAGGGCAAGACCCTCATGGCCTAATCACCTCTAAAAGGTCACACCTCTTAATACTATTGCAATGGTAATTAAGTTTCTAATACATACTTTTTGGGAGACGTTTTCAAACTATAGCACCTACCCTATAGCCCAACATTTCTACTCCTAGGAGTATACCCCAGAGAAATTCTGCATAAATATCTAAAGAGGGGTCATTGTTGCATTGTTAAATAGTGGAAAATTGGAATCAATTACTATGTCTACCAGCAGCAGAAGATGGCCTTTTAAAAATTGTGGTTTATTCATGAAATGGAATATTGCATAAAGTATGCTCCATCTCACCAGATGAAAACATTTTTCACTATTTCAAAAGTAGTCTGATCACTGGGCTTCTCTATTATGTATAAAAATTTTAAGTGAACATGTTCTTTGACCTAGTACTCCTACTTTTAGGAATTTGCCCAAAAGGGACAATTATACTACTGGGATAAATCTTTGAATCATAAAGTAAGTTGTAAATGGTATAAGCAGTATGTCTTATTTTTATTTAAAGCACATTAACAATATTACACGTATAGTAAAAAAAAAACAAAACATGTGAATAATAAACACCCAATTTAGAACAAGTGTTGATAGTGGAGAGGGAAAGAGAGAGAGAGAAAGAGAAATGGGGAGTGGGGGAGGGTACACAAGGAAATTTTAGTTGCAGCTCCAAATTTTTACTTTTTAAACAATGAAGCAAATATGGCAAAATAAGATTTGTTAAAGTTGGGCAGCAAGTACACAGGTGTTCTATCATTATCCTTTGAATATTTCTGTAGATTTAAATTGTCCATTAAAAAAATGAAATACACACGTAATTTTTAAGATTAGCTTTTTTCTTCTTCCTGGCCTTCACATGCACTGTTAACTTTACCTGGAATTCTTTATGCAGTAATTAAGAGCAAAGGTGTAGAGCCAGACTGCTTGAGCTTGGATCCCAGCACTGAGTTGATTTAGGGAGAATAACTTAATCTCTTATTCCCAAGAGAAAATATGATATAATAGTTTTGAGCTCATAAAGTTTTTGTAAGCATTAAATGTGACCTACATATGTAAAGCAATCTAACAGTGCCTATAGCATGTATAAGTGTCTGCCATTACCAACTTCATCATTATCATGCCATGTCAGGTCACCATCCACTACGTTACCATCACTGTCACATCATCATCATCACCACCACCATCATCATTAACTCCCTTTGTCTAGTCAATTGTTATTTGTTCTTCATATTTTAGATACCTGTTAAAATGTGTTTTCAAAGATGTCTACTCTGATTCTTCAGTACAAATTTGATTTCATAAGATCCTATCTTTTTGCCCATATACTTATAAAAATTTGTAGTTCTATATTTAATGTGTTTTTGTTTGCTTAACATCTCTCTCCTACATTGTGTTAAGTTTTTTAAAGAGAAGGTGAGGGTTAAAGAGAGACATAGAGAGAGAGAGAGACAGACAGAGAGAGAGAGAGACAGACAGAGAGAGAGAGAGAGACAGAGAGCGATTCTACAGCAACACAGGTATATTAGAAAAACCTGCAGAGGTGGGGACCAGGTTAATGCCAGAGCCCACTACTGCTTATATGCTGGGGTACTTATAGGCCTGGGGGTACTTATAGGCCTGGGTGGGTGGGGTCTGTGCAGTATGGTTTGCTGCCCAAGAAGATGTTGATAAGACATTCCCATGATGAGGCAGTTTGGTCCTTGCTCCCATAGAGTGTGATGCTCCTTGCACTTTTTCCCAGCAGAATGTGATAGAGATGTTCCTTCAGGTGGGCCTTTGCCTGGCAGGGTATGATAAGGATGTTCCTGTGCCTTGGAATCAGGTAGTTAGACAGGATGTTTCTCACAGCCTAAACCCCCATGGAATGTTTCACTTTGATCAGGGTCTGCGAAATGGCAGGGGGCTTACAAAATGGTGCAGTTTGGACTAACACCTTGGAACACAAACGTTTCTTGGGGCCAAGGCTGGCATATTAGTCTGTTTTCATGCTGCTAGTAAAGACATACCTGAGACTGGGTAATTTACAAAGAGAAAAGAAGTTTAATGGACTCACAGTTCCACATGGCTGGAGGTCTCACAATCATGGGGGAGGCGAAGGAGGAGCAAAGGCACATCTTACACAGTGGTAGGCAAGAGAATGTGTGCAGGCGAACTGCCCTTTATAAAACCATCAGATCTTGTGAGACTTATCCACTATCAAAAGAACAGCATGGGAAAAATCTGCCTGCATGATTCAATTACCTCCCACCAGATTCCTCCCATGACATGTGATAATTATGGGAAGTACAATTCAAGATGAGATTTGGGTGGGGACACAGTCAAACCATATCAGCTGGGTATGTTTTATTCACCTTTTTATACCCATTGTCATGTCTTCTGGACAAACAATGGATGTAAAATGGTATAGACTCTTGAGTACTCATTTGTTGAATGATAAATCAATCTATGAACCATTTGACCAGTATGCAACAGCCATTAAAATTATGTTTATGAATAATTTACAGCATGGAAAAATTTGGGGTTGCTAGTAGAAAAACAAAAAGGTACAAAAGGATATATATATAATAAGCCTACAATGCCATATAAACAATACTAACAGCAAAAACAAACCTATAAATTGGGGGAAGATGGGGCAGATAGAAGTAACCTAAAATACTGCATGTTGTTTTGGGGTCACGATATTATGGATGATTAGGCACCCCTTAATTTTTACTTTCTATGTTTGATTTTTCTATGGTAAATGCATTTTTATTGAGGTGGAATTCACATAATATGAAATGAACAATTTAGTGGCATTTATTATATTCACAATATTGTACAACCACTAGCTCTACTTCCAAAACATTTTCATCACTCCAAAATAAAACTTTGTACCCATTAAGAAGTTACTCCCCATTATTTCCTCTCTTAGCTCCTAGCAACCACCAACCTGCTTTCTGTCTCTGGGGATTTACTTATTCTGGATATACCATAAAAATGGAGGCACAATATGTAGTCTTTTTTGTCTGGCTTCTTTCAATAAGCATGTTTTTGAAGCTCATCCACATTGCAGCATGTATCAGTACTTCATTTCTTTTCATGAATGACTTTATACAGACCACAATTTGTTATCCATTTTTTGGTTTATGAACATTTGGGTTGTTTCCATCTCTCAAGTAGTGTGAATAGTGCTGCTATGTATATTTGTGTACAAGAATTTGGTTACCTATTTTCAATTCTTTTGTGTATATATCTAAGATGAAATTGCAGGGTTATATGCTAATCCTATGTTTAGCATTTTTTTAGGAACCATTAAACTGTTTTCCACATCTGATGCCCCATTTTATATTCCTACTAGCAATGTAAGTGAGTTCCAATTTCTCCATATCCTCGACAACACTTGTTATTTTCTATTTTTGTTATAGCCATTCTAATGAGTGTAAAGTGATATATCATTGTGGTTTTCTTTGCATTTTCCTTATGACCATTGATGTTGAGTACCTTTTCATGTACTTTTTGGTCATTTATATATCATCTTTGGAGAAATGTCTCTTCGTGTATGTTTTGCCCATTTTTAAACTAGATTGTCTTTGTTGTTGACATGCATGCATTCTTTAAATATTCTGCATACTAGGCCCTTATCAGACATATGATTTGCAAATGTTTTTTCTCATTTTATTGGCTGTCTTTTCACTTTATTGATAATGTCTTTTGATGCCCCCAATTTTTTATTTTGATGAAGCATATTTATCAATTTATTTCTTTTATTGCTCATGCTTTTGATGTCACCTCTAAGAATTTATAACCAAATCAGAGGTAATGAAGATTTACCCCTCTATTTTCTTCTAAGAGTTTTATAGTTTTGACTCATTTATTTAGGTCACTGATTCATCTTTAGTTAATTTTTGCATATGATGTGAGGAAGAGGTCCAACTTTACTCATTTGCATGTGGATATCCAGCTGTGCCAGCACCATTTGTGAAGAGGCTATCATCTCCTCATTTAATAATAGTATTGACACCTTTGTTGAAAGTCAATTGATAATAAATGCATGAGTTTATTTCTGGAATCTAAATTCTATTCCATTGATCTACATGTCTATCCTTGTATCAGTATCACACTATCTTGATTACTGTAGATTTGTAGTAAGTTTTGAAACTAGAAAGTGTGAGTACTTCAATATTCTTCTTTTTCTTTTTTAAAGATTGTCAGGGCCTCTTGCAATTTCATAGGAATATGAGGATTGACTTTTCTATTCTACAAAATTAAAATTTTGATAGAGATTGCATTGAAACTGTAGGTAGCTTTCAGTAACATTGCCATCTCAACAATTTTAAGTATTCTAATTCATGAATATGAGTTTTCTTTCTCTTTATTTAGGTCTTCTTTAATTTCTTTCAGCAGTGTTTTGTAGTTTTAGGGTATAAGTCTTTCACCTTTAAATTTTGGTTAAATTTATTCCTAGGTGTTGTATTCCTTTTTATGCTATTGTAAATAAAATTATTTTCTCAATTTCCTCATTGGATGTTCATTGCAGGTGTATAGAAACTCAACTGATTCTTCGTGTTGATCTTATGCTGAGACAAGCTCAGTCAGGGAGACCCTAACCCAGCAGCGCTAGAGGAATTAAAGACACACACACAGAAATATAGAGGTGTGAAGTGGGAAATCAGGGGCCTCATAGCCTTCAGAGCTGAGATCCTCAAATAGAGATTTACCCACATATTTATTAACAGCAAGCCAGTCATTAGCATTGTTTCTATAGATATTAGATTAACTAAAAGTATCCCTTATGGGAAATGAAGGGATAGGCCGAAATAAAGGGATGGGTTGGGCTAGTTATCTGCAGCAGGAGCATGTCCTTAAGGCACAGATCGCTCATGCTATTGTTTGTGGTTTAGGAATGCCTTTAGGCAGTTTTCTGCCCTGTGTGGGCCAGATGTTCCTTGCCCTCATTCTGGTAAACCCATAACCTTCCAAGGTGGGCATTGTGGCCATAATGAACATGTCACAGTGCTGCAGAAATTTTTTTATGGCCAGTTTTGGGGCCAGTTTATGGCCAGATTTTGGGGGCCTGTTCCCAGCATGTCCACCTTCTTTGATTTGCAAAGCGTTAAAAGCAAAGACAGCTTTGCCTCCGTGAGCTACTTCCTGCAGGAGTCAGGATCTGCATCTGCCGACTATACAAAGACAAACAACCCAGATTAAAAGCACAATCATCATTGAAATCACAGAGCTTCCAAGTGTTTTTATCCATTTTAATGTGTTACTAACTACTAATCTGTCTGCAGCTTCTTTAAGCAGTCCAGTTCCTGGCCTTAAGGTCAGTTGTGCCTGGGATGCTTTAAATATTTGTTCTTTTAATTTTGCTATATCCAAAAACAAGTTTGTAGAGTGACCTTCTAGACACTTTTTTATTCTTTCCTAAATTTTGATCTTATTAACAGCTATTAATAGTTTCCACAAATCCTTATGTTTAGCTCCTACAATGAGCCATATCATTTGAGATTGAGGTGCCACTATACCATGGTTCCACATAATAAGAACTTTTGCCATACTTCTTATCATTTCTACTATATGACCATTTTATTCAGATCAGCTGAACATAGTGTGGCCGTGGCATGCAGACTGAGAGGTGCAATTCAAGCTAAACATCCCCTTAGGGGACCAATTAATAATGATTCCATAGGAATCATTGTGCAGCACCTCTGCCTATTCTGCAATGCAATCTTCCTAAACAAGTACATTCATTTTTTTCTGGCCAGCTTCAATTTTGTTTACAAATAAGTTTTTGAGGGTGGTGTGCCTCAATTATAGGAGCAGATTAATTATGGTAAATACTGAGATCAGAAAACACGTGTAACTGCATCATAGAGTGATTATATCCAGGCATTATTACCAGTCAGGATTGATAAATATGCCCAATAGGTATAACTGTTCTCTGTGTCAGCCCTTATTGAAGGAATACTCATGGCAGTGGTGATCATTGCTGTCATAGCTACCATTAAATTACTCATTGTGACTCACTGTCCCGCTTTCCTCAGGTTTTCTTCTGCCATCTGTGACAGCTTCTTGATCTGTCCCCAGGTGGGTGGCTGTGTTTGAGGTGTGTTGCTCGTGACAGTTGGGGTCCTCCTCAGCATCAGCCTTGACATGGCTGCAACCAGGGGGTCCTTGGGATCCTCCTGGAATCTCTTCCTCAGCATCTGGCTCATGATAAGGTTTCAGATGTCTTGATGGTATCCAAATCGGCTGTTGGTTTTGGCCTGGAGAAACACAAGCATAACCTCTACCCCAAGTTATTATTCTACCTATTTCCCAACTTTTGTTATTGGATCTCTCCACCAAACCAGTTTTTCTGCTTCTGTCTTTGCAGCTGGTTTTTGTAGATGCTGTTCAGCTGCTGATAACATCTGGCCTTTGGGCAGGCTCAAAAAATTTAAAGTTAATATGCTAATAATAATAATAAAGTTAATAATGTTAATAGATTCAATTGCAGTGTTCCATATTCTGTTTCCCCCCCTCGGCTTTTGCAATTGCTGTTTTAGGGAGAGAGTCATTCTTTCCACTATGGCTTGTCCTTGAGAATTGTATGGGATACCAGTAATGTGTTTAATATTCTACATAGAGAAAAATGTAGCTAGAGCTTCGCTAGTATAGCCTGGGGCATTATCTGTTTTAATAGAAGCTGAAATGCCCATCACCACAAAACACTGCAAAATGTGACGTTTAACACAGGCAGAAGACTCTCCTGATTGGCATGTAGCCCAAAGTGAGAAAAGGTGTCCACACATACATGTACATAAGATAGTCTCCCAGACGAGGGAACATGTGCGACATCCATTTGCCAAAGAGAATTAGGTTCCAATCCTCGAGGATTAACTCATCCTGTAAAAGATGATGAATGTACCATTTGGCAATTTGGGCATCGCTGGATAATAGCTCTGGCTTCTTTCCAGGTAACGCTGTATCTGCGTTTGAGACCAGAGGCATTAACATGGGTTAAATTGTGAAAGTGTCTAGCATTAGATATTGCATTAGCAACTAGGCGATCAGCCATTTGATTCCCTTCAGTCAAAGGTCCTAGAAGAGATGCATGATCCCTAATGTGAGTGATATAAAAAGGGTGCATTCTACTCCTAACTGCTGTTTGCAACTGGGTAAATAGAGTCATCAGTTGTTTATCTGTATGAAATCGTAACTGAGCATTTTCAATTAACTGTGTGGAATGAACCACGTATGAAGAATCAGAAATCACATTAATAGGCATATCAAACGCAGTCAATATCTCAATTACAGCTACAAGCTCTGCTTTTTGAGCTGAAGTATGGGTCGTCTGGAAAACTTTAATTTTTGATCCAGAATAAGAGGCTTTACCGTTATTAGACCCATCTGTAAAACAATGAAAATGCTTAGCAGGCTGCAGGTTGTTTACTGCAGGAATTGTAAATGCAAGCCATTCACAGTCTTGCTCAGCTAAAGGGATAGTAAAGAAACAGTCTTTTAAATCTATGACTATTAAAGGCCAATTTTTTGGAATTATAGCAGGAGAGGGCAGTCCTGGCTGTAATGCTTCCATCAGATGTATAACCGAATTGATGGTTCTTAAGTCAGTTAACATTCTCCATTTATCTGATTTTTTCTTAATTACGAAAACTGGAGAATTCCAAGGGGAAAATGTTGGAGCTATGTGCCCATTTTATAATTGTTCAGTAACTAATTTCTCTAAAGCTTTCAGTTTCTCTTTACTTAGTGGCCATTGTTCTACCCAAATTGGCTTATCCGTTAACCATTTTAAAGGTATAGGTTCTGGAGTCTTAACAATGGCCGCCATCAAAAATGATATCCTAATCTTTAGTGGGAACTTTGTCTTTCCACTTGAAGTGGTTCTTTCAAACCTTGCAAATTTTTTTCTAGTCCCATACTAGGGAAATACCCCATTTCATGCATTATATGTTGACTTTGAGGGATATATGATTGTTCTGGAATTAGAAATTGTGCTCCCCACTGTTGTAATAAATCTCTCTCCCATAAATTTATAGTTACAGAAGTTATAATTGGTTGAATAGTCCCGGGTTGTGCATCAGGCCCTTCACAATGCAAAATATAGCTATTTTATACTTCAGGGGCTTTACCAACTCCAACTATGTTAAATTGAGTGGGTTGAATTGGCCATGCGGACAGCCAGTGCTGTAGATAAATGATTGAAATGTCCGCTCCTGTATCTACCAAACCTTTAAATTTCTCTCCTTGAATAGTTATTTCACAGGTAGGATGTTTATCCATAATTTTATTTACCCAATAAGCTGCTTTGCCTTTATTTGTGCTTCCAAATCCTCCTGTTCATTTAACTTCACTTTTTCCCATTCCCACACATGGCACAATCAGGAGCTGTGCTATGCACTCTCCTGGCTCTGCTTTCCAGGGAACACAAGTAGATGTACAATTTCAATTTCCCCATTGTAATCTGAATCAACGACCCCTGTATGTATTTGTACCCCTTTTAAATTTAAACTAGACCTTCCCAGAAGTAATCCTATCGTCCCTGCTGGCAAGGGTCCACAGACTCCTGTTGGGACCTTTTGTGGGGGTTCCCTAGGCAGAAGGCTCACAGCTCTCATGCAGCATAAATCTACTGCAGCACTACCAGTTGTGGCAGGGGACAGACATTGTACAGGGGTGAGGGAATGGCCTGAGCTGGAAATGCCTCGGTTTGGAACGGGTCCTGGGATGGGCCCCTCATAGCGTTTCCCGAATCGGGTTCCCATCTTTATCAAACTTAGAGTGACACTGATTAGCCCAGTGTTTTCCTTTTTTACATTTTGGACATATTTCAGACTCAGCAGTTTTCTTTTTTCCCCGATCTGGTGGCCTGACTTGCTGATTTTTTTGTACATTCTTTTTTAGTATGACCATGCTTCCCACAGTTAAAACAAGCTCCAGGAAATGGAGTATTTCTTTTATCCACTCCCAGTCATGCCATTGCCTGTCCTAGCAGAGTAGCCTTATGCAGATTACCTCTGATACCATCACAGGCCTTGATATAATCAACTAAATGTGCTTTCCCTCTGATAGGTTGCAGAGCAGCCTGGCAATCGGGATTAGCATTGTCAGAAGCTAATAACTGCAGCACTATATTCTGAGCAGCCAAATCTGCAATCACCTTCTTAACAGACTCCTGTAACCAAGCTATAAAATCCACATGTGGTTCTTTTGGTCCCTGTTTTATAGCACTAAAGGAAGGGTATTGTTCTCCACTTGAACTGATTTTTTCCCAAGCTCTAATGCACACTCCCCTAAGCTGTTCTATGGCATCATCCTTGTGACCACTTGTGCATCTAAACCAGCCCAGCTGCCAACCCCCAAAAGTTGGTCTGCAGTTATATTAATTTGAGGTTGGGCCTGGGCATTGCAAGCAGCCTGAATGGAAAGCCTCATCTGTCCACCAAGTTTTAAATTGTAAAAACTGAGCAGGAGTTAGACAAGCTTGAGTAAGAGCATCCCCATCAGTAGGAATCATCTGACTGGAAACAGCCACATTCTTTAACAGTCCCATTACAAAAGAAGAACCTGGTCCATACTGATTAATAGCTTGTTTAAATTCTTTGAGTAATTTAAAAGGAAGAGGCTCAAATGTAGCTATAATATTTCCCTGTTGATCTGGGTGGTGTATTGTAACAGGGAGCTGCCAAGCCTCTAAATCACCCTCTCATCTAGCTTGCTGAATTTCTGCCTGAATAGAACTAACAGCGGTCGCTCGAGGTGCTGCTCAAATAGTCACTGGGGCAACTACTTTTCACCCAGTGTCCTCCAGAAAAGAAAGATCTGGAGAGTCAGGCCACTCTTTTTCTTCGAAATAATAATGAAGGGGTGCAGAAGGGTAGGGATGAACCTCTCCCTCCTTTGCTGCTTTAGCTTTAGCTGGCAAATAAGCCTGCTCTGTAACCTCTTCTGTTACTTCATTATACTCTCCTTCCTCCTCATCATCAGTGTGAAAAAGTTCCAAGGTGGAACAAACCAGAGCCCATACTTGTCTCTGTTACCCTGATGCTTCCAAACTCCCCTTCTTACTCACCATGGGGATTGCTTTAAGAGTACTCGGGTGTCCTCCAGCTAGTTCCATGATCTCCAACCATTGCTCCAGCAACCCTTCAACCTGGATTCGAGCCCCTATTATGGACACCACTTGCCAAGACCAGCTCAGTTGGGGAGACCTTAACCCAGCGGCACTAGAGGAATTAAAGACACACACACAGAAATATAGAGGTGTGAAGTGGGAAATCAGGGGTCTCACAGCCTTCAGAGCTGAGATCCTCAAACAGAGATTTACCCACATATTTATTAACAGCAAGCCAGTCATTAGCATTGTTTCTATAGATACTAGATTAACTAAAAGTATCCCTTATGGGAAATGAAGGGATGGGCCGAAATAAAGGGATGGGTTGGGCTAGTTATCTGCAGCAGGAGCATGTCCTTAAGGCACAGATCGCTCATGCTATTGTTTGTGGTTTAAGAATGCCTTTAAGCGGTTTTCTGCCCTGTGTGGGCCAGGTGTTCCTTGCCCTCATTCCGGTAAACCCACAACCTTGGGGCGCCTGTTCCCAACAATCTTATACCTTGCAATTTTGCTGAATTTGCTCATTAACTTTGATCATTTTTTTGTGGATTATTTGGGATTTTCTACGTATCATGTCATCTGTGAATAAAGATAGTTTTACTTCTTTCTTCCTCATTTGGATGCCTTTTATTTCCTTTTCTTGCCTAATTTCCCTGTCTAGAACTTCCAGTATGATGTTGAATAACAGTGGTGAAATGGGCATTCTGGTATTTTTCCTGATGTTAGAGAGAAATGTTTCAGTCTTTTACCATTGAGTATAATGTTAGCTGTGGGTTTTTTACAAGTGTATTTTATCATGTTGAGGAACTTCCTTCCTATTCCTACTTCTTGGAGTGTTTTTGATATAAATGGTATTTAATTTGTCAAATGCTTTTTCTGTGTCAGCTGAGATTATCATGTGGGATTTTTTTTCCTTCATTCTATTAATGTTGATGTTACATTGGTTGATTTTTTATGTTGTACTACATTTGCATTCTTTATATAAATTTCACTTGGTCATGGTGTATAACCCTTTTAATATGCCATTGAATTTAGTTTGCTAGTATTTTGTTGAGAGTTTTTGCATCTATATTCATAAGCAATATCAGTTCACAGGTTTTTTGTGGTTTTTTTGTCTGGCTGTGCTATAATGGCAATGCTGTCTTCATAGAATGAATGAGGGAGTGTTTTCTCCTCTTTCATTTTTTAAACGTTTGAGAAGGATTGATATTAATTTTTCTTTAAATGTTTGGTAGAACTTACCAGTGGAGCCATCTGGTTCTTAACATTTTTCTGTGTTGGGAGGTTTCTTATTACCAATTTGATCTCTTTATTTTTTACAGATCTTTTCAGATTTTCTATTTCTTCTTGAGTCAGTTTTTAGCAATTTATGTATTTTAGAAATTTGTTCATTTAATCTAGGTTATTTAATTTATTGGTGTACTTTTTTCATAGTATTATCTTATAATCTTTTAATTTTTGTAAACTTGACAATGTCCCCACCTTACCTGATTTTAGTTATTTGTGTTTTCTCTGTATTCTTTGTGTCTTCTTCTTCTTTCTTAGCATAACTAAAGGTTTGTCAACTTTGTTGATCTTTTAAAGAGTCAACTTTTGCTTTCAGCATGCATTACTTTTTAAATAGAAATATATACACCTAAGTTGCATTACAAAGGAGTTGTCCTCCACACACTTATTCTTTCCCCACCATCAAATGTTTATGGTCCCTGAAAAGTCACCGTCAGTTGGGCTCAACTCCAATCAGCCATGTTAGGTCAGGGTCCACTTACTGTCTCCATCACTCACGCCCACCCAGGGTGAGTCTAATCATGTTCACCAATCAGAACCTCTGCCACATCAGCTCTGTGGGTTTCCTCTCATCCCATCTGTACCAATAATGAGCACAGTCTGGGTTTCCTGATGTTTTCTATATAGCAAGGTGCCCCTCCCTGGGACACCTCAGAAGCCCCAATGATATTCATTAAACTTCTTCCTGCAAGTACTCGCTGTGTTGCTCCTTCTACTCACCAAGCTTAGTGTCAGGGAATATGCTGGTGGGGAGTATGAATCCTAGCTTCTCACTCCCAGACTCGGCTCCCAACCTGCTATTGCCAAGTCTTGGGGACATCTATAAATGCCTTCTAAATACCTGTCTTAGCCTATTCCCAGCCAAGGATTCCTCCCTAGAGCAGGCTACCTCTGAGGCATCTATACCGAGATCTTAAATCACAGAGGCGTTTAAAACATCTAGGCTACAAAAGAATTCCTATTATAGGGTCCAAATGAATTTCCTTCAGTCACTTGAGAGAGCTTTTTAGCAAGTACAGGTATTAAAGATTCTGATTTCCCTTTTTTCTCCTACAGTTTGTTTGGCCTAAAGGTATGACATCTAATCTGCTACATTTACACTCTAAGTCAAAATTACCATTTTGTTCTTTTAATTTCTATTTCTAATCATACATTCTTGTCTATTCCTGGTTCATCTGGAGACGAAGTTGAACTTAGAAGATGGAGGATAAATTCTTGTCTGTCCTCTGCTAGTTGACACTTCCTTTCCAAGAATCATTTGCAGTTGCTGGGCTTTCTTGCTGTGACTCTATGCCCTGTTGTGTTACTTTTTCATTTGTGACAAAAACAGTGGAAATAGTTTCCTTCATTTTTATTATGAAGACTTGACCAGGACAGGTGGGAACATGATTACTGCTTTTTCTGTGGGCATCATATTGGTCCAGATCGTGTTTAACCAGAATTGAAGATGTAAAATCCTAGAACTCACTAATCTATTTTAGTAGGTCACAGGAAGCATGCAAACCATAAAAACCACAAGGAACCAAAAGCATCTGTGTTGACAAGAGGCAAGAATTTCTCTATTTTCTATAGGCACTAACTGAACAAATCCATTTCCCGTTACTTAGGAAATTGCTAAGGGCACCGTTAAAGTACTTCAGGCTGTTGAAAAACCTTTTCTGTCTTCTTGCCCCACCACCAATTCTCTCTAGCTATGCTTTCTCTCACATGTTCTTGCCATCCATGGAGTGGCAGAGAGGTTCTGAGTACAACTCTAACTTTCAGTTTCAATGGCCTAATCCCCAACTCAACTGCTGACCTTGAGTGTAAAAATAAACAAGATCTTAAACATCTTAGGGCCAGCATTCTGGGTCTTCTTTTGTCATTCGGGGAGCATAAACTATTCTCATTTCATTGGCTTGCAGAAGAATTGAGCTTCTCCTCATCCTTGCCCCATGTCACCTTGAGGTGACCACAGCCCTGCCTTCTGTGTAATCCTGCTTGGTCAGCAGGCACATCAGAGCTCAGTGGCTTGTGACGTACTTTCCCTCAAGCCTGCTCGAAGGGTCATACTCATCATCGAGACTGGGAAACTTAGAAACCATGAACCCAGTGCCAATGAGTAGATACAGAATTCTCAAACTCATGAAAAAGCATCCTTTTTAACTGTCTCCACGTGCATGAAGAATTCTAAGATGTGCTTAACAAGATTCCCAATTTTCTAACTATCTATTAATATATGGACGAGGTAAGAAGAAAGTTGCAAGAAAAAAATCTGTTTGACTTGACGGTTGTGTGGTTATTTGCCACGCTCCCCCAGATCCACTCTGAGTCCCAGGATGCTGATTTTAGGGGCTACATTGCCTAGACTGTCCATTGTTCCCTCTTCCCATCTGGTTCAGCCACTGGGAAGCACTGGTAGGAGGTCAGAGTGGGAGAAGGAGGTTAGGATACTTTCTGCCCCTGCTGTCCTACTGCTTTGCTGAACTTCTAGCAGTGGCTGAGCCATCAACCTGCAGTTCTCAACTCCAGCTGTCAGTAGTGCTCAAGTGGTTTCCTTTATTCTTTTGATCCTTCTAGCTGTTAAGGAAGAAAAAAATAATTTTTTCCTCAATGCCCATAAGTTCTTGGAATGGACCCCTGTAACAAAAGACAGATTAACAAGAGAAAAGTTTATTAACATACATATTTTATACATACATAGGAGCTATCCAGGGAATGAATAATTCTGAAAAACGTGACTTTGAATTCCAGCTCATGTAGCATCTTCGACAAAGTTCAGTGAAGTTTTAGAGATATGACAAGACAAAGAAAATGAACTTTGAGCCTTTAGGGACAGCGACTTGTAGGAAGGCAAAAGGAATAAATGGAGATAAAGGCTGGTTAGTAACACTTGTTAATGAAGATTCGTCTGGTTCCATCTCCAGGTCCACAAGGATTTAAAGCTGTCTTCAGTGGTGAACCTTTGTTCACCTGGCAGAAGGTGTGAAGGCGGATGCAGATCCATTTTGTCTTTGTAAGTCTATATCCTGCTTTTAGACAAATAAAGGGAGGGAAAAGAGCTTTCCTTCATCTGCTTCTTCTTAATTGCCTTCAGCTCAACAATCCTTATGCAAAAGAGGTACATTTTAGGGTGGCAAATTCTGGTCTCCCACAAAGCATAGGGATGACAGACCACCTCACCATCCCTGTTGCTTCTCTTAAGCCTACTCACCCCTCCAAAAATATTTTCATTCTATATGGTCTCTTCAAAATCTCAGCCGAGGGTGCCCTCTGTCATTCTGCCCTCTGTGTCAGTATAAGCCAAAGATTTGAATCCTGCATCTGCAACTATCTACCTCTGTGCCTCTCCTTGTTTTTGAAATTACAGGGCTGGAGACAAAGATCACAATGTGAAGACAAAATTGTAGAGCGGTCCTAATCAGCCAGAGCAAAATTTCTGGCTCTTGCCCTTCCCCATCCTGGGTTGAATCATAGGAACTGGTGGCAAGATGCCAGCGTCAGGAGATTCCAGAAGTGGCAGCAAGCCCAGTGTTACCGGGTCAGGGATGACCTGTTTTATTATTGAAATCTCAGCGATATGCTCCAATTCCTGCCCAGAGACACATTGAGAGACAACTGGGGAACTTGCTATGTTCCTGAACAGGCAATGACCTGTCTTCCAAGAAAAAACCTGAGACCCTTCAAGTCTCAGGTCCTGCTTAGCACATATACCAGGTCTTACACAGGACACATGGTTACAACTGACTGAAATCTGGGCTGAGTGTGGGAGCTTACACCTGTAATCCCAGCCCTTCAGGAGGCTGAGGCGGGCAGATTGCCTGAGCCCAGGAGTTTGAGACCAGCCCAGGCAACATGACAAAACCCCATCTCTACAAAAAATAGTCAGGCATGGTGGCATGCACCTGTAGTCTCAGCTACTTGGGAGGCTGAGATGAGAGGATTGCTTGAGGTTGAGACTGCAGTGAAGCATGATCATGCCACCGCACTCTGGCCTAGGCAACAGAGCGAGATCTTGTCACAAAAGAAAGCAAAAACACAGCACAACACAACAACAACAACCACAACAAAGCCAACTTCTTGAAATCTGGAAAGGACACCTGGACTGCACTGAGCATTTAATTGTTGTTGGCTCTAGCAGTGGATGCATCCTTCAACCTCTGGCACTCCGCAGGGCTCAGACTGTTCTCTTCTGTTTGTTACCTGTGGAATGCCTGCCAGACCCTGCTCTAGCTGCTTTAGATCCATTTACCCTCACAGACCCCCAGTCTTGTTATTCGTGTCTCATAGTTGGGAAATGGAAACTTAGAAACTTGCCAAGTCCACAGCATGAGATCCTGCCTCCAGTGTCTGCTGGATTCCAGAAAGTGCCAGGGGCCAACTTAGATGACACCATGTTCTCTGCACAATCTTAGGAATGCTCCTAGTATGATGTCCCCATTGCAGAATTTACATTTGCTTTTAACAAAACGTCTTTCCAAGGAGGGGCATTTAAAATAACTGAGATTTTTCTTGCTAAGGACATTCCTGACACAAGAGATAATTTAGCACTTCCTTTTCATTAGAAAGTTTGAAATCCTGTCATTTGTGACAATGTGGATGAACCTGGAGGATATTATGTTAAGTGAAATAAGCCACATACAGATAGACAAATACCACGTGATCTCACTCTTATGTGGAATTTTTTTTTAAAATAAGTTGCTTAGCCGGGCATGATGTCACACACCTGTAATCTCAGCTACTCAAGAAGCTGAGGTGGGAGGATGGCTTGAGCTCAGAATGTGGAGGTTGCAGTGAGCTGAGACTGTGCCACTACACTCCAGTCTGGGTGACAGAATGAAACCCCATCTCAAAAAAAAAAAAAAAAAGTTGCTATCTTAGAAACAGACAGTAGAGCAGTGGTTACCAGAGACTGGGGAGGAAAGAGGGAAGGTGAGAATGGGCAGCAGTTGATCAATGGGTACAAAGTGACCATGAGATAGGAGAAACAAGTGCTGGTGCTCTGCTCCACAGTAGGGTGACGGTAGTTAATAATGAATTCTATATATCTAAATAGCTAGAAGAGAGGATTTTCAATATCAGTATTATTTCAAAAGAAATGATAAATGTTTCCGAGGATGGATATGTAATTACCCTGATTTGATCATTACACAATGTATACACATAGCAAAACATCACATTGTGTCCCATAAATATATACAATTATTATGTGAATTAAATTTAAAAAAAATTTTAAAGTGTTATCTAAATGAAATTTCTAACCAGATTCTAAATCCATGATACCACTGAAACCAGCATACGTGATCACAGTAAAACCTCATTATATTTCCTCCACTGTTGCCAACACCCTTTATTCTCTGGAAAATGAAACATTCTGTTGTGCTCATATCATGCAAATTATCACTAGTAGGAGAGCAGAGAGTGGAAGTGTTCCAGGTATAAAGACCCACAAGATAAAGAAGCTCAGAGTCGTTAGAAACAGGAGCAGATGTACAGGGTTTGCCTGACTCACACTCAAGGTTGCATAAGCAAGATTTCAAAAGTAACCCTGTTCTGGAGACCTCAACCCAATGTACAATGTTCCTGACTGGAAAAGAAGAACTATATTTTTCTGATTTTTTTTTTTCAAATCTTTACCATTAGTTGCCCTGTATCTCCGCCTTCTCTTTCTGCAGGAAACTTTATTTCCTACTTCTGCATACCAAGTTTCTACCTCTAGATCAGTTTGGTTCAGTTGCTGAGAAGCCTGACATACCAGGACTGCCTGAGACAAGCCACAAGCTGGTGAGTTGTGGGCATCTTTTTCCATTACTTTCTGATTCATAGGCTCAACGCATCTCAAAGCTGGAAATGCTGGGTCTGGGTACACCCTGGGGAACTGCAAAGCCTGTGCACTTGTGGGGAATGATCAAGATGAGAGGCAGGGGTGGGGGTGGCATGTGCACCAGGAGATGTTAGAGAAACCCTGAGGAAGAGCAGGGTGCAGCAGGTGATGGGGGAGAGTGGGCAGCAAGCGAGACCAGGACAGCCACTCTGCTCAGTCACCTCTCCACACACCCAGGGGCTCACTCTGCCCCTCTGAGCACCCAAGGACGTTAAAGAGCTGGAACTGTTAGTCTAAATATAGGACCATCCATGCTCTGAACCAGAATGTGTCCCTTGCCTCAACTCAGGAGATCCACAGAGGCAGAAGTAAGGAATTTATTTTCTGAAAGATAGATTTCTATCAGTTCTGGGTGACATGTCCTGACACTTGAAATGACACCTAGGACAGCACATTTCAGGCATCTTGCTCGTTGTTCACTGTAGTAGAAGCTACATGCTAGCCAGTTGTAAAAATGAAATTAAGTAATGTGTGCACAGCATTTAACATAGCACCTGAGCTCCAGGAGCACTGAATTAATGCCCACAGTTGTGATTCCTTAGGCAGATGCATTTTTTTCCAACTTTGATCAGGGGTCTTATTTAGCTTCTCCAGATTTCAATAATCTGGCTCAGTGATATGAAATACAAGACTTGTGAAAAGTGTCAATTGCAAGAGAAATGGAAGGATAAGGTACACAGGTGGGTGGAAAAGAAATTCACAGTCACTGCCAGCAAAAAAAATTCTTGAGAATCAAGTCCTGATGATGTTAGGGCTTATAGTTCTTATTATAAAGAGTTTTATGTACTCATTCAGTGAATATTTATTGGTGCCTCCTTTAGCCAGGTACTAGCATAAGAGCTGGAAATAAAAGCATAATCCAGTCCTTGATCTTGAGGAACATGCGGTGTGTAGCAGATAACATGATAAGTGCTTATCTAGATGCATGCAGTGTTACGTGATAAGAGTAATTTGACAGAGGATACAGATTAGGCTTCACAGAGAAGGGGGATCTGAGCAGGAGGTATTGAAGGGTGAATAGAGGCTCACCAACCATTTTAGGCAGAGGGGCAAAGACCTGCAAAACCACTGAAGCATGAAGGACATGGTGAGTTTAGGGGAAATGAAGAGAAGATGACTGTGGCTGAAGCACAGGATTTGGGATTGGAGAAGGGACTGGAGGTGAGGCTGAGAAGAGGCAAACTCAGAAAAGATGTTGTGCTGGGCAGTCTGGACGTTATCTTTGAAGCGCACCACATATAAGTCATAGGGCTACTGGAGGTTTTAAGCTGAGAGTGTCTATTCAATTTCAACTTAAGAGAAGGTAGGTTGAGAGGGAACATGGCTTGAGATGAGCCATGAGCAAAGGAAAGACTACAACAAAGCCAGGAGTGAGGAGTATACGAAGCAAGAAAGTGACAGTTGAAAGCAGTGCAGAGGGGATGAATCTGAGAGGCATCTATGAGGTGGAACTCAAATGACATGATAATAATACAGGGTATTTCTCTGTGCCAGATGCTGTCCTAAGTCCTTACTCCACTGATCTTCACAGCAACTCAGCATAGTTAATATTTTATACATAAAGAAATTGGCACTTGAAGGAGTAATTGGCCCCAGATTACACTGCCTATAAGGATTCGAATCCAGGTTTGTTTGGCTCCAAAAACTGGCTCCTAATTTTCAGAAGGAGAAGGGACCCAGGACAATGCCTGATTTTGCTTCTTAGGCAATGGAGGAATCCACAAGCGGGAGGAGTTTTCAGGGGTGCCCCATTTGGGGTGGGTTGAATTTGAGGTCTCTGCATGATACCCACTTTGCTCACTTCAGTGCCTAAAAGTGAGTATGGTTCATAGTAGGTGTTCAGTAAGTGTTGATGCAATGAATACATGCATGGGGAGATATGCAGCAGGCAATGGGAAATTCAACTCTGAGGCTTAGGAGAAAGCTGGAGCTTGAAGACAGAGCTTTAGAAAACAATAGCATAGAAGGGAGTAGGAACCATGAGGTTAGACAATACGATTCAGGAAGAACTTTGTAGCAAGGATAAAGAGGCAAAAAATTAAAGAGGTGGGAGCTAAGTGTGGTGCCTGGGGAATCTTAAGGTGTGGGCACGGGGAGGAGATGCCAGCGAAGATTATGAATAAAAAGTGGTCGCACAGCCCCTCCCATCTGGAAGCCAAAAAGAATTGTAAATTAGCAGAAGGATCAAATGCTCGAAGAGGGGGGAATTGGAATAAAACCAGGGCATTTGAAAAATTGGGTTGTCACTGCAATCTTAACAAGAGAAGTTTTGGCAGGATGATGGAGGCAGAAAGTTGAGAGAATCATCAGTTAGAACATTTTTGACTTCAGAGAACAGAAAATGCAGTTCATAATGGCTTTAAAACAGGGGCTTGTTTTTCTCCCAGCAATTTGAGAGGCCAAGGTGGGTGCATCAGGAGGTCAAGAGATCGAGACCATCCTGGCCAACATAGTGAAACCCCATCTCTACTAAAAGTACAAAAATTTGCGGGGCATGGTGGTGCGCGCCTGTAGTCCCAGCTACTCAGGAGGCTGAGGCAGGAGAATCGCTTGAACCCAGGAGGCAGAGGTTGCTGTGAGCTGAGATCATAGCCACTGCACTACAGCCTGGAGACACAGCAAGACTCCGTCTCAAAAAAAAAAAAAAAAAAAAAAGAAGGCAGAAGATGAGTAGTTCAAGGGTGGGTTTAGGACTCAGTGATATTAGGATTCTGCCTGGCTTCTCATGGTTCTCTAGGTCTTCCATTCATGTCACCACGCCCTCATTAGGCATGCTGCCAGAGCAGGAGGAGCAGGTGGAGGGTTCTCTTGTGTCTGTCTTATCAGGGAAGAAGAGCTTTCCCAGAAGCCCCCAGCAGACTCCCTTTTCATATTATGGTCCAGAAATGAGTCACAGACCTATGCACCACCTGCAAAGGAGCCAGAGAAAACAAACGCCCAGTGCTTTTAGCCTGAAAATGAGAATCAGGCTTGCTGGGGAAGACAAAGGGTGTTGGGAAATGGCTGTTGGGTAAATCATTGATGTCTGCTACTAGGAATGAAAGGCAAATCAGGAACTGGCACACATGCTTTCAGGGAGATGGCTGCAAAGGAGAGGCCAAAGACTGGGAAGTTGCTTACATGGTACCAGACTATTTGGAAGATCATGGATTGTGGTGTTTGTGTTGTGTGGTCATCATTTTGTTCTTTGTTTACAGAACAGAGAAAGTGGATTGAACAAGGACGCATTTCCCCAGTACATCCACAACATGCTGTCCACATCTCGTTCTCGGTTTATCAGAAATACCAACGACAGTGGTGAAGAAGTCACCACCTTTTTTGATTATGATTACGGTGCTCCCTGTCATAAATTTGACGTGAAGCAAATCGGGGCCCAACTCCTGCCTCCGCTCTACTCGCTGGTGTTCCTCTTTGGTTTTGTGGGCAACATGCTGGTCGTCCTCATCTTAATAAACTGCAAAAAGCTGAAGTGCTTGACTGACATTTACCTGCTCAACCTGGCCATCTCTGATCTGCTTTTTCTTATTACTCTCCCATTGTGGGCTCACTCTGCTGCATATGGGTGGGTCTTTGGAAATGCAATGTGCAAATTATTCACAGGGCTGTATCACGTCGGTTATTTTGGCGGAATCTTCTTCATCATCCTCCTGACAATCGATAGATACCTGGCTATTGTCCATGCTGTGTTTGCTTTAAAAGCCAGGACGGTCACCTTTGGGGTGGTGACAAGTGTGATCACCTGGTTGGTGGCTGTGTTTGCTTCTGTCCCAGGAATCATCTTTACTAAATGCCAGGAAGAAGATTCTGTTTATGTCTGTGGCCCTTATTTTCCACGAGGATGGAATAATTTCCACACAATAATGAGGAACATTTTGGGGCTGGTCCTGCCGCTGCTCATCATGGTCATCTGCTACTCTGGAATCCTGAAAACCCTGCTTCGGTGTCGAAACGAGAAGAATAGGCACAGGGCAGTGAGGGTCATCTTCACCATCATGATTGTTTACTTTCTCTTCTGGACTCCCTATAACATTGTCATTCTCCTGAACACCTTCCAGGAATTCTTCGGCCTGAGTAACTGTGAAAGCACCAGTCAACTGGACCAAGCCACGCAGGTGACAGAGACTCTTGGGATGACACACTGCTGCATCAATCCGATCATCTACGCCTTCGTTGGGGAGAAGTTCAGAAGGTATCTCTCGGTGTTCTTCCGAAAGCACATCACCAAGCGCTTCTGCAAACAATGTCCAGTTTTCTACAGGGAGACAGTGGATGGAGTGACTTCAACAAACACGCCTTCCACTGGGGAGCAGGAAGTCTCGGCTGGTTTATAAAACGAGGAGCAGTTTGATTGTTGCTTATAAAGAGAGATAACGGTCTGTATATAACAACAAACTTCAAGGGTTTGTTGAACAATAGAAACGTGTAAAGCAGGTGCCCAGGAACCTCAGGGCTGTGTGTACTGATACAGACTATGCCACTAAATGCATATCCAACATGTGCTCAGGGAATAATCCAGAAAAACTGTGGGTAGAGACTTTGACTCTCCAGAAAGCTCATCTCAGCTCCTGGAAAATGCCTCATTACCTTGTGCTAATCGTCTTTTTCTAGTCTTCATAATTTCTTCACTCAATCTCTGATTCTGTCAATGTCTTGAAATCAAGGGCCAGCTGGAGGTGAAGAAGAGAATGTGACAGGCACAGATGAACGGGAGTGAGGGATAGTGGGGTCAGGGCTGAGAGGAGAAGGAGGGAGACATGAGCATGGCTGAGCCTGGACAAAGACAAAGGTGAGCAAAGGGATCACGCATTCAGCCGGGAGATGATACTGGTCCTTAGCCCCGTCTGCCACCTGTAGTTAACCTTGAAGGCTTCACCAGGTCAGGGAGAGTTTGGGAACTGCAATAACCTGGGAGTTTTGGTGGAGTCCGATGATTCTCTTTTGCATAAGTGCATGACACATTTTTGCTTTATTATGGTTTATGTATGGCAACCATGCACCCTACATTTGAAATCTATGAAATATCATGCTCCATTGTTCAGATGCTTCTTTGGCCACATACCCCTGTCTAAAAATTCAGAAAATTTTTGTTTATAAAAGATGATATGCTAATATATGTATATGCTATATATCTATATCTATATGTATGTATATATAGGCTCTTGCTTGATGTCTCCAGGAGGTAGTGATTATGAGAAGGGGGTGGAGAATGATGAGTTCCTTCACCAGGAGCAAAGGATGGGGATCGTGTGGAACCACTGCAGAACTATTTCCAGAATCAAGTAAGTGGAGAGCCAGGAAGGCTGCATCAGAACCCAGTAAAGTTTCTTGTCTGGATCTGAGCTGATTTGTTTTGTGGTTGCTTTTCCCTGCCTTGCCACTCCCCTCGCTCTTCTCTGTTTCCCCATAGCCTTTTTCACATAGCTCTTGGCTGTAGGATTGCCCCACTCCAAAAACCAGTGTGTGGAGACCCAGGAGCGAGACCAGGAAAGAATGTGAAAGCAACTACACAAGGACTCCTTGATGGTAGTGGAAAAGGAAAGTCAATTGGCAGAGCCCCTGAAGCCAGTCTTCAGGGCAGAGAAGGAGCCTAGAGACAGGAATGACAGATCTCTGCTTTGGGAATCACATGTCTGGCCTCACAGATGTGTGATTGATTCACAGTGTGAATCTCGGTGTCTACGTTACCAGGCAGGAAAGCTGACAGGAGAGAGACTCCAGCTGGGTTGGAAAACAGTATTTTCCAAACTACCTTCCAGTTCCTCGTTTTTGGATACAGGCATAGAGTTCAGACTGTTTTTAAATAGTAAAAATAAAATTAAAGCTGAAAACTGCAACTTGTAAATGTGGTAAAGTGTTAGTTTGAGTTGCCGTCATGTCAAACGTGAAAATGCTGTATTAGTCACAGAGATAATTCTAGCTTTGAGCTTAAGAATTTGGAGCAGGTGGTGTGTTTGGGAGACTGCTGAGTCAACCCAGTAGTTGTTGATTGGCGGGATTGGAAGTGTGTGATCTGTGGACACATTAGCCTATGTGGATGCAGCATCTAAGTAATGATGTCATTCGAATCACAGTATACGCTCCATCGCTGTCATCTCAGCTGGATCTCCATTCTCCCAGGCTTGCTGTCAAAAGCCGTTTGTGTTTTATTTTGTATCATTTTGAAGTCATGCGTTTAATCACATTCGAGTGTTTCAGTGCTTCGCAGATGTCCTTGTTGATGCTCATATTGTTCCCTATTTGGCCAGTGGGAACTCCTAAATCAAGTTGGCTTCTAATCAAAGCTTTTAAACCCTATTGGTAAAGAATGGAAGGTGGAGGAGCTCCCTGAAGTAAGCAAAGACTTTCCTCTTAGTCGAGCCAAGTTAAGAATGTTCTTATGTTGCCCAGTGTGTTTTTGATCTGATACAAGCAAGAAGCACTGGGCTTCTAGAACCAGGCAACTTGGGAACTAGACTCCCAAGCTGGACTATGGCTCTACTTTCAGGGCACATGGCTAAAGAAGGTTTCAGAAAGAAGTGGGGACAGAGCAGAACTTTCACCTTCATATATTTGTATTATCCTAATAAATGCATAGAATGTTAATTTGATGGTGATGAAATGTAAATACTGTTTTTAAAAACTATGATTTGGAAAATAAATCAATGCTATAACTATGTTGATAAAAGATTTAAAAACAACTGGCTGTTTTTTTACACTGTGGTGTGGAAGATTGTGTTTTGTTCACAACTTTTCACTTCTTCCCCTGTGTGATTACACACACCTGCCCTTGTGGTGTGACTTGCAGTGCGCCCTACAGGCCACATACCCCATGCCCTCCACCACTGGCTCTGCTGCTGGAAAGCGAGCAGAAGTGACATCTGCTTCATCCAAGCAGAGCCTCTTGCTCAGCCACAGGAAGGCCCCTTCCAGATCACACCCCTCAGCCCGTGCGCCCTGGTGAATGAGAAGACACAGGGAGCTGCAGCCACCTATAACATGAGCAAGAAGTCTGTGTTTCAGGAAGGGGAACATCACACTCCGGGGACCGTTGTGGGGTGGCGGGGGGGGTGGGAGGGACAGCATTAGGAGATATACCTAATGCTAAATGACGAGTTAATAGGTGCAGCAAAACAACATGGCACATGGATACGTATGTAACAAACCTGCACATTGTGCACATGTACCCTAAAACCTAAAGTATAATAATAATAAACAAACAAACAAACAAAAAAAGAAGTCTGTGTTTGCTGTGATGAGCCACTGAGTTTTAGGGGTTGTTTGTTAAGAAGCACAAAAACCGATGAAGACGTGTGGTATATAGTGACTTCATATATAGAATCTGGAAAACTATCCATTTATTTTCCATCATGGAATTCAATACGACAAACACCCCGGAGGGTCTACCTATGCCAGACTGGGTTGGAAGCAGAAAGACAGATGTTAATGCCAGTGTCCTTTAGACCTCCAAGTCCAGGGCCAGCTGCCGAGTGGGAGGGGTAGAGAAGGTCCTGTGCACAGTCACAGTGCACTGTGCAGAGCGGGAACAGAGGCATCTGTGAAAAGTGCTGAGAGCCTGGAGGACAGAGTGACTAATGCAATGACAGTCTTGCATCATAGGAATAACAGCCACAGCAGGGTTTTATTGCTGCCAAAGAAACTGCCATTTAAAAATTGCCAGCCATCTGGGAGGCTGAGGCAGGAGAATGGCATGAACCCAGGAGGCGGAGCTTGCAGTGAGCCGAGATCGGGCCACTGCACTCCAGCCTGGGCAGCAGAGCCGGACTCTGTCTCAAAAAAAAAAAAAAAATGCCAGCCATCTCTCTTTCTAAAGTGGAATCCTCAGGTCTCCTTTATTCTGGGGACATTTGAGTAGGCTGTTCGAGTTAAGCAGGTGGAAGGTGGAAGGTCATCATTCTGAGGGATGAGTGTCTGAAGACTTTTTTGGTAAGGAAGGGCCTTGACATAGCCCACCCCATGCCACCCCCCTTGATCTGTGATATCCCCAGCAGCTGGGGAGGTTGGAGCATTTTGCAAAGAGGCCCCGAAGCCTCCAGAAAGTAAACCTTCAAGAGCCCATCCTTCCTTCCTCTTTTGTTTTTGCTCATTATGAAAACTTCCCTGACAAATTGAAAAGGCCTCAGGTGAGATTAGCCCGCAGGAAAAACCACCAAGGGCCACCCAGAGGGGCCACACTGTGAGAGAAGAGGAGTATGGGCTGGTCAGCTGACCTCTGGAAGACAGTGCATGAATTGAGGGGAAGAGATTGGTTCCAGGCATGGGAGCAATGAGGCTGGAAATTTCTTCAGACATTGCCACTTCGGCACTGTGTGTGTGTGTGTGTGTGTGTGTGTGTAAACAGAGTCCTGTAATGCAAAGTCTGGCCTTGGCAGCCCCAGCCTGGGGCCACAGTGAGACATGAGCCGAGGGTTATGCTGGGAAAAACCTCTCCCTCCCAGCACCTGAAAGGCTCTGTGGGCCCAGCAGCTCAGCAAGCAAGGGTAAGGGCATGCACTAACATCTTATTTCATACTATCCCTTATAACACATCCTAATGTAATCAGCTCACAATATGAAATTATTTCATTTCTCTCCAATCATTTTTTTCAATGGGGCCTTAGGGTCGACTGGATTCTGGAGGGCCCTGCCTAGAGGAGGGGGTGCATTCTCTCCCTGTGTCCCCTCCTGCTCCACCCTCCACAGCACGTGCCTAGTGGTCTACCTTGTGGGGAACTCTTGTACCTCCCTCTTCTAGGCATGGACTAGCATTGAGAAGTGGGACAGGAGTGTTAGGAAAAAGGGCAAATATAGACATATCTTGTCTTATTGTGCTTTACAGATATTGTTTTTTGTTGTTGTTGTTGTTTACAAATTGAAGGTTTGTGGCAACTCTGCCTCGAGCAAGTGTATTGGGGCTGTTTTTCCAACAGCATGTACTTGTTTTGCATCTCTGTGTCACATTTTGGTAATTCTCCCAATATTTCAAACTTTGTCATTATTTCCATATCTGTTATGGTAATCTGTGATCAGTGATCTTTGACGTCACTATTGTAGTTGTTTTGGGGCACCACGAAGTGCACCACATAAGATGGCAAAGAATCAATAAATGTTGTGTGTGTTCTGACTGCTCCACTGACTGCCTGTTCCTGAGACACAATAGTATATATATATATATAAAAAACAATAATATATATGTATATATATATTTTTTATATATATTTTGAGGCAGAGTCCCACTCTGATTGCCCAGGCTGGAGTGCAATGATGTGATTTCAGCTCACTGCAACCTCTGCCTCCCCGGGCTCAGGTGATTCTCCCACTTCAGCCTCCCAAGCTGGGACTACAGGTGTGCACCATCACACCTGGCTAATGTTTTTTTTTTTTTTTTTTTGTATTTTTAGGAGAGACGGGGTTTTGCCATGTTGCCCAGGCTGGCCTTGAACTCCTAGACTCAAACAATCCACCTGCCTCAGCCTCCCAAAGGGCTGGGATTACAGGCATGAGCCACTGTGCCCAGCCCAAGACACAATAATATTGAAATTAAGCCAAATAATAACCCTACAATGGCCTCTAAGTGTTCAAGTGAAAGGAAAAGTCCCACGTCTCTCATTTTAAATCAAAATCTAGAAATGATTAAGCTTAGTAAGGAGGACATGTTGAAAGTCAAGGCCAAAAGCTCGCCTCTTGCACCAGTTAGCCAAATTGCAACTTCACAAGAAAAGTTCTTGAAGGATATTTAAGTTCTACTCCAGGGAACACACAAATGAAGAGAAAACAAAGCAGCCATATTGCTGATATGGAGAAAGTTTGAGTGGTCTAGAGAAAAGATCCAACCAGCCACAACATTTCCTTAAGTCAAAGTCTAATTCAGAGCAAGACTCTAACTCTCTTCAATGCTATGAAGGCTGAGAGAGGTGAGGAAGCTGCAGAAGAAAAGTTTGAAGCTAGTGGAGGTTGGTTTGTGAGGTTTAATGAAAGACAACATCTCCATAACCTAAAAATGCAAGATGAAGCAGCAAGTGCAAAGGGAGAAGCTGTGGCAAGTTATCCAGAAAATCTAGATAAGGTAATTGATGAAAGTGTCTACACTAAACAACAGATTTTCAATGTAGACAAAACAGTCTTATGTTGGAAGAAGTTGCCATCCAGGACTTTCAGAGCTAGACAGGAGATGTCAATGCAAGCTGCAAAGCTCCAAGGGACAGGCTGACTCTCTTTTAAGAGGTGAATGCAGCTGATGACTTTAAGTTGAAGTAAATGTTCATTTACTATTTTGAAAATCCTGGGGTCATTAAGAATTATGCTAAATCTACTCTATCTGTGCTCCATAAATGGAACAATAAAGACTGGATGACAACACATCTGTTTACAGCATGGTTTACTGAATATTTTAAGCCCACTGTTGAGAACTATTGCTCAGAAAAAAAGATTCCTTTCAAAATATTACTGCTCTGCACCGTGTCACTCAAGAGCTGTGTTGGAGATGTACGAGAATATTCATATTGTTTTCATCCCTGCTAACACAAACATCCATTCTGCAGTCCATGGACCAAGATTTTCAAGTCTTATTAAGAAATATATTTCATAAGGCTATTAAGAAATAGCTATATATATATAGCCTTATATAGTTTATATAGCTACTGTTGATAGTGATTCCACTGATGGATCTGAGCAAAGCAAATTGAAAAACTTCTGGAAAGTAGTCATTATTCTAGATGCCATTAGGAATATTTGTAATTCATGGGAGGAGGTCAAAATACCAACATTAACAGGAGTGTGAAAGACATTGATTCCAACCCCCATAGATGACTTTCAGGGGTTCACGTCTTCAGTGGAGGAAGTCACTGTAGATGTGGTGGAAACAGCAAGAGAGCTAGAACTAGAAGTGGAGCTTGAAGTTGTGACTGAATTGCCGCACTCTCATGATCAAACTTGAACAGATGAAGAGTTGCTTCTTACGGATGAGCAGTGAAAGTGGTTTCTTGAGATGGAATCTCCTCCTGGTGAAGATGCTGTGAACATGGTTAAAATGACAACAATCGATTTAGAATATTACATAAATTTAGTTAATAAAGCAGTGGCAGGGTTTGAGAGGATTGACTCCAATTTTGAAAGAAGTGGGTAAAATGCTATCAAATAGCATCACATGGTATGAAGAAATCTTTTGTGAAGGGAAGAGTCGACCAAGGTGGCAAACTGCATTGTCATCTTATTTTAAGAAATTGCCACAGCCATCCCCAGCTTTAGCAACCACCACCCTGATCAGTAAGCAGCCATCAACATCAAAACAAGACCACCATCCTCTTCAGCAAAAACAGTATGACTTGCTGAAGGCTCAGATGATGGTTAGCATTTTTAGCAATAAAATAGTTTTAATTAAGGTATGCACATTGGTTTTTTTTGACATAATACTATTGCATACTTAATAGACTACAGTATAGGGTAAACACAACTTTTATACACACTGGGAAACCAAAAAAAGTTATTTTTGTGATATTTGCTTTATTATGGTGGTCTGAAACTGAACTCACAATCTCACCAAGGTGTGCCTGAACCTCTTTAGCTAACTGGCCACTGCCACAGTCCACTCCATGATGGTCAAGATGCCCCAGAGTGGCAGGCACACTGTGTGGTCACATCCAAGGGCCTAGAGATGGTGGGGGCTCCATATGGATCTAGACATGTGAGATATCTCTTTGATTTGACTTCTTCCAACCCACCATTTTCTGGGTGCTGGGCTTGTCTCACCCAGAAAGTAGGACCCAATGTGACAGTTCCTGCCCAGTTCCCTCCTGTGGTAGCCACTTGACCCAGGGGCACTCTTGATCCTTGCAGCCCCATTTACATACCCTATCTCTACCCCTATCACCTCTCTCCAATCCCCACTCCCCCGCTCAGCTTGTCTGCTGCCCAGTGGGGGCCCCACCCATGCTGGCCTCTCCTTTTGCAAGTCCCCATTCCTCATATGGTTTCTTCAGAGCCCCTTTCCTTGGCTTTGAGGAGAGGTGCCCTCACTCATTTCCCCACCAATCCTGCCCACTTCTACAGTCCATTCGTTATCCTAATTGCCTCCATATACAGACTGGAGTGAGAGGAGTTGATGTGATGGGTGTGGATACAAGGCTGGTGCTGTCATCTTCTAGTAAGCCCTGGGAGAGGTGTCTAAGCCCAGGTGTCAGTGGTTTTCTTTGGAACTGTGGGTACATAACACTTCTTTGCCTTCAGCCTTAGGCCATAGTTGCTAGTTCTGGGACAACCGGAAATGTCCTACATAATCTCGTGTTATGTGCAGAGCTGAGTATAGAGCTCCAGGTATGATCTGACTCACTTAAGATCACAGTGAGTCTATTGTATGGTTGAACTGTTAGCTTAGACATCTGTTACTGTACCTACATGGCACTAGCCTCACGCCTAGATGCTGATCTGAAAGAAATCCCCTAAATGCATTGAGAATACTTCTCAGCTGAGCTAAGGGGCTCCTACCAGGTTTGAGCCTATCTAATGAATCCATGAGGTAGACAGCCTGCATGTGTCCACTTGGTTTGATGAAATGCACAAATCCTCATGGGGGATGTGGTCCATGGGCTGGGAAGTGGGTTACCCTGGGAAAGGTCTAGAGGACAGAGGCAGGGATGGAGACAACAGCATGGTGAGTTCCCAACCCACCCACGATGATAGGTGTCTGAGGCAGAAGGTAAAGAGGCTGTCTCCTGGTGGGTGTCATAAGACTCAAGTGTCATTGCTGAGGCACATGGGTAACAAAGCGTGGCACTGGATGGGGTTGGATTCTTCCTATTTCTGTGAGGATCATGGGGACTCCCTGGCTCTCCTGGTAAAGGTGGCTCTGAGGACAGGAAGAGCATCCTTCTTGACAGGGATGTCAGAGCACTGATGGTGACCATCAGTGTGACACTGCTCACATGACTGAACAACGGGAAGAGCCCGACTGTCTAATGACAGAGCTCTGTTAAATATAGTTAAGGGTATTTTGTTGAATGAATGAAGCCAGACAGGAAAGAGGACAGTATCTGTAATTCCGTTTATAGAAGTTAAAGACAGGCTCATTTAATCTCTATGAAGACAGAGTGGCCCTTACCTCTGGGTGGAGCAAAAGGCACCTTCTGAAGTGATAGGGATGTTCCTTATCATCTTGATCGGGAGTGGTAGTTACATGCATGTATGCATATCAAAACTCACCAAGCTGTACCACTAAGTGTGTTCTTCCTCAATAAAAATAATAAAGAACTACACTCATAAAGAATTTTTTAATAATATAGGAAAATGTTTACACTATAATCTTTAGCTAAAAAAAAAAAAAAAAAAAGGAGCCGCCTACAGAATGGTACATGCGTGAGAACAATTAATCAAAAACTGCATGGGAAAAGTCGGGATTGAAACATCATGTTTTAAACGACATTGTTTTGATACTGTGAGAATGTACCTAAGTGTTTCCTTTTTTCTGTTTTTCCCAATTTTATACAATGAGCATGTGTTGGTTTTATAATTAGACATTTTGTTTGTTTGTTTGGTTTGGTTTTGAGACAGAGCTTGCTGTCACCCAGGTTGGAGTGCAATGGCCTGAACTTGGTTCACTGCAACCTCCATCTCCTGGGTTCAAGAGATTCTCCCACTTCAGCGTCCTGAGTAGCTGGGACTATAGGGGCGCATGACCACACCCAGCTAATCTTGTGTATTTTTAGTAGAGATGGGGTTTCACCATGTTGGCCAGGTTGGTCTCAAACTCCTGACCTCAAGTTATCCACCCGCCTTGGCTTCCCAAAGTGCTGGGATTACAGACATGAGCCACCGCAGCCAGCCTAGACATTTGTTTTTAAAAATAAAAGATTCATTTGCTCTTTTTACAGCCCATCTTACTGTTGACTGATATTGACCAGGCGTCAACTCAGGCCCCAGGGATTTTCACAACAGCTGCTGTATGGCAGGGTTCCTGCTCACTGTGCTCATGTAGTTGGCCCTTGCACTCGAAGTGAATAATTAACATTTTCCCCATCCTGTTGATGATGCTCTGAAAATATGGTCCAGAAATGGTGTGGGCAAGGAGACAGCAAAGCAATGCTTGGAACATAGGTGCAGTAACTAGACATGGAGCAGCTGTTTAAAGACAAAAAGGCCCCAAAAAGGAGGGATGGCACGAAACACCCTCCAATATGGGCATGGAGTCTAGAGTGACAAACTGATCAAAAGTTCATTTCCTATGCAGAGTCCGAATGTATTTAATAATAAAAAGAGAACAAGAGCCATGCAAACTGAGAGGGACAAAGTAGAGTAGTAGACACCAAGCAACTAAGGCACAGCATGATAAGCTGCTAGCTTGTTGTCATTATTGTATCCAGAACATTTCATTTAAATGCTGAAGAATTTCCCATGGGTCCCCACTTTCTTGTGAATCGTTGGGCTGAGCCCCCCTGTCCTGAGTGGTTACTAGAACACACCTCTGGACCAGAAACACAAAAGTGGAGTAACACACACTGCAAAGCTGTGCTTCCTTGTTTCAGCCTATGAATCCTCACCTTGTTTCCCATCTAGCGTATATTTTTCAAACCAACTTGGCCGTGGAATCATGTAGTATTTAGGGTGGAAGCTGCCCCAGGTCTAGCACGTCATTTAACAGATGAGGAAATGGAAGCTTGGGCAGTGGAAGTATCTTGCCAAGGTCACACAGCAAGTCAGCAGCACAGTGTGTGTGACTCCGAGCCTGCTCCGCTAGCCCACATTGCCCTCTGGGGGTGAGTATGTCTTCACACCCTCCACTACCCTAATGACAGACACACAGAACATGGCAAAGCCTCAGCTCTGCGTGGTGAAAGTAAGAACCAGCAATTGCCACAAACAGAAATACAGTGTTGGTCCGGCAGCCTCCGGGAGTTCTGTACAAGTGGATTACCAGTGAATACAAGGCTATCTTTCTAAAAACCAAAGTTGTATTTATGTTATCTATTTTCTATAAAATTTTATATTAATTTATTTGTTACCTATTTTTGAACTCTTTCAAAAGCACACTTTATATTTCCCTGCTTAAACAGTCCCCCGAGGGCGGGTGCCCGAAAGGCTCTACACTTGTTATTCCATCTCCACCACAGGCGTATTAAGTTTGTATTTGGGTTTTTTTAAAACCTCCACTCTACAGTTAAGAAAACTAAGGCAGAGAGCTTCAATAATTTGGTCAGAGCCAAGTAGTAGTAATGAAGCTGGAGGTCAAACCCAACAGCATGACTACAGTTCTTAATCAATGCCTTTTGAATTGCACATATGGGATGAACTTGAACATTTTCTCGATGATTCACTGTCCTTGTTATGATTATCAGTTACTGAGGTCTGTTGTAACACAGACATATGTCCCTATATGGGGCGGGGGTGGGGGTGTCTTGATCGCTGGGCTATTTCTGTGCTTTTCTGGCTTTTCCCAAGCAGTCATTTCTTTCTATTCTCCAAGCACCAGCAATTAGATTTACCTTGTCAGCTTCTAGTTTGCTGAAACTAATCTGCTATAGACAGAGACTCCAGTGAACCAATTTTATTAGGATTTAATCAAATAAACTCTCTCTGACAAAGGATTGCTGAAAGAGTAACTAAGAGTTTGATGTTTACTGAGTGCATAGTATGTGCTAGATGCTGGCCGTGGATGCCTCATAGAATCCTCCCAACAACTCATGAAATGACTACTGTCATTCAGCCCAATACCCAGATGAGAAAGCTGAGGGTAAGACAGGTTTCAAGCTTGGAGGTCTGACTACAGAGGCCACTGGCTTAGCCCCTGGGTTAGGCTGCCTCTATAGGATTGGGGGCACGTAATTTTGCTGTTTGGGGTCTCCTTTGCCTTCTTAGAGATCACAAGCCAAAGCTTTTTATTCTAGAGCCAAGGTCACAGAAGCCCAGAGGGCATCTGTGGCTCAGGAGTAGCTCTCTGCTGTCTTCTCAGCTCTGCTGACAATACTTGAGATTTTCAGATGTCACCAACCACCAAGAGAGCTTGATATGACTGTATATAGTATAGTCATAAAGAACCTGAACTTGACCATATACTTCTGTCATGTGGAAAATTTCTCATAGCTCCAGATAGATTATATCTGGAGTGAAGAATCCTGCCACCTGTGTATCTGGCATAGTGTGAGTCCTCATAAATGCTTACTGGTTTGAAGGGTAACAAAATAGTGAACACAGTGAAAATCCCCACTAGGATCCTGGGTCCAGAAAAAGATGGGAAACCTGTTTAGCTCACCCGTGAGCCCATAGTTAAAACTCTTTAGACAACAGGTTGTTTCCGTTTACAGAGAACAATAATATTGGGTGGTGAGCACCTGTGTGTGGGTTGGGGTGAGATAGGGGATACGGGGAGAGTGGAGAAAAAGGGGGCACAGGGTTAATGTGAAGTCCAGGATCCCCCTCTACATTTAAAGTTGGTTTAAGTTGGCTTTAATTGACAGCAACTCTTAAGATAATCAGAATTTTCTTAACCTTAAAAGCCCTGTGATCTTGTACAAATCATTTGCTTCTTGGATAGTAATTTCTTTTACTAAACTGTGGGCTTTTAACTAGATGAATGTAAATGTTCTTCTAGCTCTAATATCCTTTATTCTTTATATTTTCTAACAGATTCTGTGTAGTGGGATGAGCAGAGAACAAAAACAAAATAATCCAGTAAGGAAAGCCCGTGAATAAACTTTCAGACCAGAGATCTATTCTCTAGCTTATTTTAAGCTCAACTTAAAAAGAAGAACTCTTCTCTGATTCTTTTCGCCTTCAATACACTTAATTATTTAACTCCACCCTCCTTCAAAAGAAACAGCATTTCCTACTTTTATACTGTCTATATGACTGATTTGCACAGCTCATCTGGCCAGAAGAGCTGAGACATCCGTTCCCCTACAAGAAACTCTCCCCGGTAAGTAACCTCTCAGCTGCTTGGCCTATTAGTTAGCTTCTGAGATGAGTAAAAGACTTTACAGGAAACCCATAGAAGACATTTGGCAAACACCAAGCGCTCATACAATTATCTTAAAATATAATCTTTAAGATAAGGAAAGAGTCAGAGTTTAGAATGAGTTTCAGATGGTTATAACATCAAAGATACAAAACATGATTACCAGTGAAAGACTTTAAAGGGAGCAATAGTATTTTAATAACAAATAATCCTTACCTCTCAAAAGAAAGATTTGCAGAGAGATGAGTCTTGGCTGAAATCTTGAAATCTTATCTTCTGCTAAGAAGAACTAAACCCTCTCCAGTGAGACGCCTTCTGAATATGTGCCCACAAGAAGTTGTGTCTAAGTCTGGTTCCCTTTTTGCTTTTTCCTCCAGACAAGAGGGAAGCCTAAAAATGGTCCAAATTAATATCAAATTACAAACGCCAAATAAAATTTTCCTCTAATATATCAGTTTCATGGCACAGTTAGTATATAATTCTTTATGGTTCAAAATTAAAAATGAGCTTTTCTAGGGGCTTCTCCCAGCTGCCTAGTCTAAGATGCAGGGAGTTTGAGACTCACAGGGTTTAATAAGAGAAAATTCTCAGCTAGAGCCGCTGAACTTAAATAGACTAGGCAAGACAGCTGGTTATAAGACTAAACTACCCAGAATGCATGACATTCGAATATCTGTGGTGGCAGACGAAACATTTTTTATTTTTTTATTTCTTGGGTATGTATGACAACTCTTAATTGTGGCAACTCAGAAACTACAAACACAAACTTCACAGAAAATGTGAGGATTTTACAATGGGCTGTTGGCA
Source organism: Hylobates moloch (assembly GCF_009828535.3). NCBI lineage: Eukaryota > Metazoa > Chordata > Mammalia > Primates > Hylobatidae > Hylobates > Hylobates moloch. The sequence goes on along the minus strand of NW_026652283.1, from coordinate 83,014,696 downwards.
TGCATGACCTTCTCGGGGGACGTGGGCGTCCGGCCATTTCACTCTGACTACATTCACGGCACCAAACATCTGATGGTCTTGCCTTTTAATTCTCTTTTCGAGGAGTGAGAGGGAGGGTAGCACGGTAGTTAAGAGTGTAGGCTTCCTGCATTCAAAATCGGTTGCTTACTAGCTGTGTGGCTTTGAGCAAGTTACTCACCCTCTCTGTACTTCAAGGCCCTTGTCTGCAAAATGTGAAAAATATTTCCTGCCTCATAAGGTTGCCCTGAGGATTAAATGAATGAATGGGTATGACGCTTAGAACAGTGATTGGCATCCAGTATGTGCCCTCGAGGCCTCTTAATTATTACTGGCTTGCTCATAGTGCATGCTCTTTGTGGGCTAACTCCAGCTTGGTCAATAAAAATGTTAAGACTGAGTCACAGCCGGGCATGGTGGCTCATGCCTGTAATCCCAGCATTCTAAGAGGCTGAGGCAGGAGGATTGCTTGAGCCCAGGAGTTCGAGACCAGCCTGGGCAACATAGTGTGATCTTGTCTCTATAAAAATAAACAAAATTAGCTGGGCGTGGTGGCGCCTGTAGTCCAGAGCCACTTGGAGGGGTGAGGTGAGAGGATTGCTTGAGCCCGGGATGGTCCAGGCTGCAGTGAGCCATGATCGTGCCACTGCACTCCAGCCTGGGCGACAGAGTGAGACCCTGTCTCACAACAACAACAGCAACAAAAAGGCTGAGCTGCACCATGCTTGACCCAGTTTCTTAAAATTGTTATCAAAGCTTCATTCACTCCATGGTGCTATAGAGCACAAGATTTTATTTGGTGAGCTGGTGCTTTCATGAACTCCCCCAACAGAGCCAAGCTCTCTCCATCTAGTGAGCGGGGAAGCTAGCAGCAAACCTTCCCTTCACTACGAAACTTCATTGTTTGGCCAAAAAGGGAGTTCATTCAATGTAGACGTCTATGTATGCAATTAAAAACCTATTGATGTATAAAACAGTTTGCATTCATGGTGGGCCACTAAATACACTCTAGGACTTTATAAAAGATCACTTTTTATTTATTCACAGGGTGGAACAAGATGGATTATCAAGTGTCAAGTCCAACCTATGACATCGATTATTATACATCGGAGCCCTGCCAAAAAATCAATGTGAAGCAAATCGCAGCCCGCCTTCTGCCTCCGCTCTACTCACTGGTGTTCATCTTTGGTTTTGTGGGCAACATGCTGGTCATCCTCATCCTGATAAACTGCAAAAGGCTGAAGAGCATGACTGACATCTACCTGCTCAACCTGGCCATCTCTGACCTGTTTTTCCTTCTTACTGTCCCCTTCTGGGCTCACTACGCTGCTGCCCAGTGGGACTTTGGAAATACAATGTGTCAACTCTTGACAGGGCTCTATTTTATAGGCTTCTTCTCTGGAATCTTCTTCATCATCCTCCTGACAATCGATAGATACCTGGCTATCGTCCATGCTGTGTTTGCTTTAAAAGCCAGGACGGTCACCTTTGGGGTAGTGACAAGTGTGATCACTTGGGTGGTGGCTGTGTTTGCATCTCTCCCAGGAATCATCTTTACCAGATCTCAAAAAGAAGGTCTTCATTACACCTGCAGCTCTCATTTTCCATACAGTCAGTATCAATTCTGGAAGAATTTCCAGACATTAAAGATAGTCATCTTGGGGCTGGTCCTGCCGCTGCTTGTCATGGTCATCTGCTACTCGGGAATCCTAAAAACTCTGCTTCGGTGTCGAAACGAGAAGAAGAGGCACAGGGCTGTGAGGCTTATCTTCACCATCATGATTGTTTATTTTCTCTTCTGGGCTCCCTACAACATTGTCCTTCTCCTGAACACCTTCCAGGTATTCTTTGGCCTGAATAATTGCAGTAGCTCTAACAGGTTGGACCAAGCCATGCAGGTGACAGAGACTCTTGGGATGACGCACTGCTGCATCAACCCCATCATCTATGCCTTTGTTGGGGAGAAGTTCAGAAACTACCTCTTAGTCTTCTTCCAAAAGCATATTGCCAAACACTTCTGCAAATGCTGTTCTATTTTCCAGCAAGAGGCTCCCGAGCGAGCAAGCTCAGTTTACACTCGATCCACTGGGGAGCAGGAAATATCTGTGGGCTTGTGACCCAGACTCAAGTGTGCTGGTGACCCATTCAGAGTTGTGCACATGGCTTGGTTTTGATACACAGCCTGGGCTGGGGGTGGGGTGGGAGAGGTCTTTTTAAAAAGAAGTTACTGTTATACAGGGTCTACGATTCATCCATTTATTTGGCATCTGTTTAAAGTAGATTAGATCTTTTAAGCCCATCAATTATAGAAAGCCAAATCAAAATATGTTGATGAAAAACAGCAACCCTTTTTCTCTCCCCTTCACATGCATCAAGTTATTGACAAACTCTCCCTTCACTCCAAAAGTTCCTTATATATATTAAAAAGAAAGCCTCAGAGAATTGCTGATTCTTGAGTTTAGTGACCTGAAGAGGAATACCAAAATTATTTCGGAAATGTACACTTTTTACCTTGTACGAGGCAACATATAGGTTGTAAATGTGTTTAAAACAGGTCTTTGTCTTGCTATCGGGAGAAAAGATATGAATATGATTAGTTAAGAAATGACACCTTTCACGTGTGATTTCCCCTCCAAGGTATGGTTGATAAGTTTCACTGACTTTTAGAACCAGGCGAGAGCCTTGTGGCCTGGGAGAGCTGGGGAAGCTTCTTAAATGAGAAGGAATTTGAGTTGGATCATCTATTGCTGGCAGAGACAGAAGCCTCACTGCAAGCACTGCATGGGCAAGCTTGGCTGTAGAAGGAGAAAAAGCTGGTTGGGAAGACCTGGGAAGGAAGGACAAGGCTAGATCATGAAGAACCTTGACGGCATTGCTCCGTCTAAGTCGTGAGCTGAGCAGGGAGATCCTGGTTGGTGTTGCAGAAGGTTTATTCTGTGGCCAAAGGAGGGTCAGGAAGGATGAGCATTTAGGGCAAGGAGACCACCAACAGCCCTCAGGTCAGGGTGAGGATGGCCTCCGCTAAGCTCAAGGCGTGAGGATGGGAAGGAGGGAGGTATTCATGCAGCATATGAAGATGCAGAGTCAGCAGAACTGGGGTGGATTTGGGTTGGAGGCGAGGGGCAGAGAGGAGTCAGAGAGAATCCCTAGCCTTCAAGCAGATTGGAGAAACCCTTGAAAAGACATCAAGCACAGAAGGAGGAGGAGGAGGTTTAGGTCAAGAAGAAGAGGGATTGGTGTAAAAGGATGGGTCTGGTTTGCAGAGCTTGAACACAGTCTCACCCAGACTCCAGGCTGTCTTTCACTGAATGCTTCTGACTTCAGAGAGTTCCTTCCCATCCCAGCTCAAATACTGAGCGGTCTCCAGGAGGAGACTAGATTTATGAATACACAAGGTGTGAGGTCTAGGAACACACTTCAGCTCACACATGAGATCTAGGTGAGGATTGATTACCTAGTAGTCATTTCATGGGTTGTTGGGAGGATTCTATGAGGCAACCACAGGCAGCATTTAGCACATACTACACATTCAATAAGCATCAAACTCTTAGTTACTCATTCAGGGACAGCATTGAGCAAAGCATTGAGTAAAGAGGTCCCATAGAGGTGAGGGAAGCCTGAAAAACTGAGATGCTGCCTGCCCAGTGCACACCAGTGTAGGTATCATTTTCTGCATTTAACCATCAATAGGCAAAGGAGGGAAGGGACATATTCATTTGGAAACAAGCTGCCTTGAACCTTAAAACCCACAAAAGTACAATTTACCAGCCTCCGTATTTCAGGCTGAATGGGGGTGGGGGGCGCCTTAGGTACTTACTCCAGATGCCTTCTCCAGACAAACCAGAAGCAACAGAAAAAACCTCTCTCTCTCCCTTTGAAATGAATATACCCCTTAGTGTTTGGGTATATTCATTTCAAAGGGAGAGAGAGAGGTTTTTTTCTGTTGTTTCTCATATGATTGTGCACATACTTGAGATTGTTTTGAATTTGGGGGATGGCTAAAACCATCATAGTACAGGTAAGGTGAGGGAATAGAAAGTAGTGAGAACTACTCAGGGAATGAAGGTGTCAGAATAATAAGAGGTGCTACTGACTTTCTCAGCCTCTGAATATGAACGGCGAGCATTGTGGCTGTCAGCAGGAAGCAATGAAGGGAAATGTCTTTCCTTTTGCTCTTAAGTTGTGGAGAGTGCAAGAGTAGCATAGGACCCTGCCCTCTGGGCCAAGTCAAAGACATTCTGACATCTTAGTATTTGCATATTCTTATGTATATGAAAGTTACAAATTGCTTGAAAGAAAATATGCGTCTAATAAAAACACCTTCTAAAATAATTCATTATATTCTTGCTCTTTCAGTCAAGTGTACATTTAGAGAATAGCACATAAAACTGCCAAAGCATTTTATAAGCAGCTGTTTTCTTCCTTAGTGTGTGTGCATGTGTGTGTGGTGTATACAAAGACAGAGATAATTGTAGTTTTGTATTTTCTTTTAAATAATTTTTAAAATTGACCCTTTTCCTTAGACAAATTGCCAGAATAGTTTCTATTTACAGACGGTACCTCTAAGAGTAAGGTTGCTGAGCAATTGACTTGAAAACTTTTAAAATTCAAATTTTAATTCCACTACTCAAAATAATTGCCATGTTTTAAAAAAGAGAATCGGTGCCATAAGTTAGTTGTCTATGTCTGAAAATGAAGAAGACATGCAACGTCATGGCCTGGTCACTTACCCGCAGCCCTGAATCGTAGGCACATCATATGTGAGAATGAGGATGCTTTTCTTTCATTTAAAATCCCTCCCCAAAACTTGGCTCTAATTGCAGTGATGACAATCATGTACATTTGGATTTATGTGCATAAGTCTCTTACCCTGAGAGAGGACAGGTGCTACAGGTGGAGGGGACCCATCTGGGTCACATTCACATTTTGAACATGCTGGTTTTCAGTCACTGCACACTCATCTCCCAGCGCAGGTCATGGGCAGCAGATGCAAAAGCTGCCCATGGTCCTATTTGGAGGTGCATGAAATGAGCAGAAGACAGAACAGCTGGATCTGACTAGAAGGGCAGCTTCTCCCTACCAAGACTTGAAGGATTGCCTTTCATCTCTTAGGCTAAAAGGTAGAATGAACCAAGGAAGGGCAGGAGGGGGCTGGGGTTAGGGTAGAAGGAAGGGGCCGTGGAGAAGGGAGATCCATCCCATAGGAGGAAGGCAGTGCAGCAGGGAGGTTGGAAGGTATCAGCTTTTATGGCTGGCATAAACGCAGCCATGTCAATTGCTCCTTTTTCCTTTTCCATCTTATTAAATGTCTTCCAACGTTAGCACAAAGAAAAGCTATTTGCAGTGTTGCCAGCCTTTCCAGAGCCCGTCCTCATTATCTCCCCAGGCCCATGCCTTTACTCCTTGGAGTCTGAACTCACGACCTTCAGGATCTGACTTTATTCACCATCTCTGGGGTGAACGTACCTTCTGTCTCCACCCAGAGGTCTCTATCAAAGAGGAGATTGCATGCAATGGATAAAGTCAAAGTAGAGGTGACTGTCCTTAGGAAGAATAATGTGCAAATTCATAAACTGGGATTCTGTTTACATTTTGTACTCCAGGGGTTCTCAGTTTAAATCGCTCTGAATAAATTAAGATGCATTGGCATTTCCACTGTTATGATTAAATTTACATATCATTTATTTTCTATCACGGGGAGAGACAGAGCTCCAAACATGAACATAACTGCTCAAGTGTTAACACTTATAATGAAAACATAAGAATTACCACCAACTACCCTGGGGGCTAGAAGCAGAAATGTGAACCGGAAAACAAATCATGAACTTTCCTTTTTTTTTTTTTTGAGATGGAGTCTCACTCTGTTGCCCAGGCTGGAGTGCAACGGTGCGATCTCGGCTCACTGCAACCACTGCTTCCCGGGTTCAAGCAATTCTCCTGCCTCAGCCTCCCTAGTAGCTGGGACTACAGGCATGCGCCACCACGCCTGGGTAATTTTTTGTATTTTTAGAAGAGACAGGGTTTCACCGTATTAGCCAGGATGCTCTCGATCTCCTGACCTCGTGATCTACCTGCCTCCGCCTCCCACCAAAGTGCTGGGATTACAGGCATGAGCCACCGTGCCCGGCCGACAAATCATGAACTTTCTAACTGCCATTCTTTGTAGCTTGTTAATACATCCTCTTACTTATTGTCAGAGTACATGGAGATTTTCCACAACCCTCGAGGATAAGGCTGAACAGAAGAGGCAAAAACGTGAAAATATTTCGATAGCTACTTTACTTTGAAATAAAATTCACTGTAAAAGTTGCTTGTATTTTTCCAAAACAGAGTCAACCTTTAATATTTAAGATTCTATGTACAAATACATATTTTATGTAATTAATATATATTGTCATATGACATATACTATATCTTTATATTAATATGCATGCATATAATATATATTTCCTTCCTTATTTTCTATAAGCAGTTTTACAAGACTGACTTCTATTTGCCTCCTTATTGTTACTACGTGGTTTGATAATCCGTTTTGTGTCATTGTGATTCTGTCGTGTTTTGGGGACTTATTTTTGTTTCTCTGGGTGGTCACTAGTTTTTTTAAAGCATTCATGGAAGAGTGAATCTTTTTCAAGCTAGGAAGCCATGGTAATCCTTGGGTCATACTGCCCCCGCGAGGCCAAATTGGCAAACCAGCAAGGGTGTTCAACTTCCAGCCTTGGCCATGGAGAAGACACATGAGGAGGCTTTTCACATTCAGCTGTTTAATGTTTGTCTCTGCCAGCACCATTCCAGTTGTGAAAAAGAGGTATTTCCACAGTGGCTCAGGGTAGGTAGTGCACAGCTCACATTCATCATTTCTGAAGATCGAGAGGAGTCTCCATTCGGGGTACAGGTTGATGCCTGTCGTGGAATGAAGGTTCCAACACCCAGACCAATCTCTGCAGTGTGCTGATCTCATGACCTTGCAACAAGATCAGAAAATGTTTTGTGACTAAGCATTTTTCATAATGCATAAAATGCTTCAAGCTCCTCCCTTGCTTCTCTCTATAATCCTGTATATCTGATGATTGTGGGTACCAAGTGTTTGAAATAATCAAATGTGATTTGATGTTGGTAAATTTCTTTATCATTCGCACTCTCCTTTCTCTATTATTGTTATTGTAACTGAACCGCAGATTAGTCACTCGTTGCTTGCAGAATCCAATTAACAAGAGCGAGGTCAGGTATAAAGAAAATGATTTATTCTAAACCTCCTTCAGGGAAGAGGTGCAGGCTCCTACCTCTAAATGCACTGCTTTGCCAGGTGTGGTGGCTCACGCCTGTAATCCCAGCAATTTGGGAGACTGAGGAGGGCGGATCACTTGAGGTCAGGAGTTCAAGACCAACCTGGCCAATATAGTGAAACCCCCGTCTCTACTAAAAATACAAAAAATTGGCCAGACGTGGTGGCAGGTGCCTGTAATCCCAGCTACTTGGGAGGCTGAGGCAGGAGAATCGCTTGAACCTGGGAGGTGGAAGTTGCAGTGAGCCGACTTCTCACCACTGCACTCCAGCCTGGGTGACAGAGTGAGACTCTGTCTCAAAATAAATAAATAAATAAATAAATAAATAAATAAATAAATAATAGTAAATGCACTGCTTTGCTTTTGGAGCAGAAAGCAGGCACTTTGAAACGGCGGGGAGGAAGTGAGCAAGGGCAGGGGGGTCTGCATACTGGCATGGTGCCTGATCTATCAGGCAGTTGAATTGGCACTTTCATAGGCAGAAATAGGTTGAAAAAGTGGCCTAAAACTCTCTATGTGGGAGAGGATAGTGGGCATGCCTTCAACCTGTCTTTCTGGAGGGTGAGTTCCATGGCAACCCCCTGGAGAGTGAGAGTTCCATGGAGGTCATGTTTTGGTCTGTAAATCAGCTGTTAACTCTCTAGAAAGTTCTGTCTTGGAGCATATAGTTAGATGAACTTGCCCTGTAAAGAATGTCTGGTGAAGGGGAGGTAAAAGGTGAGATTTGCATTTCTAAAGGGCTAAGTAGAAAGTGGGGTACAAGAGGAAACGAGAAAAGAGAAAATAATTTTTGAAATAATTTTAACTTACTCCCTTTTACTTAGAACAAAAGGGAGTACTCGGTTACATTATCACCTCGTTTATATCAAACCTCTTATGGAATCCTATGGTTTGAAAACAAAAAGGTTGTTGAGGACCAGTCAGCCCAACCCCTTTGCTTTATAAATGAAGAGCATTGCCTGCCCCAAGCCCCAGACACTGATGTCGTGGGTCTGGAGTGGGCTCCAACAGCGGCATGTTTTCATGGTGCTTCCCAGTGGCACACCAGCGATGAGCCTTTGAGTAGGGAAAGTAGGAGCACTTCTGACTCCCTTCACCATCAGCACCTGTGTGCTAATAAAGTCACAAAAGCCAACATACTGGAGTCACTCGGGGAGTTTTACAAATAGTGACGTTAAATCCAAACTCGAATAGTTCTGATTCGATCTGTCTGCATTGCTGCCCCGTGGTTCCCCACTGTAGAAGCTCCCCAGGTGATTCTAAGTGTAGCCAAGTCTGAGAAGTACTGCCTAAAGCCTGTTGGACTGACAGCAAGGGCTGTTGTCTGAGCAAGACTTTGCCTGGCCTGGGGTGGCATGTGCACCAGGAAGAGTCTCAATTTTCATAACAGAACGTTCCCCAAGCTGGTTTTTTAAAAGCACGTGAATCTAGACTTCATTGGCAATACCAGAGATCTGTATTTGAGGCTCCAAGTATTTCACTTTCATTTTTGGTTTTGGGTTATGTTTTCACCCTTCCTTTCCAAGTGAAAAGTAAACAGAAATGGGATGTCTGGCGCCTATGCTGAGCTTGGCGACTTCAAATTCAATAGAGAATAAGTCTCTTGTGTAGAAAATGGCCTGTCTGAGATGTTTCTCAAATAAATATAGATTTTGCTTATGTGGCTAAAGGATTCTTCTCCCCCCGTTTCCTTATCCCTGCAGTGAGCCATCCTTCTTAACTCTTTCCATGAAAGCATTATTCCTGAAGAACTGGGAACTCATGCCAGCCCTGATCAGGCAATGATAATTCTGCAGAGAATTAAAATTTAGATTTAAAACGTCAACTCTTATACATCCTGGCATATGGTTTAAACACATGTACACACATACAAACACCTGCTGCTATTTACTGAAGAGCAGATATCTGATAACTTAATCTTTTTGGTTTTGAATCAAGACAATCCCTCCTTTTGGAACCGCATACCGCTGAATATAATAAAATGTAATTAAGATTAAAAATAAAAAACTAATGAGAGAATTTCAATATTGTCTATGTTCACTTTAAAATTCCTCTACTTAGGTTTATTGCCATTATCAAAGACTATTCAAAAATCCTTTTTAGGAGAATCCTAATGGTTTCCTGACATATAATCAAATAAGGACTCTGTTGATTGGCTAACTCAATCTCCCTGTGCCAAAGAGCAGAGCCCGGCAGAGAAGAGGGCAGGGACTTGAAAGTCAGACTGACTCGAGTTCCAGCCTTGAGGCTGTGGGAGTTTAGCCAAGTGACTTAACGTCTCTGGCTCTCAGGATCTAAAAGGATTTCCAGTAGTAATTTGGGGTGTTACTGATACAGGAGCTAAAAAGAAATTATTTAGGCGGTTAGTGAGGGTCAGAGAGTCCTCGGTAAGATTTGCCTTTTAACAAAAAGCAGCCCCAAAATCATTTGTTTGCTAACAAAGAAAAGCCAGTAAAATCGAGCTGCAGACATAGATAAGCAAGCTGGAAGCTTGCACAGGTGAATGCCGGCAGCTGTGCCAATAGGAAAAGGCTATCTGGGCGTCAAGCGTGTTCAGCATGGATTCTCCATCTTCCCTTTTCTTTGTCAACCACGTGTACAGTAAAGGAACAGGCAACATGGCACGGGCCAGGTAGAGAACCCTTCTGCATAATAAAAGATTAGGGCGAGATGGCCAGCTTCTTCCCGTGCTACGTAAATGGCATACCTGGTCCAACCAATCTTTTGGGCCCTGTGTAAATCAGACACTGCCTCCTCAAGCTAGTCTATAAAACCCCGTGCATTTTATCATGGAACTGGGAGATCCACTCGGAACCCCCTCCTGCAAGAGAGAGCTTCTCTCTTTTGCCTATTACACTTCCGCTCTTAAACTCACTCCTTATGTGTTAGCATCCTTGATCTCCTTGGCATGAGGCAACGAACCTTGTGTATTACCCCATACAAATGATGCTGCTTCATTACTAGTAGCAAACTGACAGGGTTGTGTTGGGGTATAAATTATCTAGACCAGGGAGATCCAATAGAATTTTTTTGTAATGACGGGAATGCTTTGTATCTGCATCATCCAAAATGGTAGCCACCAGGCCGGGGTGAAATGTGGCCAGTGTGACTGAGGAACTGAATGTTTTCCATGATTTAATTTAAATGTGGCCAATGGCTACTGTAGGAGACAGTGTGAGTCTGGCATATTATAAATACTCAATAAACATTAATATAATTTGAACTTTGGCATCAGTGTTTCCTAGATTTGAATTACTATGCAAGTTGCTTACTGTTTCTAAGCCTCAGCTTTCTTTTTTTTTTTTTTTTTTTCTTTTTTATTATACTTTAGGGTTTTAGGGTACATGTGCACAATGTGACAATGTGCAGGTTTGTTACATATGTATCCATGTGCCATGTTGATTTCCTGCACCCATTAACTCGTCCTTTAGCATTAGGTGTATCTCCTAATGCTGTCCCTCCCCCCTCCCCCCACCCCACAACAGTCCCCGGAGTGTGATGTTCCCCTTCCTGTGTCCATGAGTTCTCATTGTTCAATTCCCACCTATGAGTGAGAACATGCGGTGTTTGGTTTTTTGTCCTTGCGATAGTTTACTGAGAATGATGTTTTCCAGTTTCATCCATGTCCCTACAAAGGACACGAACTCATCATTTTTTATGGCTGCATAGTATTCCATGGTGTATATGTGCCACATTTTCTTAATCCAGTCTATCGTTGTTGGACATTTGGGTTGGTTCCAACTCTTTGCTATTGTGAATAGTGCCGCAATAAACATACGTGTGCATGTGTCTTTATAGCAGCATGATTTATAGTCCTTTGGGTATATACCCAGTAATGGGATGGCTGGGTCAAATGGTATTTCTAGTTCGAGATCCCTGAGGAATCGCCACACTGACTTCCACAATGGTTGAACTAGTTTACAGTCCCACCAACAGTGTAAAAGTGTTCCTATTTCTCCACATCCTCTCCAGCACCTGTTGTTTCCTGATTTTTTAATGATGGCCATTCTAACTGGTGTAAGATGGTATCTCACTGTGGTTTTGATTTGCATTTCTCTGATGGCCAGTGATGATGAGCATTTCTTCATGTGTTTTTCGGCTGCATAAATGTCTTCTTTTGAGAAGTGTCTGTTCATGTCCTCTGCCCACTTTTTGATGGGGTTGTTTGTTTTTTTCTTGTAAATTTGTTTGAGTTCATTGTAGATTCTGGATATTAGCCCTTTGTCAGATGAGTAGGTTGCAAAAATTTTCTCCCATTCTGTAGGTTGCCTGTTCACTCTGATGATAGTTTCTTTTGCTGTGCAGAAGCTCTTTAGTTTAATGAGATCCCATTTGTCGATTTTGTAAGCCTCAGCTTTCTAATCTGCAATTGGGGCTAATAATAATACCTGCCTTACAGGTTCGTTCAGAGGGTAAATGAGAAATTGCATGTTGAGGGCTTAACACAATGCCTGGCACATAAAAGCTCTGGTAACAGTTAGCTACTTTAATAATTTGCTAATAATGGCTATTTCTTCTTCAGATTAGGATGTGCTCGCCCAAACAGTGCTGTTAGACATAGCAGGCAATCCAGCTCACTCTCTGCAGTGAGAGAGAAGCACTGGCCGACCAGAGTCAACCAGGGGCTCGTGGGTATGAAATCAACAGCATGATTTTGTAAGGAATGGATGGAAAGGGCCTCACAACTTTATGGCACTGTGTTCAATTTGCTTGGTCTTCTGTAGCTCCTTTTGAAAGCATTTTAGGGTGGATTAACCTGCTATCAATAATTCTGGTCAGATGTAGACTCCATAGCTCAAAGCAAACTGAGAGAGTGAGGGCAGCAGGCCAATTCCCCACCCCTTCCTTCTAGACTCTGACAGAAGCTTACACTCAAGGAAGAGCAAGTAGGAATTAACGTATTAAGAGCTAGGTAAGCAAAACCCAGTGAGAAGTTCTGGCAAAGCCCCATGGGCAGATGTGGCTTAGGCACAGGAAAGAAGTAGGATTTCATACCACCCACCTCAGTCTACTTCTGGGGCCCTCATCCTCAGCTGTGCCTATGCAAAGGGGAGCAACCAATAAACCCCACCTCCACTCTCCTTCTGTGGAGGCCAGGGATGGCCAGGGGTAAGAGAGGGATGGAAAGTGTTTCCTCCAGCCCTCCTCTGAGAAGGAGAGGAAACTGGGCAGAGCTTCTGTCCTCCTTCAAGCAGAAACAGAAACCTGGGGAGAGGGGAAGTAAGAACCCCCTTACTTTCCCTCTAGTTCAGTTGTGCACTAACCATCTGCAGCTCAACATTCAGCATTCATTCATTGATTCAGCAAACATTGAAGGAGGGCCAGCTACGTGCCAGATGCCAACTCATGCCATGAAAGAGAGTCCCTGCCCTTATGAAATTCACTATTTAGAGAGAAAAGCAAGCAAAAAGGAAAAGTTCGAAAAGTACTGTTGAAGTGGCCTCATTGTCTGGGGTGAATACTTGAGGTTTGTGGTCTCACGCCAAGGGAATCAAGGACGCAGACACACAAGAAGTGAGTTTAAGAGCAGAGGTTTAATAGGCAAAAGAAAGAGAAAAAAGAATAGCTCTCTTGCCTGCACAGAGAAAGGGGCACCTGAGTAGGTCTTCCTGTTTTGTGGTGAAATGCAAGGCATTTTATAGACGAGCTTGAGGAAGTGGTGTCTGATTTACTTAGGACCCGAGAGATTGGTCAGACCAGGTGTGATGTTTACATAGCATACAAAGAAGCTGACCATCCCATCCTAATCTTTTATTATGCAGATAGGGTCTATACCTGGCTGGTGCCATGTTGTCTGTTCCTTACTGTACATGTGGTTGACAAAGAAAAGGGAAGATGAAGAATCCATGTTGAACATGCCTGGCCCCCAGATAGTCTTTTCCTATTGGCACAGCTGATGGCACTCACCCTTGCAAGCTTCCAGATTGCTTATCTATGTCTGCAGCCCGATTTTACAGGTTGCTCTTTGCTGGAAAAGAAATGATGTAGGGGCTGCTTTTCATTAAAAGGAAAACCTTACTGAGGTTAAAAAGAAAATAATTTCTTTTTAACACCTATGTTACTGTGAACAGTGTCGGGATAAGGCTCTGAGAGCCAGATGAGGATGAGTTATCCAATCCAAGGATGGGGATCCAGAGGAAAAATCCTAGAGAGCATTGCTGCAGTTGAATAAGGATTAGTTAGACGCTACTGAGTGGAGCATAGGAGTAGGAACTCTTATGCAAATGTGCAGAGGTGAAATAAACAAGGTATAGTCCAGGTGCCTAAAGCAGCACAGCCGACTTGAGATAGATGATAGATAGGTAGATAGATGGATATGGTAGATAGCTAGCTAGCTAGCTAGATAGATAGATAGATAGATAGATAGACAGATAGATAGATAGACAGACAGACAGAGACTAGTGTGAGTGTGGGTGTGTGTGTCTGGCTATGTGCATGCATTCCTCCTGCAGGAGATCAGGAGCAGTGGGCAGCATGGAGTGACAAGAAGATAGGGAGGTACTCCTTCTAGCCCTCCCCTCTGCTCTGCCCTCCACTGGAGCAGAAGCAAAGCATATGGTGAAGGGGAACAAGGAGTCTCCCCAGCACAGTACCTGAGTGCATTAGCTATTTATCACTCCACAGTCCCCATTCACGTGTTAATTCAGCATTTATTGAATGCTTACTGTTTGCAATGTCTATGTCAAGCTGTCAAGTGTAGTTTTTATTCTACAGGGCACAGGCACCGCCTAACAGTGTTAAACAAGATAGTAGCATTGAGACAGGAATAATAAGGGTGGTCATAGGAGAATGGAAGATTCCAGGCAGCAGTTTGACTAGTAAAAAGGAAACTGTTGAAATAGTTGCATAATCTAGGGGTCAATAAGAACCTGAGAACCAGGGTGTGAGCCAAGGCTGGTTAAAAGCGACTGGATCCAGTATGGTGCTGGGTTTGTCCTAGGTTTTGCCTAGAACCTCATTATATGCTCAATAACATACCAAATCACACATGCACCAGGGCCGTTCCATTTCCTGGAACACTCATGTTTGGTGTAAAAATGGGTGGCACCACAGCTCTGAGAAATCTTTACCTTTTTAGGAAACTTCATGAATATTCCACCCCTTGGTTAAAGAAACCCATAATGTAGAAGCCCCAAACCCTACTGGGCACAACTCTCTCCCTTGAGTATGCCTGCACTGCCCTTTATTATTTATTTATTTATTTATTTATTTATTTATTTATTTATTTTTTACATGGAGTCTGGCTCTGTCACCCAGGCTGGAGTGCAGTGGCGCAATCTCGGCTCACTTCAAGCTCCGCCTCCAGGGTTCAGGCCATTCTCCTGCCTCAGCCTCCCGAGCAGCAGGGACTACAGGCACCCACCACCACACCTGGCTAATTTTTTGTATTTTCAGTAAAGACAGGGTTTCACCATATTTTATTTTATTTTTGAGACAGGGTCTCCCTTTGTTGGCTCGCTGCAACCTCCACCTCCTGGGCTCAAGCAATCCTCCAACCTCAGCCCCCCAAGTAGCTGGGAGGACAGGCATGCACCACTACACCTGGCTAATATTTTGTATTTTTTTTTGTAGAGACGGGGTCTTGCCATGTTCCCCAGGCTGGTCTTGAACTCCTGGACTCAGGTGATCAGCCTGCCTCCACCTTCCAAAGTGCTGGGATTACAGGAATAAGCCACCCCACCCGACCACACTCCCATTTCTTGAGTGTGTGTATTTTGCTCTGCAATAAATCTCTCTACTTTCACTTTTCTCTGACTCGCCCTTGAATTCCTTCTTGTGACAGTGTCAACAGCCTGGACACCAGCTGGAGTCAAGGTCTCACCAGTGTTTAGGGACCTCCTCTAATCCACTAGTATCAGCATGATCAGATTTGCTTTTTCGGAAAAAGCCTTCTGTCCATAGGACAAAGGGAAGTGACTCAGAGAAGGGGCAGGAGGAGTCACAAACTCCCTGCCTGACCAGGCCTGGACTATAGCAGAGACAGCGAGATAGTGAGAAAGCAAGGGTAGGCAGCTAGCCAAATCCAGAATATAGAAAGTTCTACAGGAAAAGGTGGGGCCAAGGTGGGACAAGGGGAAAGGAATTGTTGCACATTAACAGTGCAATGCAGTGCACTGGCCTTGTTTATGTCCAGGTTAGAACAAACCAATGAGAAAGCACATCTATGAGACAACTGGAGAAATTTGAACACCGACTAGATATAATATTATGTTAATTATGCTTTAATTTGGGGTACAATAATGCTTTTGTAGCTATTTCTAAAGAGTCCTTATCTCTTAAGGATACACTCTAAAATACTAGTGGATTAAGTTATATGATGTTTAGATTCTTTTTAAAATAATCCAGTGGGGTGAGAGGGAGAGGGAAGGGAGAGGAGCATAGATGAAACAGTGTTGGCCATATGTTTGTAATTGTTAAAACTGAGTGATGGGGATATGGAGATTTAACATATTAGTACTATTTTCTGCCCATGTATTATTTGAATATTTTCATAATAAAATTGAGAGAGAGATAAAGAAAGAAAAGAGAAAAGAAGAGTAGAGAGAAGAGATAAGGGAAGTGGAGGAAAAAGAGCTTTCTGTCAAGGACAATTCCAGTGGACACAAATGAAAGAGACCCCCTTCCTGCTATGAATTCTAGGTGTGTACTACCCAAGATGAGTCAATCGGATTCTGGCTTTCAGAAATGGTGAGCATGATGCAGCCCCACAGAGGCAGTGCCCTGGAGAGGAGACCCATGACCGTCCAAGGAAGATATCCCATCACAGAACTGCCCTGGGTCATGTGTTTTCCAAGTCCACATGTCCAGTAGTTCCTTCTTTCCTGTGACCAATGCCACCAATCTTCCAGTACTGTCCTTTATTGCTAGGCAAACCTGAGCCATCTTCTGCTTCTTGCAACTTGTGCCTGAACTAACATGGACACAAAGTCCCCACTTCTTCCACATTCTCAGAATGAAGTAGTTCTCCCTCCACACTTTAGATGCTAGAGGCAAGTGGATTGCTTGAGCTCAAGAGTTCAAGACCAGCCTGAGCAACATGGCAAAACCCCGTCTCTACAAAAAATACAAATATTAACCGGGGGTGGTGGTGTGCACCTGTAGTCCCAGCTACTCAGGAGGCAGAGAAGGAGGATTTCTTGAGCCCTGAAGGTGGTTGTGTTACATGCATCCATGTGAAGAGACCACCAAACAGGCTTTGTGTGAGCAATAAAGCTTTTTAATCACGTAGGTGCAGGCAGACTGAGTCTGAAAAAGGAGTC
Organism: Hylobates moloch; assembly: GCF_009828535.3. Taxonomy (NCBI): domain Eukaryota; kingdom Metazoa; phylum Chordata; class Mammalia; order Primates; family Hylobatidae; genus Hylobates; species Hylobates moloch. Next base: position 82,998,132 of record NW_026652283.1, on the reverse strand, counting down.
AGCAAAGGGAGATAGGGGTGGGGCAGTTTTATAGGATTTGGATAGGTAGTGGAAAATTACAGTTAAAGGGGGTTGTCCTCTTGCGGGTACGGGTGGGGGTCACAAAGTGCTCGGTGGGGAGCTCCTGAGATTCATTGTCCAGGAGAAGGAATGTCACAAGGTCAAATGATCAGTTAGGGTGGGGCAGGAACAAATTACAATGGTGGAATATCATCAGTTAAGGCAGGAACTGGGTATTTTCACTTCTTTTGTGATTCTTCAGTTGCTCTGGATGTATATGTGCAGGTCACAGAGGATATGATGGCTTAGCTTGGGCTCAGAGGCCTGACAGGTTGCTGCAGTGAGCCAAGATCACACTACTGCACTCCTGCCTGGGCAACAGAGCCACCAAAAAAAAAAAAAAAAAAAAGATGTATATCTAGAAAACCCCATCGTCTCAGCCCAAAATCTCCTTAAGCTGATTAGCAACTTCAGCAAAGTCTCAGGATACAAAATCAATGTACAAAAATCACAAGCATTCTTGTACACCAATCACAGACAAACAGAGAGCCAAATCATGAGTGAACTCCCATTCACAATTGCTTCAAAGAGAATAAAATACCTAGGAATCCAACTTACAAGGGATGTGAAGGACCTCTTCAAGGAGAACTACAAACCACTGCTCAATGAAATAAAAGAGGATACAAACAAATGGAAGAACATTCCATGCTCATGGGTTGGAAGAATCAATATCGTGAAAATGGCCATACTGCCCAAGGTAATTTATAGATTCAATGCCATCCCCATCAAGCTACCAATGACTTTCTTCACAGAATTGGAAAAACTACTTTAAAGTTCATATGGAAGCAAAAAAGAGCCCGCATCACCAAGTCAATCCTAAGCCAAAAGAACAAAGCTGGAGGCATCATGCTACCTGACTTCAAACTATACTACAAGGCTACAGTAACCAAAACAGCATGGTACTGGTACCACAACAGAGACATAGATCAATGGAACAGAACAGAGCCCTCAGAAATAATGCCGCATATCTACAACTATCTGATCTTTGACAAACCTGACAAAAACAAGAAATGGGGAAAGGATTCCCTATTTAATAAATGGTGCTGGGAAAACTGGCTAGCCATATGTAGAAAGCTGAAACTGGATCCCTTCCTTACACCTTATACAAAAATTAATTCAAGATGGATTAAAGACTTAAATGTTAGACCTAAAGCCATTAAAATCCTACAAGAAAACCTAGGCAGTACCATTCAGGACATAGGCGTGGGCAAAGACTTCATGTCTAAAACACCAAAAGCAATGGCAACAAAAGCCAAAATTGACAAATGGGATCTCATTAAACTAAAGAGCTTCTGCACAGCAAAAGAAACTACCATCAGAGTGAACAGGCAACCTACAGAATGGGAGAAAATTTTTGCAACCTACTCATCTGACAAAGGGCTAATATCCAGAATCTACAATGAACTCAAACAAATTTACAAGAAAAAAACAAACAACCCCATCAAAAAGTGGGTGAAGGACATGAACAGACACTTCTCAAAAGAAGACATTTATGCAGCCAAAAAACACATGAAGAAATGCTCATCATCACTGGCCATCAGAGAAATGCAAATCAAAACCACAGTGAGATACCATCTCACACCAGTTAGAATGGCCATCATTAAAAAGTCAGGAAACAACAGGTGCTGGAGAGGATGTGGAGAAATAGGAACACTTTTACACTGTTGGTGGGACTGTAAACTAGTTCAACCATTGTGGAAGTCAGTGTGGCGATTCCTCAGGGATCTCGAACTAGAAATACCATTTGACCCAGCCATCCCATTACTGGGTATATACCCAAAGGACTATAAATCATGCTGCTATAAAGACACATGCACACGTATGTTTATTGCAGCACTATTCACAATAGCAAAGACTTGGAACCAACCCAAATGTCCAACAACGATAGACTGGATTAAGAAAATGTGGCACATATACACCATGGAATACTATGCAGCCATAAAAAATGATGAGTTCATGTCCTTTGTAGGGACATGGATGAAACTGGAAAACATCATTCTCAGTAAACTATCGCAAGGACAAAAAACCAAACACCGCATGTTCTCACTCATAGGTGGGAATTGAACAATGAGGACTCATGGACACAGGAAGAGGAACATCACACTCTGGGGACTGTTGTGGGGTGGGGGGAGGGGGGAGGGACAGCATTAGGAGATATACCTAATGCTAAATGACGAGTTAATGGGTGCAGCAAAACAACATGGCACATGTATACATATGTAACAAACCTGCACATTGTGCACATGTACCCTAAAACCTAAAGTATAATAATAAAAAATAAAATAAAATAAAAAAAGATTTTGGCAATTGCACCATTAAAAAAAAAAAAAAAAGAAAAGAAAAAAAATTTTTTCCACCAAGAAGTTAGTAACAAATTGTAGGGAAAGGTGTCACTAATTCAAGGGAATTGCATTGAAAATTATTCATTCATTCAACAGATATTTATTGAGAAGCAAGTGTGCTGGTGCTAGGGTTACAACAGCGCACAAATTCCTGTATTCAAGGAATGAGGTAAGAGTATGCAGATAGGAGCCAGAGAGGTCAACAGGCGATTGCAACATAGAGTGACACATGCTCCAGAACACACACGAGGGCTTCCAGGCCCCATGCTGGGCTATCAGAGCTGGCTTCCTGGAAGTGGCGTGGCTCAGCTAAAACCTGAGAACCAAGAATGAGCCTTCTGATATCTCATGGTTAAATCAGCACAAAGGAAACAATTTTATAACCAAACAATCTTTTCCCTCCTGAACTGCATTTGTTCTAGAACCCACTTAATCCTTCCTAACATGTTCAATCCAGCCCCGTGATTTTTCCGTCAAATTCAAGATGCGTAGGATTCCTTTTCTGCTCAGTGCTCCCCGGCCAATCTTTTTCCCTTCCCCCACCCCACAGTTACTAATGCCAGTGTTTCAGTTCCCGCAGAGGACGACAGTTCCACCAGGAGACATCCAGTGTTATCTGGAGACATTTTAGTTGTCCCAGCTGAGGGCACAGTGCTGTTGGCATCTAGTGGGCGAAGGTCAGGAATGCACCTCAACATCCTAGAACACTCAGGACAATCCCCTGCAACAAAAACCTATCCATCCAGAACATCAACAGGGCTGTGGTTGAGGAGCCCTGCTCTAGTGCTTCCTCCTTGCTGTATCCTCATCAAGGAGGGCTCTGGGGCACGTCAGGGGCTGCTACAGGCTCCTGGCAGATTTTGGCGACTTACTCCAGACTCGTGGAATATTCAGGACTCTTAGCATGGCCACAGGAGAGTCAGACTGTCCACAAGCACTCTCTCTTTCTTCACCCACTCATTCCCGTCACTCCACCATTTCCACTGCCTTCCCAAATGCCCATCGTGAGTCCCACCAGGGGCCAGAACACCATCCTCTCAAGCCTCCCCAGTGGCGTGTGCACACCTGGAGAACACGTCTCACATCCCCCAGCCAGCGAGACGTCCTGAGCTCCCAGCACTTCTCAGTGTCTTTCCCAGCTTGTTTGTATCTGGAATGGGGTGGGGTCTCTCACACAGGAGAAATTACAAGGAAAAGTGTACGTGACAGGAATGGAGGAATTTCTGTGGAAACGGCGTGTGAGAAAACGTGGGAAGAAAGAAACTTCAGGAAATGGTAAGTGGCATCTTGACAGCAGAAAGTGAGAAGGGAGCAGAAAGAAATGGGGTTGGAACCTGGGAAGGAGAGGACAGGTGGGGATGGCCTTGCACACCATGGGCACTGAGGAGTGTGGGCCCGTGGCGTGGGTGGAGAGGAGTTTCAAGACAGGGAGTAGATTCCTATTTTGAACTTCGGATCGGCCCTGGCAATGTGGAGACTGTATTGGAAGAGGGCAAGAATGGAGGAGAGCCCCTAGGTGGAGGTTTGGCAATGCTCTCTCCAGAATATAGCAGAGGCCTCTTCCAAGGTAGGAGAGCCCTGAGTGGAGAGCAGTTAATGGGTCTGAGGGCTGCAAGGGAGGACTTGGATCATCAGGGCTTTTGGGGAGGCATATGATCAAGGCTTGGGTCTTGGCCCATTGAAATGGGGAGCACTGGTTTTAGGATGTGGGTCAATTAGTTTGGTTTTCAGGACAGGCTGAGTTGGATATCCTGGGGGACCTCCAGGTGGCAGTGTCAGGGGAAGCTGGATGTGCTGACACTGAACTCAGCAGAGTGACTGAGTAGAGATCTACATCTGGGGTCACAGGCAGTGGATGCCGTAGGGGTGGACTCAATAGCTCAAGCAGAACCTGGAGGAATGCAGGCAGCAAAGGGAGCCCTAAAGAACAATGAGGAGATGTGTCAAGAAAGAGCCAAATCCGGGGCTTTGTAGCGGCCCAGGGGAGAGGGCTCGGGGAGTAGGAGGAAGTGTCAGCAATGTCAAATGTTACAGAGACATAGAGTAAGATAAGAGCGGAAAAAACATCCACGGAACCCTGTGATGCAATCAGAATGCAGAAAGACTTTGAAACTCCTGCCTGGTCTCCTCCTCTGCACACTCGTGGCGAAGGAATACAAAGTAATGTTCCCTCCTTCTGCCTAGAAAAGCACAACTTCTGCCCCCAAGCTCTGGGCTCTCCGGAGAGGACAGGACCAGCCTCTGAAGTTGAAGGTCCTGGTTTACCAGGTAGGGAAGGGGCCCTTTCCAAGACCCTTTCCGGAAGGTGTGGCTGAGATGGGAACCATGGACTCTGTGCAGATGTAGGAGCTGGCTCCAGTCAAGTGCTAGGAGGTTGTCCTGGGAAGGAAGAGGCCCTGGAACCTCTGTGGAGACTCTGGGACTGTCCTTGGGGGAGACGTGAGCAGGAAGAAGCAGAGCTTTCACAGTCCCCAGCTTAGGGGCCTCACCACCCAGACTGAATACCACGCCCAAACCCTTTCCTGCACAGTTACAATGTGTCAATTAATTTTACTGAAGGGAATATTTTTTAAATGAGGATGCTACTTTGTGTATTAATTTTTACCTCTATTCATAAAAGGAACGTTTCTTATCTATTTAAGATGATTCATATCAGACCAGTGTCTGCCCAACTCGACTGACCCTGTGTAAACTGGGCACTTCACACTCCAACGATGATGGATGAGTCCCCAGCAGCATAGTTTAGGGAAGTGAGTGGGCAGTGTGGCCTCCTGTGCACGTGACTTCCTCCTTCGGTGTGCCCACACGTGGGTTCCGTGGTCTTGTGACACTGTGGCTTTAGAAATTTCCGTTTCCATTTTCTATCATTCAGAGTAAATGAAATTTGCAGGAAATTCAGAACCTTCTGCCTGTACAGTGGATGCTGTGGGACTCTGCCCGGATGCCCTCTTCAAGCCAATGCATCTCTCCCTGCCTCCACCCCCGTAGATGGGAACAGAGGTGCTGGAACTCACAGCTACTCCCCTTTCTGGGAACTGGAGCTGCCTGCCCAAGCAATGCCCCATTCCCAGGGATGGCTGAGCCAATGACTGGATAATGTTGGATTGCAAAGGCCTAGCACCCTCCCCTCAATTCCTAATTCCTTGTAGGAATAACTGGGGCCTCCTCTGTGACCACGTGGGCAGCTTCTCCCTCTGCCTGGTCCTGTCTTGTTCTCTCCTTTCCAGTTGTGTCTCCTGGAAGCCCTCCCCACAAGTCGGCTGCATACAACTCTCCTTCTCAGAGCCCTGGATTCCCAGGAATCCAACCTAAAATAGTCTGGCACTTGGTTTCAATTTTCTCTTTCACTAAGACTCAGTCACAGATGCTAATAAATAATAAAATGTCACCACCTTGAATTCTATCACTCTCTCTTTTCTTGCCCCATCTCTGAGAGACAAGTAAGTGGTCCCTCAAGAACCTGAAAAGCAGACATTAGGAGGAAAGCAGGAGGGGGCAAGAGGCCCACTCCTCCCCTGGCCAGCTCCCATCCATGCGCCCTTGACTGAGGTGACACCTACCCTGGGAAACCTTCCCCTGCCCCTCGTGAGCCAGGCCGGGTGCTCTTGGGACAGCTCCCATTGCTTCTGTGTGCTCCCCTAGCTTGGCACATGACTCCCTGAATTATAGTCAGTTCCGTACCTGAATCTCCCTCTAGAATGTCAGTGCCATGAGGGCAGAGGATGGTTCCACTTTGTTCACTATTTTCTCCACAGCATCTGGCAAAGTTCCTGGGACTTGGGAGAGGTGTCCTTCAGGAGCTTGGCGGAAGCCAAACGGCACACTTAGTAGGGCAACTGAGGTGAGTTTAATGAAGGATTCCATACAAAGATTTGGACAGGGTATAGGGAGGCCACAATACACAGTGCAGTGCCTGGTGCCAGTGAGAGCAGGTCACCATTCCCACTGCAAGGCGAGACAGGGCAAGGGGAGGGAGCTGTCTGACAAGAGCTGCCCTTACTTCAAGGGACACATCAGCCCACTAGACCCCATCAGGAGGGAGCCAGGGCCTGACTCCCCTGACCTTGCTCTCCAATCTTCTGCCTAAAATTCCCCATCAGGGCCGGGCGCGGTGGCTCACGCTTGTAATCCCAGCACTTTGGGAGGCCGAGGCGGGCGGATCACAAGGTCAGGAGATCGAGACCATGGTGAAACCCCGTCTCTACTAAAAATACAAAAAATTAGCCGGGCGTGGTGGCGGGCGCCTGTAGTCCCAGCTACTCGGAGAGGCTGAGGCAGGAGAATGGCGTGAACCCGGGAGGCGGAGCTTGCAGTGAGCCGAGATCGTGCCACTGCACTCCAGCCTGGGCGACAGAGCGAGACTCCGTCTCAAAAACAAACAAACAAACAAACAAACAACAAAAAAAAAACAAAAAAAAATTCCCCATCAGCCAAACACAACTGAAAATCGAAAGACAGGGGAGCCTGCTGTTAATAAGTTGAGCTTCCCCCTGAATAAAGCTGGGTAGAGAGTGGAGAATGGATATGGAAGGGCAAAAGGAAGATTTATAAGACAGTGGGCACTAAATACCTATGAGATGCATAAAGGAACCACATTTTACAACAAATGTTCATTGAAATGCTACTCAATGGAAAGAGACCATTTCGGTCACTGTCTGATGCAGACAAATCAAAGGCCACATGCATCAAAAAGGCCATGTCAGTGTAACTCCGACATGGGGCAGACAGCAAGGCTGAAGGCTATGGGATATGTGGAGCAGGAACTGAGAGATCCTGATGTCAATCTAGCACTTGGGAAAAGGGGGACTAGAAGAAATTCACCCACAGGCAGAGGAAAACACAAACACTTATCTATTTTTGCCTAGGCTTTAAGTGGTATGGGAAAAATCTCTGAGAATACAAAACCTATGCTTCATGCACAGGTTTATAATACCCTCAAAATGGAAGACCCCAAAACCAGGCGGGGAAAATTCATATCAGGCCATTGATGCCCTCAATGTTCCAGGTTGAAACAAACTCAAAACTCCTCTGGAAAGGAGTGCTCCCACTTCAAGCCATGAAAAGCTACTGCAGAGAAAATAATCCCCAGTTAAGACGCACGTTGAAACTGCAAGACACACAAGGAAATGGATCACCCTGAGTGATAGCTGGCAGAGTTAATAAACCTCTGTATACCTCTAACAAACTCTATGCACTAGTAGAACCCTTAAAGATTTGATGAAATCATTACTTTATTAAAATTGTTTTTATAAAAAATCAAGATCCAAAAAAAGTAACAAATTTTATACCAAAGCCAATTCGGTATATACAAGGGTGTGTCTCACTCTTGTGGAATTTGTCTTATTGTCCTAACTCAGCACATTGTCCTGGTCTACGAAAAGTCCTAGAAACCCTTCTACCCTCTGGAATGTAAGAGCTTTAACTCAATAGGGTTTTTTTAATTCTTTTTTCTTTTCTTTTTTTTTTTTTTTAATTTTTTCCATTTTCTCAAGTCAAACTGAAGGAGTATTTTTCTTTTCTTTCTAGGAATGCATATTCACCCTCCAAGGCCACTTGTCTCCTAATTGGAGAGTATTAGACAATTCTCAGGATTTCTTTATTTTCCTTCTTTCTTCCACAGGATTGGGAAACCCAGTAGGATTGGGTTTAGGCCTATCTCTAAAGCACAGTGTTTCAACATTTTGATGTAAGATCGTGCCCTATTTGTTGTTCAGTTGCCGCCGGCAGGTGTTATAGTTTTAAAACTAGTTTTTGGTCATTGAGATGTTAGAGGAGGGAAGAGTCTGCTATCCTGCTTTACTCATCTTCATCTACACTACACTGTCATCTTCACTGCAAAGTCCTGTATTAATGTTTTTAGATTCTATAACATTTTAACAGGTGTCAAAACATCTTAAGCACCACTTCAGCTTGGGAATCTCTAAATGTAATGGTGTTTGGGGGCTGGACTGATGTCTGCGTTTTGTTGTTGTTGTTATTGTCTGTAGTATTGGAGAGCCGGGAGATCCTGGACGTTTCCTGTTCATGGGCACATGATGCATTAGCTGCCCCAGCAGCTGATTACATTTAACCACAAGGATGTGTGGGTGAACCCAGGGAGCCCAATCTCAGTGGAATGGTGGGGGCAGAAGCCAGGCTGCCGGGTGTAGAGTGGGGAGTGGGCAGTGAAGTAGAAACAGAGTTCGGACAACTAATGAAGCTGCCTGGAAGAGGGGGAGAAGAGACAGTAAATGGTCAGACCAATGTTTGAGGTCAAGTGTGGGTTTGTAATCTTTATTTAAGGGAGAGATCTGAGCATTTAAAAATTCTGAATAGTCTAATAGAGAGGAAAAAGTTGGGACTCAAAGAAAATGTGGGAAAAAATGATGAAGGTTAAACGGAATGAGACCCAGAGTGCAGGGGGAGAGATTAGCCTTTGGTGTAAGAGAAGCAACTCTGTCCATGGAGAGAGGAAAAATGTAGACATATCACAGCTGCATTTGAAGTTGGGGCCTGAGGAGTTGAGGAGTTCTGAGAAAAGCGGAAGATGAGATCATTTCCTGAGAGTAAATGGGAGTCATTAGAATGGGGGTGAAGAGACTGGAAGCTTTAGGTAGCTTGAAATGGTTGATGGAAAAATGGGATAAAGTGACAATTTGTCACACTCAGAAGAGTTATCAGGGAATCTAGAAGAATCTCTGGAAGCTAGTTGAAGATCTTGAATTACCAATGTATCTTGTCCACGTAGCTAAGTGGTTTTACTTATTTTTATTTTTTTGAAACAGGGTCTCACTCTGTCGTGCAGGCTGGAGTGTAGTAGTAGTAGCACAATCACAGCTCAGTGCAATCTCTGCCTCCCGGACTCAAGCAATCCTCCCACCCCAGCCTCCCGGGCCTGGGACTACAGACACACACCACCACTCCCAGCTATGTTTTGTATATTTTGTAGAGACAGGATCTCGCCATGTCGCCCAAGCTGGTCTTGAACTCCTGGGCTTAAGCAATCTGCCCACCTCGGCCTCCCAAAGTGCTGGGATTACAAGCTTGAGCCCAGCTGCTAAGTGGTTTTAAACAGCTGTTCTCAGAAACACACACTCAAAGAAAAAATGTAGAGGATAATCTCTCTAAGGCTGGGGCTTCAAGAGAGGTCATGGTGTTGACAAGAGAATGACTAAGTGGTAGACTACTGGATTTCAGCTAGACAAAGAGGGACGTGACCGTGGGAGGGGCTGATAGTCAGAGGCTGGGGGGCTTGATGAACAACATATATTACACAAAGAATAAATGGAGTGAGAGAAACCAAAGGAGTAAAAGTTATCATCAGAAAAGTGAGCAATTTTATTGTGAGAGTTCAGTGGTAAATCAATGTTAACAAACCTCAGCTGGGCACTAGTGGAGTGAAACCAAAGGCCAGGGAGTTGAGTTAATGAGCTGAGACTTGGGCACCAGATGGGGGTCCACATGGACAACTAAGCCACTAGGATGATGTGGGAAACTGGGGTGAATAGAAGCCCCTTATCCATGTGCACAGGTCTTGAATAAAATAGGGGCAACCAGGCAGTCAGTGGATGATCGCAGTGAGGTAGAGCAGAGAGCGATGTAATCGGAGAACTGGAGCCCACAGCAGTCTCCTTTATATCTAGAAGGGAACTAATAGTCAAAAAGTGGCACCAAGGCCGAGGATGTCACCTTCTGACTCCCAAATCTGAGACAGATGTGAGAGGGAAGGAGTATCCTCAAGGGACAGGAGATGGTGTGAATGTTTTTGGCATAAATCAAAGATGTCAGGGAAATTGTCAGAATTCAGGTTCCAGAGACACAGAGGAAAAGCATGGGAGAGAATGGAAGACTGGGAGGTGAGATTAGGGCAGAGGAAGCACAAGGCAAAGAACAAGGAATAGAAAAAGTCATATGAGCTGAGGAGCTGGCCAAACATGACAGAATGGGAATATAATGGAATTAAGTGGCTTTATGTGTTCCAAAAGGATTGGTCCACGCAGGCCACAAGAAATGGGAGGTAAGAAGAAAGGGATCGAAATGCTGCAAAATGTATTACTTCATGGTAAGCAAAGGACTCAAGACTCTAGAAAGTGATGCTCTTCCTTCCAAGACTATGTTAGTCCAAATCTTTCAAGATACAGAACCCAAGGTGGGGTCTGGCATACAAGAAGTGTAATAGAGGAAATGTCTGTGACATTTGCAGGACTGCAAAGGGAGCCAGGAGAAGCTGGAAAAGCCATCAGAGCACAAGCAGGTCTGACTCCAAGTGAAGGAGATGGGGAAGGAAGCAAGGTTTGGCTGAAGCGTGTGCCAAAGGCAGCCATCAGGGGAGTCCCTCTCCAAGGGATGGGCCTGTCATAGTGTCCCTAATAGGGTCATGGAGTGGGAGCAGCCCATGGAGGGCACAGCCTTGGCATGAATGCAGACATGGGTCTCAGAGTGCAGCAGCTGGGCTCCTCAGTCAATTACGCTCCCTCAGAGCTGGGGCAGGGGGTGCACTAGACCACACAGTAATATTTATTTATTTATTAGTAATTAAATCAATAATATTCATTAATTAAATTAATAAATAATATATTTATTTATTATTACTAGACCACACAGTAATATTTGTATGTCTAAGGAAGCATTTCTCAGAATATACTCACTGAACTTTTAGCCTATAAGTATCTGTATGAAAACTTTAAAAGGGGTTTCATGATCAAAACATTTTGGGAAACGCTCCATACTCTTTCTTCCCCATGGAGGATCATAACGCCTATTAGCATATGAAGGGCTCTGAGAAGTCCTGTAGTAAAGAAACTTGCTTTAGTTTTTTAGTCCAGCTATTCTTCAAACTTAAATGAGCAATAGCCTCCCGTCCTTTTTTTTACACTTTGTAGCATACTGCGGAATAAACTGAACATGCATTGAGAAAGACTGCTGCAGGGAATGGTTATCACTGTTTCACTCCCAGTAAGTACATATAAAATCTGTATTTCCAGGGTGAATTATCAACACAGTTGTATTTTAGAAGTATTATCTGCCCTCCCAGGTATCACAGCTAACAAATGTTGAGTACTGAGGTGGAATTTTAGGGATCAGCCAACTATGGGAAAGGAAATCTGGGGGCGGGATAAGATGGTCTCAGAAGCCTTAAAATTATATCCTGTTATTTGCCTCTTTGAACTACTCAATATCAAACAACTAATTCAGAAGAAAATTGATTGTTTTCTAAAAGTTGTTTTTCTACATTTCCCATTAAGAAGCAGTGCTATTTAAAACTTATAATGGCTATTATGTGAGATTATCACTATCATAGTTTTTCTCTGTACAAATTTTCTGTAACGCTTTATTTGCTAATAAAAATTAGATAGATGGATTGATTAATTGATAATCTAAGAAAGATTATATTTGAAGAAGCCATAGTAAGGGACAGATTAGATTATCATCAGTCTAAACATTCTAATACCTATTTCTCTTTTTTTGAAACTTTCCAAATTTGTTATGAATTTAAACAATAATTTTTTTAACTTTTTTTTTTAGGTTCTGGGGTACATGTGAAAGTTTGTTACATAGGTAAACTTTTTTCATGAGGGTTTGTTGTACAAATTATTTCATCACTCAGATATTAAGCCCAGTACTCACTAGGTACTTTTTCTGCTCCTCTCCCTCCTCCCACCCTCCAATGTCAAGTAGAGCCCAGTGTCTGTTGTTCCCTTCTTTGAGTTCACGTGTTCTCATCATTTAGCTCCCATTTATAAGTAAGAATATGAGGTATTTGGTTTTCTGCTCCTGTGTTACTTTGCTAAGGATAATAGCCTCCGGCTCCATTCATGTTTCCACAAAAAAACATGATCTCATTATTTTCATGGCTGCATAGTATTCCATGGTGTATATGTACCACATTTTCTTTATCTAATCTGTCATTGATGGCATTTAGGTTTATTCCATGTCTTTGCTACTGTGAATAGTGCCGCAGTGAACATTCACATGCATGTGTCTTTATGGTAGAATGATTTATATTCCTCTGGGTGTATACCCAGTAATGGGATTGCTGGGTCAAATGGTAGTTCTGTGTTTTGCTCTTTGATCTAATACCTGTTTCTCAAGATCAAGTTAGATCTCTAAAAAAGGCATCATCCTAGCATTCCGCCTTCCCTTCCCTGAACTAAATTTAATGTTGTTTGTATCAATCAGCATACAGTCAAGACAGAAACCACACCAGTAGTGTGAACAATGAACATTAAATATAATGAGTTATTAACTTATAAAAGGGTATGAACTACTAAAGGGGGTAAGGAGAACACTAAAGAATGCAGAAATGGCAGATGTAGAGAGCAGCCATAACCTCTAAGCTAAGGCACAGCAGCCAAGGAAGGGACGAACTCAAAAAATGCCCTCCCTCCCCAGCTGATCCACCCTTGTTGGAGGGGGTGTGGCTGAAACCCAATGGATGCCCAAGAAGTTTGCTGAGTTGTGGCAGGTTGGGGCTGCTGAGCAGGAAACTGCCCGAAGGGGTACCAGTGAGATTCCCAAGAATGTGGACATGCCTCTGGCGAGGAAGGCGCTCTTGGGGTGACAGCAAAATTTACTAGGAAGCTACCCAGTAGAGTGCCAGCAAAAGTCAGCAGGAAGCCCCTGTCGTGGTGTTGGCAAAATTCACTGGGGAGTAGGCACTGCAGGGTCTCCACCCAGCACTGGCAAATCAGCCAAAAGAACAAAAAGAAAATAAAAACAAATCCCAGAACCAGAAAGAAAAAACTCTGCCTCTTACTGTGACCTTCTTATGCCTTCTACAGCAGCTGGCAAAGGAGAAATATTTATGGGGTCCAGCTCTAGAATCACAAGGCAGAACACGGAAGAGTGGATGAAGAGCTGAAAGGCGATAAATCAGTAACTGGAGCCTCACATCCTTTGCCTTTTTTATTGAGGGTCAATATATTAAGAAGAATATGTCTGCGTCTTCGGTAAAATTACTGCTAAGGTTATCACTCAGTGTGTGTTTTCAACCTCCCTGATATAAGAACTTAGTGACAAGAAACAATGAGACAATGATCATGAACTATTGAACCTAACCATTTGTGGCTTTAGTGCCTATCTTCTCAGCAAGGCTTTCTCTCTCTCTCTGTCTCTCTCTCTCTCTTTTTTTTTTTTTTTAAGGTGGAGTCTCACTCTGTCACCCAGGCTGGAGTGCAGTGGCACAATCTTTGCTCACTGCAACCTCCACCTCCTGGGTTCGAGTGATTCTCCTGCTTCAGCCTCCCGAGTAGCTGGGATTACAGGCACCCACCGCCACCCCTCCTGGCTAACTTTTGTATTTTTAGTAGAGATGAAGTTTTGCCATGTTGGCCAGGCTGCTCTCAAACTCCTGACCTCAAGTGATCCACCCACTTCAGCCTCCCAAAGTGCTAGGATTACAGGCATCAGCCACCACAGCCAGCTCTCAGCAAGGCTTTCTCTGACTACACTGTTTAAAATGTGATCCCTGAGCCACCTTGGCCTCTCTTGCTCTCCTTCCCTGCTTTGCCTTCTCCATAGCACTTCTCTCCTACTAATCTACAATTTACTTGAGCTCTGTGAAGGTCAGGATTTTTGTCTATTTTGTCCATTGGTGCATCCCCAGCACCTGGAACAGAGCTGGGCACAGGCTATGCACTCTAAAAATACTTGCTGAATAATTGAATTAAGTAAATGAGTGATCTACACATAGTGGGGAATGAGAGTATACAGTGATAGTTCCTTCAACTAAAACTGGGGTCAAATTATAGTGATAAAGAGGAACTCAGACCTTCAGAGGTAAGGTTTGTGGGCCACTTGCCAAGGCTGCAGAATGTGGTGTCGTTTCACAAACAAGGAGGCCCTATTATGGCTTCAGGTATGAGAATGAGAAAGAGAACTTTCCTTTCGCCTCAACTGCAGCTTTCTAAAGTCTTCCTTCCTATGTAGAAGTTTCAAGGACCCCATGGCCTGAGTGTGGATAGGCAGAATGCTGGGAATCAGGCAAAAATAAAATAATACTGAAAGTGAAGGCCATGCTAATATTAGGAAGTCAGGGTGATCCTGAATTTACAAAACATTTTTCTTTGGGAAATTTCACACCTCACATGATTCTGTGTTTTTCCTTGGAAAATTTCACATCTCACATGACTCTGTGACCTGCGGTACGTGAGGTGCCTGACTGCTGTTTTCGTCCTCCACTAATGAGAAAGAGTGTGTGTACTCCCAAGGTTTTGCAAGTTTCAAAGTCTGACTTGACTTTCCTTCCTTTTTCTGGAACTGATCCATGAGTATCGAGAGTAAAGCTGCCCGCACCTACTCATTCAAGATCCTGAGTGTCCTGCCCAGCTGCAGGAGGTGGAGAGACCCAGGAGGAGGGGCCACTGCTGATCCCAGGCTGTAGGGGGTGGGAAAAGTGTCCCAGGGCATGATGACCCCCACTCACTCACTCACAGGAGACCCACACAAGAGAGGAGAGGGCACTTACAGCTTAGGTTCCCACCAGCACCAACCCCTCTGCCATCAAACATCACTGTGTTTCTCTTTCTGCCTTGGCTGTCAGCACACGTGGAGTTAAATTTAATGCCCAATCACATATTTGTCTGGGCTCTTTCTGTGTTTATTTTTCTCTTAATAGTTCTCTCTCCGCCCCTTCCTCTCCCCTCCCCTCCTCCTCCTCCTCCTCCTTCTTTTTTTTTCCAGAGACAGTGTCTCGCTCTGCCACCCAGGCCAGAATGCAGAGTGGCATGATCATGGCTCACTGCAGCCTCGAACTCCTGGGCTCAGGTGAACATCCCACCTCAGCCTCTCGAATGTCTGGGATTACAGGCACTTGCCACTGCATCTGGCTAATTTTTATATTGTTTATAGATACGGGGTCTCACTATATTGCCCAGGCTGGCCTCAAACTCCTGGGCTCAAGCGACCCTTCCACCTCATACTTCTGAGTAGCTGGGACTATAGGAATGTGCCACAGTGCCAGGCTAGTTTCTTAATTTTCTATTTCTATTTTGACAGGTACAAATTTTGTATTCAATCCTGACTCAGACACATCTTTGGTGTGAAAAGGATGTCATTTAATCAACATATAAATTCTAAGCAAATAGGTCTGATCCCCAAATTAGGTTAGTCACAGCTGCTGAGTCGTTGACCCAAGAGAAGCTCATCTAGATTTTTTCAGTATTTTCAAGTTCCTCTTCTCGGTTTATCCTTCTTCCAGACCATGCCCTCCCCCTCCCACCCTCTTCCCACAGCCTCCCCTCCTCACAGCCTCCTCCCACCATTCCAAATCTGGGCTGTTCTCCCAATTTCCTTCTCTCTGGACTCAAACCTACCCTAGCCCCCAGCCTCAGTTTGGGGTTGAACTTGTCCCCTTCACATTCTCTTCCACCCGACTTGATGTTGCCTCTGTGTCATCACCGCGGGATTTTCCTCCTCTGGGTTCTCCTTTTCCAAGCGGGGTCAGCTCCCCCATGAGTCACAGCACCGATCACTTCTGGCTGCTTGCAAACCCCTTTGCTTTCCTCAGTGTTGACACCGAGGGCAGCCCTATGCTCACTGCCGCTGAGGCCCCACCTCTGCCCCTGGCCTTTTCCCAGCTGACATCACCCTGTAGCTTCCATTTTCCTGAAATTTTCTGTTGAGGCCTCAGTCTTAACCAAAGCACAGAGTGCCCCTCAAAAATGACAATAAAAACCCAAACACACCGTGACTCTCACGGCAGGTTCCTGGTCCCCGTATGGAATCAGTGGGTGGGTTTCTGTGAACACTGGTGAGAGGCTGCATTAGAGGATCAGGACCCTCAGGTCTGGACTCGTGGTCACCACATACACTCCTCTCTGCTGACGGTAGCTGGCACCTGTTACCTACTCAGAGTGTCACATGCCACAAGCCAGAGGGTCTTGGCAGTTCTCAGCACCTTGACATCACTTCCTTGCTATCACTCAGAGCAGCAGTGACACAGTTCCCTTATCTCAGGAGGCCAGAGGACGGCTGTCAAAGGTCACAGGGAAATCAAAGGCGGGGTATGGGGCCAGAGGGAGGAGGAAACAACTTCCCGGTTGCTTTCAGACGCTTCAGAGATCCTCTGGAGGCCTGGGGGAGCTTTTGAGTTCTTTATTTCAATTGGTCCCTGAGCTCAGTGAGCGGGGCGGGTAGAGCCACCAGGGGAATCCACAGTGGTTTCTCGTGCCCCTCAGGGTCAGGAGCAGTCTGATCAAAAGGAGGCCATCCACTGTCCGGGGCCATTCCCACAGCTCGCGGATGCTGGGACTGGAGGCTGTGCCCTTCCCCCGCAGGAGCTCAGCCCAGTGGTAAGTCATCTGTGTGTCATCTATGTATTTAACCCCTTATGGCCATGTTGATGCTGAGCATGGTTTCACTTTTGCAAACATTTGTTTATACCCTTGGAGAGAAAAACATCTCAGCTGTCACAGGAAGCTGCTTCGGGGGGTGAGCAAACTTCTTAAACATGCAGAAATTATGATCTACACCCGTTTCTCAAAAGTAAGCCATGGTACTTGGTTCTCTTTAATTATATATTTTCTTACATATTGTGTTCATGTAGGCAAGTCCTGTTTCTGCTAAAAGAAGGTAAGTTCTACCAAGACGGTGTCATGCCAGCTTTATTTCCCATGGCACCTGGCACACTGCTAAGCACTTACATGCTTAACAACTAGATTGGGGATGGTGCTGCTCTGGGGAAGTGGGCACACGTTAAAGAAATGTTTATTTCAGTCTTCTGAAATAGGGAATTACTCTGGCTAAAATGTAGCTCCAGAAAGGGAAAGTGGGGCTGTATGAATCCAGGTCCAGTTTGTTGTTTCCTCCAGGATAAGACAGCTGTCGGAGGGGAAAATCATCTCCCATTTCTCCGCAGGGCAGTCTGAAGATGGCCAATTACACACTGGCACCAGAGGATGAATATGATGTCCTCATAGAAGGCGAACTGGAGAGCGCTGAGGCAGAGCAATGTGACAAGTATGACGCCCAGGTGCTGTCAGCCCAGCTGGTGCCGTCACTCTGCTCTGCTGTGTTCGTGATCGGTGTCCTGGACAATCTCCTGGTTGTGCTTATCCTGGTAAAATATAAAGGACTCAAATGCGTGGAAAATATCTGTCTTCTAAACTTGGCAGTTTCTAACTTGTGTTTCTCGCTTACCCTGCCCTTTTGGGCTCATGCTGGTGGCGATCCCATGTGTAAAATTCTCAGTGGACTGTACTTCGTGGGCCTGTACAGTGAGACATTTTTCAATTGCCTTCTGACCGTGCAAAGGTACCTAGTGTTTTTGCACAAAGGAAACTTTTTCTCAGCCAGGAGAAGGGTGCCCTGTGGCATCATTACAAGTGTCCTGACGTGGGTAACAGCCATTCTGGCCACTTTGCCTGAATTCGTGGTTTATAAACCTCAGATGGAAGACCAGAAATACAAATGTGCATATAGCAGAACTCCCTTCCTGCCACCTGAAGAGACATTCTGGAAGCATTTTCTGACTTTAAAAATGAACATTTCGGTTCTTGTCTTCCCCTTATTTATTTTTACATTTCTCTATGTGCAAATGAGAAAAACACTAAGGTTCAGGGAGCAGAGGTATAGCCTTTTCAAGCTTGTTTTTGCCATAATGGTAGTCTTCCTTCTGATGTGGGCGCCCTACAATATTGCATTTTTCCTGTCCGCTTTCAAAGAACACTTCTCCCTGAGTGACTGCAAGAGCAGCTACAACCTGGACAAAAGTGTTCACATCACTAAACTCATCGCCACCACCCACTGCTGCGTCAACCCTTTCCTGTATGTGTTTCTTGACGGGACATTTAGGAAATACCTCTGCCGCTTTTTCCATCTGCGTAGTAACACCCCACTTCAACCCAGGGGGCAGCCTGCACAAGGCACATCGAGGGAAGAACCTGACCATTCCACTGAAGTGTAAACTAGCATCCACCAAAGGCAAGATGAATAAACATGGATTTTCATCTTTTTGCATTATTTCATGTAAATTTTTTACACATTTATATACAAAATCGGACACAGGAAGAAAAGGGAGAGGTGAGATAACATTTGCTAAGCCTTGAATTTGTCTCAGGCACCGTGCAAGGCTCTTTACAAACGTGAGCTCCTTTGCGTCCTACCACTTGTCCATAGTGTGGATAAGACTAGTCTCATTTCTCTGAGAAGAAAACTAAGGCACGGAAATTTGTCTAAGATCACACAACTAGGAAGTGGCAGAACTGATTCTCCAGCCCTGGCAGCATTTGCTCAGAGCCTACGCTTGGTCCAGAACATCAAACTCCAAACCCTGGGGACAAACGACATGAAATAAATGTATTTTAAAACATCTATTTAATGTATTTTAAAATAATTTGTAAGTTGCTTTTAAAACCAATTTAACTGCATTCCAAATTATAAACAGCCCGTTTATATGGGACTAATGTTAGAGGCGTGTTGTCTCACAGGTGATGAGAAGAACTAACTAGCTGGAAGCTGTGGGAAAAAGAAGTAAGGTAACTTGTTCTGTGGAAGTTCTCTAAATTCTCTTGGTTACTTGCCACACCCCTAGGCCCCCAGCTTCCCCTAACCCAAGGTTTCTGGTATTTTCTGGTACTTTATCAAGACTATGGAATCTTAGGAGATTTAACAAAAGCAAATGAGAAATTATGTTTAGAAATGTCTAACAAAATGAATGCTTTGTCCTTTTAAGTATAACACATACTTCAGGCCTCACCAGCACATAACTACAAAATGTTGTCCCACTTCCTTTCTATGGCTGAGTCAGTAGAACACAGGCTCCCACCTGCCACACCAGCAGAAGGTCACCTCAACATGTGAGCTACTTCCCCGGCGACCCCCCAGATCTGTAAGGATGATGCATCCTTGATCCTAAAAACATTTTCCTGTTCCTGGTGTTCATAATTGGACTCCACACTCACTGGTCTCTTTATAATCTTGCTTCTGGCCCTTTGAAGCCTCAAAGCTACCAGTGCCTTGCTGCTAGGGGACAATTACTGCTCCCGGCTGAGTCCTGCAGACACAGGGCCTGGGCTGGCTGCCTCCGCCTGCTGGCCCAGCATCTTGCTTGCACTAAAGAGAACTGGAGGCTTGGCACTGATACTTGCTAAAAACCTACCCAGGCCACCCACTGCTGCTGCACTGCAGGGCACCAGCCCACACTCCTCCCCTCCTGGCATCAGGCACATGTTCACGGCACTGAACCTTACAGGAAAGCAGTGGAAATCTGTCTCTCCTTCACAGGAGGCACTTTCCTTCCTAAGCAAAAATGATGATACCCATGGGCACAGCATCTCACACAGGGACACATAGAGATGTCTGACTCATTAAAACCCAAGTCTCTGGCCAATTAAAAGGGGTCCCTAATGTCCTACTCAACAGTGGTGGAAGGAAATTTGCTCTATATTGATGAAATGAGGTGGAGAAAATCTGATTTTCCAAACATGAGAATTCTCCATATGCCACCCCATAACCAAAGACCCCTATTTGTGTTAGTTGAAACATTCAAAAAGTCTATTAGGATAGTGGATGAGACCACCAAGGGACATGCTTATGCAACAATAACTGGCTCCAAACCACACTGCATGGCAGTGGCTCTCAAATGCCAGCTCACGTCACAAGCCCTGTGCTGAAACACAGAGTTCTGGGCCCCATCCCTGAGTTTGTGGTTCAGGAGGTCTGGACTGTGACCTCAGAATATGCATTTCTAACAAATTCCCAGGGGATGCAGATACTGCTGACCCAAGGCCCTCCTTCTGAGAACCACTGTTCCAGGGAGAAGGAACTCAGCTAAGTAAGGGTTTGGTTTTGTGCTGAAGACAATGTGGAATTTAGAGTTGGGGTGAATTATTCAGGAAAGTAGAGAGGTTTGGGGATGTGAGGGTGGGAAGCACAGTGGAGGGAGGCAGAGAGGAAATATGAAGCAGCCGTCAGTTGGAGAGAAATTAGGAAGAGGAATAAAATGATATATGCCAGGGATTTCAGTTCTGCTGAGCCCATAACGACAGCCTCTTCTCTGGCACCTTGTATCACTCATTGAGGCCTTGTAGCTCGGTCTGCTCTTTCAGAGTCATAATAGGGCTATGGGTCTGACCTCAAGGTGAGCTGGAGTGGGCACAGGTAATAGATAAAACTGCAAGAAGTCACTCAAGGGTCCTTCCTAGAACAAAGTATCCCTACATTCCAAAGGCGAATGCCAGTCACTATCATAAAAGGAAAGAAAGAAAGAAACTGATGGTGACATTTTAAATGGCAATTTTTCTAGCTTCTAAAAGGTTGTGGAGCAACTGGAACTTTCATACCCTGCTGGTGGGAATGTAAAATGGTATAATCACTTTGGAAAAATTGGCAGTGTCACCAAAAGCAAAGCCTATACCTACTATCCATTTCACTCCTCAGTATTTACCCAAAAGAAATGAGCATGTATGTCCATACAAAGATTTGGACCCAAATGTTCATGACAGCCTTATTTATATAGCCTCAAACTAGAAAAAGTCTGTCTATCAACAAGTGAATGGATAAACAAATACTGGCCTGTGTATCTAATGGAATACTGCTCATCCACAAAAAGAAACGAGCTATTGATACACACAGGAGCATGCACAAAATCTCAAAATGCTGAATGGAGGAGGCCAGATTTTAATTTTAACTTTGATTTTTTATTTATTTATTTATTTTTGAGACAGCGTCTCACTCTGTCACCCAGGCTGGAATGCAATGATGTGACCTTGGCTGACTGCAACCTCTGCCTCCTGAGTTCAAGCAATTCTCATGCCTCAGCTTCCCAAGTAGCTGTGACTACAGTCATTCACAAGAGCAACTGGCTAATTTTTGTAATTTTAGTAGAGACGGGGTTTTGCCACGTTGGCCAGCTGCTCTCAAACTCCTGACCTCAGGTGATCCACCTGCCTCGGCCTCCTAAAGTGCTGGGACTACAGGCATGAGTCACCGTGCCCAGCCGGAAGCCAGATATTTTTTAAAAGTATTTATTTTATGATTCTATTTATATAAAATTCTAGAAAATGCAAACAAATCCATAGCGACAGCAAATCAGTGGTTGCTGGAGATGTTAGAGGGGAGAGGAGAGGAATAGATTGCAAAGGGGAACAAGGAAATTTGGGGGGACAGTGGATATGTCTGCTGTTTTGACTGTGGTGATGGTTTCATTGGTATATACATATGTCAAAAACGTAACAAGTTGTATAAGTGATTTATTATATGTTGACTATACCTCAAAAAGGCTATTTTTTAAAATCCCTCTCAGCCTCCAGGCACTCCTTTAGGTTGGTGTGACTTGTCTTGGAAATACACTCTGAGCATTTGCCGGAGGAGATCCACTGCCTGGGCCTCTGTTGCTTCTCCCAAGTAGAACTGGCAGCTAAAATACGGGATGCCCGTGGGCACAACCTCTCACCCCCATCACCAAGCAGGGAGCAGAAGGAGGCTGCTGGGGATGCCCCCACAGGGAGCACAGTCTCATCGGTAATGACCTTCCATGGCAAATAAAATCACCAGGGCAAGTCAAGGGAGAGACCAGGGAAGACAGTGCTCCAGCCTATATTTAAAAAGGACGAGAAAGGTTGAAGAAAAAGAGAAGAAGGGACAGAAATTCTCTTCACACATTTGCAGAAGTAGGTCTGGACTCTCCATCCACTTCTCCTCCGACAAGTAGGACAGGAGTCTCAGAGGAAATGGCATCATCTTCCCATGTTTACAGACACAGCAATGAACTCAAAGAACAATCTTATCAGGATTTTCCAAACGAAAACATGGAGCTTATAGAGAATAAAGATCTGCAAACTCTTATGGTGGCTGAGACTGAAATGGTTAATGAAAAGCAAAAGTGTGTGCTGAATGACACCAGCCACAATGGCCTGAACACTTAAGTAGTGTAATATATTTGGAACATTGACAGCTAACAAGGCCTTCCTTCCATGTCAGACCAAGAACACAGTTTCCTAAAGATAAAAATAGCACATGCTTTTCCACTTTTCCATAAACGACTGCATTAGAAAACTAACAAACCATGAAAAGCAAAATATGGCTAGTCTATTCAAGAAAAACTGGTGTTTCTATTTTGCCTGTAAATTACTTTCTAATACAAAAAACAATTCCTGTTACATTGAGGTAATTCTAACTAGGGACATATGAGAGAGAGATTGAAATCTCATGAGCTCTCTCCTTTTCTTCTCAATTCTGTGTACTCACGGGTACAAATGGAACTAGTGTTTGTTTGTTTGTTTGTTTGTTTTTTGAGATGGAGTCTTGCGCTGTCGCCCAGGCTGGAGTGCAAAGGCGTGATCTCGGCTCACTGCAACCTCTGCCTCCTGGGTTCAAGCAATCCTCCTGCCTCAGCCTCCTGAGTAGCTGAGATTACAGGTGCCTGCCACCATGCCTAATTTTTTTTTTGTATTTTTTAGTAGAGACAGAGTTTCACCATGTTGGCCAGGCTGGTCTCAAACTCCTGACCTCAGGTGATCTGCCCACCTCGGCCTCCCAAAGTGCTGGGATTACAGGCGTGAGCCACTGCACCTGGCCCGGAACTAGTTTTAAAACAGGAAACAGTTGATATACTGAATGGAAAAGCGATACAATTTGAAGTTGAAAAAACAAAATAAGATGCCCAGTTAAATTTAAATTTGTTAAGTGACTAACAGTTATTTAGTATAAGTACATCCCATATACGACAATTGAAGTATTTGTTATTTATCTGAAATTCAGACTTACCTGGGCATCCTAGTATCCTGTTTTTTGTATTGTTTTGTTTTTCCTTTTGTTTTCTTCTTTTTCCCCGAAATCAGACAACCTTACTTTTAAGGTATTTATTCATTTTTAAAAACTAAATATTTTTCGGCAGTCAGAACTAGAGCAAAGATAAATGACCCCAGGACTCCGTTTAGCAGGCAGTCAGGAAGTGTGACAGTGTGGTGGGTGGCAGCCCCAGCCAGACATTTCCTCTTCCCTAAACTGCCACAACAGGACTACCACAGCAGGAATCCCAGTTTCCATTTGAGCAGCCCCTCCAGAGTTTGGAAGGAGTCAGTGCTTTAACCTGAGGAGCTGCGGATGGCTCTAACACTTTGCTTGTTGGTTGAATAAAAATCAACCGAAAAGTGGCCTACACTCATTGAAGTAGGAATGCCAGAATTTCCGTGGTGTCACATAGAAGAAAATATCTAAGTGCTTAGGGAGATGGCAGCGCTAGTGGATCTACTAGATCATTAAGACTCACTCCCCCACCCAGCGCAGGTCTAGAGGACAAAGCCTTGCCACACTGGGAAGTGTAAATGAGCTCCAGCATCTTTATTTTTTTTTTATTTTTTATTTGTTTTATTATACTTTAAGTTTTAGGGTACATGTGCACAACGTGCAGGTTTGTTACATATGTATACATGTGCCATTTGGTGTGCTGCACCCATTAACTCGTCATTTAACATTAGATATATCTCCAAATGCTATCCCTCCCCCCGCCCCCCACCCCACAACAGTCCCCGGTATGTGATGTTCCCCTTCCTGTGTCCATGTGTTCTCATTGTTCAATTCCCACCTATGAGTGAGAACATGCGGTGTTTGGTTTTTTGTCCTTGCGATAGTTTGCTGAGAATGATGGTTTCCAGCTTCATCCATGTCCCGCATCTTTAAAAAAAAAAAAAATCTCTAAGTGGTGGCTCTTCTCTGTAGATCAGGAGCTATAGTGAGAAATGCTACAAAATTGGAGTTTCTAAATATGGGGGGATGGTGGGATTCTGAGGAAGGAGGAGCCACATGGTAACACTTACAAAAGACCAAGTGGGCATGGTTGCCACTGTGGACGGTGGAGCCAAAGCAGTCCTCAGAATAGTCTGACCCCCAGAGATCTTTGGCATTGGCTGGTTGATCATGGTGTCCCTGGAACTGAAATAGAAGGACGGTCTACTAAATTTTTACCTGATCTGTATAAGCAGAAGAGTTCTATCTCTAGTGAACAGAAGTCTAACTTTTGTCACCAGAACTGAGAGTCAATTCAATCAGTTCCCAGATTTGACATAGTTTATAGACCTAGAACCCCTTGAATGAAAGGTAAGCTGGCTCCCCTTGAGGAAGGACCCTGTTACATTTCCGGCATTTTATTCTGATAATCTTTTTCCCAGCCTTCCCCAAAGAAACTTAGGGCCATTTACCAGGGAAAGCCATGGAAGAAAAGGAAATAATTAGGCTTTTTGGAGATTCCAGGACACTGGCTCTACGCTGACACCAGTTCTAAGAGACCCAAAATGTCTTTGTGGTCTACCAGCCAAAGTGGGGCTTCATAGAGGTCAGGGGATCACTAGAGTTTGAGCTCAGGTCTGTTTCACTGTGGGTCTAGAGGGTCCCTGAACTTATCCTATAGTTATTCCCCCAGTTCCAGAATGCAGAATTGAGCTGAGAGCAGTGGCTCATGCTTGTAGTCTCAACACTCTAGGAGGCCAAGGTGAGAGGATTACTTGAGCCAAGCAGTTTGAGACCAGCCTGGGAAATATAGTGAGACCTCATCTTTTAAAAAGACAAAGAAAAATAAAGAAAATTGACATGGAAAAATAATATAAAATCTGAATAATCTCACATCTATTAAAGAAATTGAATCTGTAATTAGAACTCCTCCCACAGAGAACTATAAGCCCAATGCCCCCGTCAATAGGAGAAACAGAAAGAAACAATCTTCTTAACAGAAAGCATAATTGGAATAGAGATACTGAACATCAGGGAAGAATCCCCACATTGATTCTCTGATCCACAGAGTGAAGGCCAAGTGGAAGCCTTTGGAACTGCCTCTACCTGCCAAGATACTAAACAAAACAACACTGCATGTCTGGAGGAATTGCGCAAGAACTTGAAAGATGAAGGATGATGATGTCCACCTCTCTCCATTCAGCTCACCTATTTGGTTTGTGCAGAAGGCAAATAGGTGTTGGAAAATGACAGTGGACCAGTGTAAACTTAATCAGGCGGCGCTCCAGCTGCAGCTGCAGGATCAGGTGTTGTTTCATTTTTGCAGCTAATCAACCCTTCTCCTGGCACCTGGTGTGCAGATGGCAATTTTTCTTTTCTATTATCTGTTAGTAAAGACTATCGGATGCTGTTTATTTTTAGTTGGCAAGGTCAGCAATACACTCCAAGGGGAGAGCAGTCTGTCTCAGATCTCACCGATGCCTGGGGATAGAGAGGGAGTGGCCCCCTCACCGTCTCCATCCAAGGCCTAGTCCTCTGCTCCTGTTACAGGCAGCAAATCCATGCAGGTCTGCAACAACCTCAATTTTTGCCTCCTCAGAAGAAAGAATTCAATTGAGGGACATAAGACAGAAGGAGAGACTGAGGCAAGTTTTAGCACGGAAGTAAAAGTTTATTTAAAAGCTTTAGAATAGGAACAAAAGGAAGGAAAGTACACCTGGAAGAGGGCCAAGTGGACGACTTAAAAGGCAAGGGCATGGTTTGACCTTTTGACTTGGGGTTTTTATACGTCAGCATGCTTCCGGGGTCTTGCATTATTTCTCCGCTGGTTCTTCCCTTGGGGTGGGCTGTCCCATGTGCATGCCTGAGCCCACTGGCTCAACCCCTGAGATCTTATAGGGAAACTGCTGCTCACCAGTTTCGAGTGTTTTCTGTCTATTAGGAGCCGGCTTTTCCCTGCTGCCATGTGTGACCAACTATTGCTTTAGAAAGACAGTCAACAACTGCCAGACCATCACCTGATGGTCACCTGACACTCCTGGTGTGTGTGTGTGGGATGGGGAGCCCTCTCCTGCCATGCTCTTCCTGACTAGCTACCCACTATAACACTCCCAGAGGGACCTGCACATTTTGTGCTCTTTGCAAGACAGTGCCTGCCCAGCACCTGTAGGCCTGCTCACGCCTTCAGGGTCATGATTTTTGCTTTTTACTGCAGGTACCCATAAGCAAAACATGGCGTTGTTCACCATGCTTTTACATTATTCGCATAATTTTAAGTTATTTACATAACAATGTAAAAGCATGGTGAACAATGCCACGTTTTGCTTATGGGTACCTGTGGTAAAAATCCTGCTACTAGCTCATTTTGCAGTGTCTATAATGACAGGTAATGCTCCATTCACTCCTTTATGACACTTGCAAAAACTCAGAACATAACACCTCCCAGTTAAGCGGGCATCTGGACAATGTGAGGAGAACAGAAATAGACCAGGCTGCATTTATCTCTCTTGATGACAGGCATTGAGATTTCCACTTTTTCTGGTGTTTTATTACGTCTCTACTGGGCATTCTTACATACATCTTGCACACCATGGAAAGTTTCTCTAGGGCAGTGGTTCACAAACTTTTTGGATACAGGATACTTTTATGTGCTTGAAAACTGAGGACCCCATACAGCGTTAGTTTATGTGGGTGTCAGGTTCTAGCCCAAACTGAAGTCCGAAGGGAGTTGGTGGGTGGGTGAGGGGTAGCTGAAAAAACACCCAAGGAATCATAGGCAGTTTGAACATGGCCTTATCCTCTCTCTGGGCATGAGCCACATGTCCAGCGTCAGCAGGGTAATTATACCTTTTACAGACAATAGAGGCTCTCAAGCAATCATGAGCTCATGTGAGTGGTCACCCAATGCACCTCAAGTGGCATGGTTCATAATGTGCAGAGTCGTGTGCCTGTGCTCCAAACCCACTGAGTCATGGTGCACCAAAAAGTGGCCTCAGCCTACCCCTGACTAAAGCACAGCCATCTTCCTTACACTCCACCCCTAGGCCAAGGGCATATTCCAGGTAAGGACATGTGCCCTTAGGATGGAGCCCTGAATCCATAATCCACAGCAACAATACAGAGAGCAACAGCTCACCACTAGGATCCCAGCTATGCTACTTATGACTATTAGGGCCCAGCGTAGGCCAGAGCCCAGGGATGCCTACCATCTCTGCAGGGGGCCGTCAGTAAGGCTCTTGACTACCTTAATCTCCTGTGAGACCCCTTGCAGGGCTGCTGTTATGTTCTGCCAATTGTCAGGGATAAAGGTAGAGCATTGTGTTCCTAAAAGGGCACAGGTGCCTCCTTGGGCAGCAGTTACTATGTCTAAGACCATTTGGTTTTGCAACACCACCTTTCTGATCTGATCAACCTCATCCATTAATGGGAAGAGGGCCACTCAGGTGTAATTCGGAGCCTGAGCAGCATGCTCTGCAAGAGCAGTAACTTGTGCTTCTACAGTTATGACACACACTCCAGGGATAGTGACTGTCAAGGGGTAAAACCACCAGGGTGCTCATCACACTTGCAAAAACCGAGAGTGTAGCACCTCCCAGTTATGCGGGCATCTGGGCAGTGTGAAAACAGTGGCAGGTACATGAGGCCACCCTCAGGTATAGTGTCCAGTCCAGTTTGCTTATAGGTAAGGCCACCCTGCGTCCCCACAGACCCATAAACACCCAGGGGGGCACACAATCCATCGAGGCCCCTTGGTGGGGCTGCTTCTTCCTCCCTACCTTTGGTGTGGTGACATGTATTATGTTTACACAGGCTGTGACGGGTACCCATCCCACAGTGCTGTTGCCCCAGTGTTGCTCTATGCACCACGGTGCCTGGGCCGGGGGTACTGCATGTTACCCCACTAGCCAGCCCCACCCATCATAAACACTATGGGCCAGCCAGGGAATGGCTGTGCTGTGGGTCTTGTGGCATCCTTTGTCCAAAGCTTGCCACATTGCATTCCAGACATCGGCCATGGGACCCCAAGTCTCTAGCTATGTCCGGTTCTCTACAGATGCTGAATGTATGTGCCAAGGCAAGCCATCTGCAGCTGCTAGAAGGGCGGTGCAGATCCAACAGCTGGAAACATTGGTCACTTCAGCGTAGGGGTGGGCCCAGTCCACAATGCAGTTGGAGCATGTTAACCTACGGTTAGAATGACAGAGTAGGCATACGTACTAACAGAGGAAAATCACGTCCCTCAGGCAAAATACAGGCTAACCTTTCATCCCTGGATAACAATGCAGCCCCCAAGGGCTTCTGCCCTGGGCAATAGTACCACACCTTTTCAGCTTCCCGTGGTTCCTTTGGGTCCTGTATTCAAGCCAAAGTCACAGGGGAGCTTGTAGTAGGCCACACAGTACATATGACCCCTGGAGGAAGGTTTCTTCCCTGGCCTTTTTCCTACAGTTAACTTTGGGGACCATGCATTGAACACCCAAAGAGTGACATACAAGTCATACTGTAGGCCCTCCCCACAGGGAGCTACGATGGACAACCACCAGCAGCCGGGGGCTTGGAGGGGCTATGGCCACAGCCAGGTTTTCTGTTCCCCTGCCTTCAGGGGCATTGGGGCAGGCAACAACAGGTTACTGTTCTTCCCCATACCTGGTCAGAGGAGGTTACCCTTGGTGTGTATCTGCAACTGAATGGGGCGGCGTCCCCCGTGTAGCAAAGCCTCCACCTGGGCTGGGCTGCTTTTCCGTGGCCATTCATTCAAGGTTTGGAGCATCAGGTCCAGCTTGGAACTTCAGCCCTGCAAAGACAGGGGTGTGACATGCAAGTACAACCCATTCTTCAAGAGCTCGTTATATCGCTCAATCATACCCACAGCTTGCAAGTTGTGTGGTACATGGAATCCCTACTTTATGTCCATTGTTGTGCCTGTTGTCCAGTAAAATGTGTCCCCTATCACTCTCAATGACCAAAGGGCAACCACATAGAGCACGTAAGTGTTGCAGGGCCTGGATGGTGTGCTGTTGGTTGGCCACCCTACAAGGATAGGCAAACAACAGGCCTGTGGCTGTGTCCACAGCTGTTAGCACATGCGTATACCCTTGTGACTTCGGCAGTGGCCCAATGTAGTCTACTTGCCACCTGGTTAAGCGCACTTGCCCTGTTGTTACTTGTGTAGCACTGGGCAGCTGCCTCCATTTAGGGTATGCCTGAGCACATGCCGGACATTTCTGACAAGCCTCCCAAATGTCTTGCATGGGCAGGGACAGACCCCAACATTTATTGACCTGTTGCATCAGTTTACCCCCTGCATGTCCCAGTTTCCGGTGTAGCTACAAGGCCACATCTCATGTAGATGCCGACTCTCACCATCAGACCTTGACCAAGGCTTCTGCCTCATCATTGTTGGGGGTGGCCAGAGGCATATGGCCTGACAAATAACAAATAGTTACATCTTTGTGATGACCCATTTCCAAGAGGTCTTGCCACATGGGTTGGTGGCCCCAAATGGGTTGGTGGCCAACCAGCCAATTCTGTATTTTCCAAGTAGTTAACCACAAGGTTAGGCCTCCATAGACTGCCCAGCTATCGGTACAGAGTACCATATGTGTCTCCGCCTTGGTGATCACCATCCATACTGCTCTAAATTTAGCCCATTGACTACTTTGTCCACACCTGGTTTCAAACCATATGGTTTCGGTACTAAGTTGGACTGCAACGCTGGTCCAAGCAGGAGTAGCACCTCGACTAGACCCATCTGTGTGCCATGCCCCATCAGGAATAGAGGGATGCCCTTCCTTAAATGGCAGTGGCTCGGGGTCAAAGGGTGCCTCAGGCCCCATGGCCTTCTCTTGCATTAGGACTGCAGGTCCCAAGACCTCTTGCAACTCTGCTGCTAATGGGCTTGTACTCAGCATACTCTGTTGCTCCAAGTAAGTGCCTCACTTTGCCAAAGTGGATGTCTGTGCCATCCCAGTCCGGGGGGTCATTACACATGAATGCACCCATCCCACTGTCAGGTAAGTCATCCACACTATGACTGTAGCCCATCCTATCACTTCTCTCATGCCTGAAGGGCAGCATATACAGCTGCTAGCTATTTCTCTATCAAGGAATACCAGAGCTCAGCTCCTTTCCATAGTTGGGACCAAAAGCCTCCTGGCATTCTCAAGCACTCTGTGTGCTGCCACAGGCCCCAACTAAAACCATCTGTGGTCACATGCATATCCAGTTCAAATGGGCACCACCTGTCAACTACCCATAGGGCTCATGCCTGCTGAATAGCCCACTTGGCTGCCAGGAAGGCAGTCTCAGCCACATCAGCCCAATCCCAGATTGCTCCCTTCTTTGTTAACTGATACAGTGGTTTTATCATTTGAGCTAAATGAGGCAGGAATGTCCACCAATATCCCAGGAGGCCCACAAAAGTTCGCAGCTGCCTCACCGTGGTGGGCCAGGGATATGCCTAAATTTTGTCAATGCTAGCCTCTTGTATGGCCTTCATCTTACCCGACCAGGTAACTCCCAAGAATTTAGCAGGTAATCCAGGCCCTCGGACCTTGGATTTGTTGATGGCTCAACTGCATGCTGCCAAATGTTGCCACAAGAGGGGTGCCACTGCTTCTAAATCTGCAAGAGAATCAGAGGTTAACGTAATATCATCAACCTAATGGAACAAGTGGACTCCCTTTGGACATTTTCAGGCGGTTAAATCCATGGCAACAAGACCATGACATATGGTGGAGCTATGCACATAGCCCTGCAGCAACACTGTGAAAGTCCATTGTCATCAAGGCAAACTGTTCCTGGCTCTCTAGAGCAAGGTCAACTGAGAAGAATGCATTGGCCAAGTCCACCACATAGTGGTACTCTCCCAATTCCATTGTCGAGTGGTTCATCAAATCCATAATAGATGGCACATCTTCCAAGCCATGTAAAATATCTACCTCCAGAATGTATTCAGGTATGGGAGAGACATACACAGCGTATAAGCAAGGAGCCAAGTGGCCAATGCCAAGGTACAGAGATACAGGTTTCACTTTCACTGACTGGCCTCCATAACCGTCAATGTATGCAGATTTGCCCAAAAACTTAACTGGGTTCCCATAAACAAGGCTACAATCTATGCCAGTATCTACCAGCACCAGCACCCACTGTACATTGGTGAGGGACCAGTGGATTGCCAATTCCACATGTGGCCTCTGGTCGTCTGGTGTCCCCCCAAGCCAGACACCTTTGGCCAGTTCCCTAGTTGAACAGAAAAGGCTCTACATTTCCACCTGGCTACAGCAAGTAGTCTCTGAGCTGGGTGGGACCAGGTCATGCAGCAATGCCTTTCTCCCCTTTGGGCATTTTCCGGAATTGCTGCCCTGCATACAACTGTCTCCACAAAGTTAGGAGTATTTCATGAGCTGCTTATCGATTTTCTCTCAGTCAACCCCAGCCAAAATCAAATCTATCCACATCTGTGAGCGTGTCACTCGTTGGGGCCCCCTTTTTTTATGGGGGAGCCCCCTGTGTGTGGGGTACCTTCCCCTTCTTTATGGTGTGGACCCTTCAATCCCCCTGACGGCCTTCTGCTTCCCCGAGAGCCGCCATGGCAGTGGTTACTTCATGTATGTGGTGCCCTACGTATGGGGTGAGGACAGCAGCCAGGGAGCCAAAGGGGCTCAGGAGCACAGAACCCAACACGAGATCCCTCATGTGGGAGGTGAAACATTCATCATCTGGCCCTCAGGTATTCAGGTCAAATATAGCCTGCTGCATACCCATCTCCCGAATGACTTACACCAAATTGGCATACAACTGCCATTTACTCACAGTTTTGGGCATTTCACCAGCATTATTCCACACAGTTCATATGACTGCCTGTAGCCACTCAGTCAGGGTGTGGTCTCCTTGCCCTGCCACTAACCACCTGCTCACTTGCAGCCGCTGACAGAGAGAGGGGTGAGTCATGATGGAGGCCAGCTTTTCCATCTCAGAAGTGGAACGGGAGATACTCTCTGCTCCCTCGTTCCACAGACAAAGCATCCAGGCAAGCAGGGGTTCCCCTGGACACTGGCAGCACTGCTTGCCTAATTCCTGCAACTCAGTTGGGGTATAGGCAATATATGAAATGTGTTGCATTATGGTGGGGAGTCCCTGAGTCCACCCTTGGGGCCCCAGTGGCTATTCATGATCTACCTTCTGTCAGACCACTGGGTGAGCCCGCAACAGGGGTTCTTCCTCCTTGGTATGAAACTGAGTGGGGATCTCCAGACAAGATGATGGACCCAGGCCTGCATTCACGGTAGCCTCTAATTCCTTTTCCAAGCTCTGAAGCCACACCTCCAGATGCCCTGCCTGCATTCATGGCAGCCTCTAATTATTTTCCAGATCAGTGCAGCCAGGCCTCCAGTCTGCATCCCTCAGGGACTGGGTGTGTACTTTTCTTAGCACAGTTAAAAATGCCCATCCAACTCTGCCAGCGAAGGCTCTCTCCTTCTTGGTGCTCTGCGCTTCCAGCTGCTTCAGTGCCTTCTCCATTCTCATGGGGCACCCATCCACTGCCATCCAGGTTTCCACTCAGGCCCACCCTCACAGCACGGCTACCACCGGGTACCACAACCCATGTTGTGGTCACATGGCCAACCTGGAATTAGCAGGGACCAAAGGCTCACTTACCTTAGGATCCTGTTCGTGATGCCAATTATCAGGTTCTAGCCCAAACTGAAGTCCAAGGGGAGTTGGTGGGTGGGTGGCAGGTAACTGGAAAAACACTCGAGTAGGCAGTTTCGACATGGCTTTATTCTCTCTCTGGGCGCAAGCCATATTTACAGTGTCAGCGGGGTAATTTTACCTTTTACAGAAAATAGTGGCTCGGAGCCAAGCAAGTGCTCATGTGAGTGGTCACCTAATGCACCTCATGTGGCATGATTACATAATGTGTGGAGTTGTGTGCCTGTGCTCCAAACCCACTGAGTCATGCTGCACCAGAAGGCTGCCTCGGCCTACTCCTGACTAAAGCACAACCATCTCCCTTACAGTGGGCTAAATCTATTGCTATTTATACTATTAGAAATTTTAACACAGAAGTTTTAAATATTTACATTATTAATTGATTTTGAAATAATAAGCCCATTACAGGTTAACATAAATAACATACTTTTATTTAAAATATCTGTATTTTTTAAAAGAAAAAAAGTAGCAACAACAGTGATCCTTGGAATCATCCCACCTCAGCCTCCCAAGTAGCTGGGACCGCAGGCACACACCACCATGCGAGCTAATTTCTGTATTTTTGGTAGAGATGGGATCTTGCAATACTGGCCAGGGTGGTCTCGAGCTCCTAAGCTCAAGTGATCCTCCTGCCTAGGTCTCCAAAAGTGCTGGATTACAGGTGTGAGCCACCATGTCTGGCCAGAAGCTGGATACTCTGTCTTGTTCTCCATCCAATCTGTTAGACTGTCAAATGCCAAATAACCTTTGGAAAATTCTACTCATAAAATAACGAGAGAAATAAATAACTTCTGAGTATCATCATTAAAATAGTTTGACATCATGGACCCACTGGGTCCCACGTGGAGAATAGCTCTAAGCTAAAGAGTAGAATGACTGGGGGGGACATAAACATTCAGCCCATAGCTGCTGACCACAATAACACATTTTAAGTCTCTTCCTCTCCTGCTCCTTGTGATCGCAGACGGACTCAATCTGTAGGAGAGCTGTAGAGAGAACAAGCTCAAGCCCCTGATTTTACCTACAAAGAAAGCTGAGCCCAGAGAAGTTAAGAGACTTACCCAGGGTCACAAAGCCACACAGCAGAGCTGGGGCTGAGCTCCAGGTGTCCTGCTACAGAGGCCACTTCTTTCTCCCACTAGGGACTGGCCTGTGATTACTTCAGAAAACAATGGTCAGCTAACTGATTCTGAATGCCCTTTGCTGGTAAAAGCTAATCTCCTGAGGAAAAATGTATGCATTGGCTGGGTGCAGTGGCTCAAGCCTGTAATTCCGGCATTTTGGGAGGCGGATACAGGCACTTGAGGTCAGGAGTTTAAGACCAGCCTGGCCATCATGGTGAAACCCCGTCTCTACTAAAACTACAAATATTAAGCTGGGCATGGTGGTAGGCACCTGTAATCCCAGCTACTGGGGAAGCTGAGGCAGGAGAATCACTTGAACCCAGGAGGTGGAGGTTGCAGTGAGCTGAGGTGGCACCACTACACTCCATCCTGGGCAACAGAGTGAGACTCAAAAAATAATAATAATAATAATAATAAATAAATAAATAAATAAGTATGCATCACCTCAGGTGGTCAGTCAGCCTTCCCAAGACCCAAGAGCACACAATGTTCTTTCTGGTGTGAGTGATAGGGGGTTCACAGCACCACAGAGTCCATGACTTTTCCCTCAGAAGTGAATGCGTAGCTAATTATTTTGTATTTTTTGTAGACATGGAGTTTTGCCATGTTGCCCAGGCTGCTCTCAAACTCCTGGACTCAAGTGATCCCCCCACCTCAGCTTCCCAAGGTGCTGGGATTACAGGCATGAGCCACCGCGTGGCCTGCACCTATAGTCCCAGCTACTCAGGAGGCTGAGGTGGGAGGATCACCTGAACCGGGAAAGTTGAGGCTGCAGTGAGCTGTGATTGCTCCAGTGCACTCCAGCCTGGGCAACAGAGCGAGGTCCTGTCTCAAAAAAAAAAAAAAAGTGAACACACATGCTGGGGAAGAGGCCTGCAGGCACCCCTGCCAGTTCTGCACCAGAGCACACTGTAGCAGCCCTGCTGTGACACAGGAAGCAGCTCCAGGTCCTGCAGTCTGAAGCATGGAGCCTGAAGCCTGGAGCCCCCTACCCAATGCTGCGCCATGCTCACCAGTATCCCCCAGCATCAGCACCGAGGCAGCTGCAGATAAATTTCTCACCTCAAATGTCGAGAGATGTTGCTAAACCGTCCTTCTAAGGCTGTGTATAATAATATGGTCCTGCCAATACTGCATAAGACTGTCTGCTTCATTACATCCTCACAATACTGAATATCATTAGCAACTTGAATTTTAAATTGTGCTAATCAATGAAAAATGATTACCTAATTACTAGTGAGTTGAGGTTATTTAACATTAATACTCCTTCTGGGAACATCACACTCTGGGGACTGTTGTGGGGTGGGGGGAGGGGAGAGGGACAGCTTTAGGAGATATACCTAATGCTAAATGACGAGTTAATGGGTGCAGCAAAACAACATGGCACATGGATACATATGTAACAAACCTGCACATTGTGCACATGTACCCTAAAACCTAAAGTATAATAATAAAAAATAAAATAAATAAAATACTCCTGATGGAATATTTTGTATTTATCACATTTTATATAAATTATCTCTATATAATTAGCACTAGAATGTCCGACTTGGTTTCATTGTTCCTCACCTGTTTGGAAACACATTAAGAATGAGGGAGAGAATGGATGGGAACTCACCTAGGGATGCATGGAGCTGGTCTGCAGCCACTCTGAGGCCCTCTTAATACTTCCCCACCACACACTCAATTTCCCCTGGTTTGTCCATAGATACCTCCAACAATTTTTATGTAAATAAGAAAGAAAGACTCAGCTTCCAATGGAAAATGGTAGGTTGGATTTTATGACTGAAGTGGCAAAAAGAAATAAGGGATTTTATTATGGGGGAGGTCCAAACCCTGATGAAAAACAAAATTCATTGAAATTGTTTGAAAATTCAAGGATTAAATCAGATTATTTTGGATTCAGTAGGAATTAGATTACTCTAAAGCCCCAGGATACTTTATTTTGTAGAATGCACGGAAAGTATAGAAAAGAGAAACGAAGAGGGAAAGTCACGGCTAACAACCTGGAAGGGGTATATAGGGAGCCAAAGGCCTGTGGGACGTAACCAACTCTGCATTCCACTGGAGGCTTTATGATCAAACAGCAAACTATTTATCATGAATGCAGGATGTGGGCAAACTCAGCAACTGCTCCCACTTTCAGGTTTGCTGAGGGCAATCGCTTCCTGGCGTTGAACTCCTTGAGGTAATCTACTGGGACATCTAGAGAATGCAGTCTTGCAAGCCTACTCTGGACTGAGCAGCTGACCCCTTCTTCCATGCCCCCCTTCTCACTATCTCTTTTGCCTAATAAATACGGAGGGCTGTGTAAAGCTCAGGGCCCTTGTCCACTAGAGGCAAAATGCCCCCTGACCCCTTCTCCCAAATATATTCTTTTGTCTCTTGTCTTTTATTCCCGCTTTCACCCCACTTTGTTCAGTCCCCCTAGGTCCGTGCAGGTTACATAGTGGCACCCTGAACACCAGCAGAATCGGGTGCTCTACAAGTGGCGCCCTAACACAGGGACTATGAGAATGTGAATGAAGAAGGTCTGCTGGAGCAGAGGAACTGAAATTGACAAGGTGAACGGGGACCCCGGGACAAGTCTGCCGGCACTCTTCAGTGCCCTAAAGAGGTACTGGGAGCAGTACTTTAAAGTAGTACTGGGAATGGGAAGTTTTCTGAATCAGGTAACATGGGGCAGAATTTGTCTGTTGAAGAAAAACATTATGTGCAGTTGCTTAAAGTTTTGTTGAAACAAACTGTGCTCAGGTTAGTTCTCACATTAAGATGCTATGGGAGGTTATTATGCATAACCCATGGTTTCCACAGGCAGGCACTCTTGATGTGGAAAATTGGGACAGAGCAGGAGAAGGATTAAAACAGGCTCATCAAAAGGGCTTTAAAGTTGATTCTTCAGTTTTCTCCACTTGGAATTTAGTTCGTACTGTACTTCTGTGGGACGGCAGGCTAAATCTAAAAATCTGAAAGAATCTGTTGTCCCACCCACAGCTCCGGTTGAAAATAAGTAATAGGAGAGGGAGGATAAAAATTGGCCTATACCGCCCCCTCCGGTTGCAGAAACATCTGTACCACCTCCTTCGGTGGCAGAAACAGAGATCCCAATACAAAGAATTTTTAGCTCTGCCGCCACAGCTGGAGAGCCCTTAGGAACTTGCGCTTTTCCTATTTCCATAAGGCCTGATCCAAATAATCCACAGCAGCTTAATCATGAACTCCAGTGGAGTTTCACTGGAGTTAAGTTGTTAAAGGAATTAAAAGTGAGCGTGGTAAATAATGACGTACAGAGCCCATTCACTTTAGGATCGCTAGAATCTACGTTTGGTGCTATGTGTCTTTTACCCTTTAATGTGAAACACTTGGCAAGAACTTGCTTGTCTGCTAGCACATATCTGACATGGAATTTAAACTGGCAAGAACTGGGTGCAGACCAGGCTAGACAGAACCGTGCTGCTGGAAATGGAGACATTACAGAGGATAGGCTATTGGGTAACGGCCCTTATTCTGACCTGGTACATCAAATAGCATTCACAAATGCTGCTTATCAGCAGTGCACACAGGCTGCTAAATGTGCCTGGGCCACAATTCCTGAAGAGGGAGTCCCAGTACAATCCTTTTTACATATCATGCAAGGGTCACAGGAACCCTATGCACAATTTCTTGCAAGATTACAAGAGGCAGTGAGGCATCCGATTCCTCATACCACGGCTGCAGAAATGCTAACCTTTACTCTAGCTTTTGAGAATGCAAACGCGGATTGTAAATGTGCACTGGCACCGGTGAGGTGTACAAAACACTTGGGAAATTTTCTCAGAGCTTGTCAAGATGTAGGAACTGAGCTTCATCGATCTGCAATGTTAGCTGAAGCAATGGCTAATTTAGCTGTTGACAAATCTAAAAAGAGCCAAGGGTCAAACCCTAAGATGGGAAAATGTTATAATTGTGGAAAAACTGGACATTTTAAAAAGGAAAGCCACCAGATCTCAGGACAGAAAGGATCTTACAATGCAGGTCCCCTCCATCCCCAGCAGAAAGAACACCAGGACTTTGTCCTCGCTATAACAAAGGAAATAACTCGGCTAATCAGTGCTGCTCAAAATTTCATCAGAATGGCACCCCCCTGTTGGGAAATGAGACGGGGACCTAGACCCAGGCCTCACAAACAATGAGGGCATTCCCAGCCCAGACCTCGACCCTGTTTCAGGCATGGGCTCCCAGAGGCACATTGATTCCCTCACCTGAGGAACTCCAGGAAGTGCAGGATTAGATCTCCCAGCCAGAGAAAGGGTTACGTTTGCTGGGGAAGACAAACCCACCAAGATTCCCACTGGCATTTGGGGACCTTTACCAGCAGGATATATGGGACTAATTTTAGGCAAAAGCTGCCTTAACTTGCAAGGCATTACTGTAGTCCCAGAAGTTGTTGACTCGGATTATGAAGGGGAAATTCAAGTAGTTTTAATCTCACAAGATCTTCGAGTTTTTGACCTGAGAGAATACATAGTGCAATTATTACTT
The DNA here is from genome assembly GCF_009828535.3 of Hylobates moloch. NCBI lineage: Eukaryota > Metazoa > Chordata > Mammalia > Primates > Hylobatidae > Hylobates > Hylobates moloch. Next base: position 82,959,725 of record NW_026652283.1, on the reverse strand, counting down.
ATTCCCTGCAAATTACACCCTTCTCCACGAAAGGAGAAACAAGGAAATAAAGGGTTTGAGAGCACAGCTACACGGGAAATCTATCTATCCCAACCCATAGCCTCTAATAGACCCACCTGTGTAGTACAAATTAAAGGAAAGAAATTAATGGGTTTATGGATACAGGAGTTGATGTGTCAGTGTTACCGGCAGGTCTCTGTTCTTAGAGCTCCCAAGATGGCGGCAAGGCTTTTGTTCTCTGACCTGGGGTTCTTGGCCTCACAGATTCCAAGGAATGGAACCTTGGGCCATGCAATGAGTGTTATAGCTCTATTAGAAGCTCTTCCAAAAGTTGTGCTGCTATCTATGGACCAAAACATAAACAATAACGACCTCTGGGATTTCAGCTCAGAGCTAATTGCAGTCATTCAGGTTTTACAGCTCACAGCTTCAGATCCTATCAACATTGTCTGTGATTCAGCTTATGTTGTAAATGTAGCCAGTCACAGAAACTGCTACGATTAAAAGTACACTAGACCCAGAACTGCTTAATTTATTTTTAAGACTTCAACAAGTTATTTGTTCTAGTGCAGCTTCTTTTCATATTTCTCATATTCCTTCTCACACACAACTTCCAGGGCCACTATCTCTAAGTAATGAGAAAACAGACAAAGTGATTGCTTCTGTGTTTCAGCAAGCTCAACCATCTCATGCGCTTCTGCACCAAAATACTTCCGCCCTTACTAGCATGTTCCATTTAGCTCACAGCCAAGCTAGGGCTATAATACAAGCCTATCCTACAGGCTTGTCTTATATTATACAGCATGTCCGTGGAGCCACACCTATAGAAGGATGTAATCCACGAGGTTTGGTTCCACATGAAATCTGGCAAATGGATGTTACACACATAGCAACCTTTGGTAAGCTTAGCTATGTTCATGTGACTATAGACACTTATTCTCATATGCTGCATGCTACATGCCAAATAGGTGAGACAGCTGGTCATGTACGGTGACATTGTCTGTCATCATTGGCTCATATGGGGATACCTAAACAATTAAAAACTGACAATGGACCCGCTTATACTAGTCATGCTTTTAAATATTTCTTGCAGCTTTGGGCTATAACTCATAAAACAGGAATTCCTTATAATCCTAGAGGACAAGGCATTATAGAGCGGGCACATCAAACATTACAACGCATGTTGAAAAGACAAAAAGGGGGTATAGGAGGCCAACTACCACCTCAATCAAAACTACATTTAGCCTTATTTACTTTAAATTTTTTGACTCCTGGCATGGATGGTAAGACTCCAGCAGAAAGACATTGGCAAGTGTTAGAGGAAAAGAGGAAAGTTTATCCAAAAGTGTTATGGAAATCCCTGGAAGAAGGACAATGGAAAGGTCTGCTGGATTTACTGACGTGGGGAAGAGGATATGCTTGTGCTTTTACAGGAGATGGACAAGCCGTGTGGGTGCCCTCAAGGTGTGTGCAACCATGGAATGGGAGACTGGAGGAACCCAGGGTGGCCAGCCATGGACACAGTCCCTCCTGTACATGAGCCAGCTGAGACTGAGTGCAAAGATGGAGAGAAGGGCAACTGGAGCCACAACACAGTTTTAATGTTACATTTGTAAAGAATATCACCACTCAATTTATAGTTTGTGTTTATATATATACATATATATAAAGTATATATATACATATATATAAAGTATATATACATATATAAAGCATATATATACACGTATATATATATAAAGTATATATAAAGTATATATATAAAGTATATATATACACTATATATAAAGTGTGTATATATACATATATAAAGTATATATATACACATATATAAAGTATATATATACACTATATATAATATATAATATATATACTTTATATATGTGTATATATACTTTATATATAGTATATATACACACTTATATATGTGTATATATACTTTATATATGTATATATACACACTTATATATGTGTATATATACTTTATATATGTATATATACTTTATATATGTATATATATACTTCATATATGGTATATATATACTTTATATATAGTATATATACTGTATATATACATATACTATATGCATACTTTATATACAGTATATATACTGTATATATACTTTATATATACAGTATATATACTGTATATATACAGTATATATACTGTATATATACTTTATATATACAGTATATATACTGTATATATACTTTATATACAGTATATATACTATATGCATACTTTATATATAGTATATATACTGTATATATACTTTATATATAGAATATAGTGTATATATACTATATATAAAGTATATATATAGTATATATACTATATATAAAGTATATATATAGTATATATACTATATATAAAGTATATATATAGTATATATACTATATATAAAGTATATATATAGTATATATACTATATATAAAGTATATATATAGTATATATACTACATATAAAGATATAGAGATGTATATATAGTACATATATACACTATATATACTGTATATATAGTATATATACTATATATACAGTATATATAGTGTATATATACTATATATAAAGTATATATAGTATATATATACACTATATAAAGTATATATATACTATATATAAAGTATGCATATAGTATATATACTATATATAAGGTATATATACTATATATAAGGTATATATATATATACTATATATAAAGTATATATACATACTATATATAAAGTATATATAAAGTATATATACATACTATATATAAAGTATATATATAAAGTATATATATAAAAGTATATATATATTATATATAAAAGTACATATAAAGTATGTATATACTGTATATAAAGTATATATATAAACATATATATACTTTATATATAGTATATACATACTTTATATATAAAGTATATATATTATATATAAAGTATATATATACTATATATAAAGTATATATACTATATAAAGTATGTATGTATATATATACTATATATAAAATATATATAGTATATATAGTATATATACTAAATATAAAGTATATATAGTATATATACTATATATGCTAGTATATATAGTATATATACTATATATACTATATATAAAAGTATATGTACATATATACTTAGTTTATACTATATATAGTATATATACTATATATAAAGTATATATGTACATATACATTATATATACTATATATAAAGTATATATGTACATATATACTTATATATATATATTTATATATATGTATATATACACATATACTTTATATAAAGTATATATACATATATGTATATATACTATATATGTATACATATATAAAGTATATATACATATATACTATATATAAGTATATATATACATATATGTATATATACTATATATGTATATATATAAAAGTATATATAACATATATACTATATATAAAGTATATATATACATATATACTATATATATACTTTATATGTATATATACTATATATAAATTATATATACTATATATAAAGTATATATATAAGGTATATATATACTATATATATAAAAGTATATATATAAAGTATATATACTATATATAAAGTATATATATACTATATATAAAGTATATATATGTATATACATATATAAAGTATATATATACATATATACATATATAAAGTATATATATACATATAAAGTATATATACATATATAAAGTATATATATACATATATAAAGTATATATATACATATATATGTAAAGTATATATACATATATAAAGTATATATACACATATATATAAAGTATATATATACATATATAAAGTATATATATACATATATATATACTTTAAGTTCTAGGGTACATGTGCACAACGTGCAGGTTTGTTACATAGGTATACATGTGCCATGTTGGTTTTCTGCACCCATCAACTCGTTATTTACATTAGGTATTTCTCCTAATACTCTCCCTCCGCCAGCACCACCCCCCAACAGGCCCTGGTATGTGATGTTCCCTAACCTGTGTCCAAGTGTCTCATTGTTCAATTTCCACCTATGAATGAGAACATGCCGTGTTTGACTTTCTGTTCCTGTATTAGTTTGCTGAGAATGATGGTTTCCAGCTTCATCCTTGTCCCTGCAAAGGACATGAACTCATCCTTTTTTATGGCTGCATAGTATTCCATGGCGTATCCTTATGTCTTTTTGACAGCTAAGAAGGACCAGCTCCAGATAAACAATACCCAATTGACCTGTAAATCTTACCAGTTATATCACTGCGTTAATCATAGCACATTGCAAACACATAATATCTCTACTTTGATGATTTTAGGTCACATCCCTGGGCTATGGATTCCTGTTAATCTGTCCAAGCCTTGGGCTGCCACACCTGCTTTGCATTTTGTGAAACTTCTTCTAACTCAGCTTACTCATCATGTCTGTAGAGCCTTAGACATAATAATTTTTGCTATTGTTTCCTTGGTCACACTAATAACTTCTGTTGTGATGTCCTCTGTAGCTTTGCATAATTCTATTCAAACAGCTCAGTACATGAAGAACTGGACACACATGGCCGACCAAGCATGGCTACTTCAGAATAAAATTAACACTGAGTTACAAACTGAAGTGGTGTTGTGGGAAGTCAGGGACCCCAAACGAAGGGACCAGCTGGAGCCGCAGCAGAGGAACATAAATTGTGAAGATTTCATCTTAATATGGACATTTATCAGTTCTCAAGTAATACTTCTATAATTTCTTATGCCTGTCTTTAATCTCTTAATCCTGTTATCTTCATAAGCTGAGGATGTACGTCACCTCAGGACCACTGTTATAATTGTGTTAACTGTACAAATTGATTGTAAAACATGTGTGTTTGAGCAATATGAAATCAGTGCACCTTGAAAAACAACAGAATAATGGCAATTTTTATGGAACAAGGGAAGACAACCATAAGGTCTCACTGCCTGCAAGGTCAGGCAAAAAGAGCCATATTTTTCTTCTTGCAGCGAGCCTATAAATGGATGTGCAAGTAGGAAACATATCACTAAATTCTTTTCCTAGCAAGAAATATCAATATTAATACCCTGGGAAAAGAATGCATTCCTGAGGGGAGGTCTATAAATGGCCGCTCTGGGAATGTCTGTCTTGTGCAGTTGAGATAAGGACTGAGATATGCCCTGGTCTCCTGCAGAACCCTCAGGCTTACTAGAGTGGAGAAAAACTCCACCATAGTAAATTTTTGGTCAGACCAGTTCTCTGCTCTCGAACCCTGTTTTCTGTTAAGATGTTTATCAAGACAATACGTGCACTGCTGAACATAAACCCTTATCAGGAGTTTATGATTTTGCTCCTGTCCTGTTTCCTCAGAAGCATGTGATCTTTGTTCTCCTTTTTGCCCTTTGAAGCATGTGATCTTTGTGACCTACTCCCTGTTCTTACACCCCCTCCCCTTTTGAAATCCTTAATAAAAACCTGCTGGTTTTGTGGCTCAGGTGGGCATCATGGTCCTACCAATATGTGATGTCACCCCCAGAGGCCCAGCTGTAAAATTCTTCTCTTTGTACTCTTTCTCTTTATTTCTCAGCCAGCCGACACTTACGGAAAATAGAAAGAACCTATGTTGAAATATTGGGGGTGGGTTCCCCCGATATGTGATGTCATCCCTGGCGGCCCAGCTGTAAAATTCCTCTCTTTGTACTGTCTCTCTTTATTTCTCAGCCAGCCAACACTTATGGAAAATAGAAGGAACCTACGTTGAAATACTGAGGGTGGGTTCTCCCAATAAAGTGGCAATGTTGAAATCCACGGTTCTATGGTTAGGGGAACAAGTACAAAGCTTGCAATTGCAGCAGCAATTGCGTTGTCATTTTAATCACACTCATATTTGTGTAACCAACTTAGAATATAATCAAAGTGAGTATCTGTGGGACGTTGTGAAAGCCCATTTGCAGGGAGCTTTCATATCCAACATCACCTTTGATATTGGTGAATTACAAAACAAAATTCTTGATTTACATAGGCAAACTCAAGAGTTTCAGCTTCTTTAGAAGACTGGACCGAATTCCAGCAAGGTCTGGAGAGCCCCAACCCTTGGACCTATCTAAGGCACCACATTAACGTCTTATATGTAGTTCTTGGAATAATATTGTTTTGTCTCTGTCTTCTGTTCATAGCCTATAAAATCAGATGGACCACCAATCAGAAAATGAGAGCTGCCCACCCTGGCCTTACATTCTTTCAATTAGTTCATAAACAGAAAGGGGGATATTTAGGGAGCCTAAGTCACGTGGGATGTGACCAACTCAGCATTCCACTGGAGGCTATATGATCAAACAGCGAACTATTTATCATGAATGCAGGATGTGGGCAAACTCACGACTGCTCACACTGCCAGAGGGTTTGCTGAGGGCAATTGCTTCCTGGCCTCGAGCTCCTTGAGTTTACCTACTGGGACATCTGGAGAATGCAGTCTTGCAAGCCTACTCTGGACCAAGCAGCTGACCCCTTCTTCCACACCCCCCTTCTCACTATCTCTTTTGTCTAATCAATACGGAGGGTTGTGTAAAGCTCAGGGCCCTTGTCCACTAGAGGCAAAGTGCCCCCTGACCCCTTCTTCCAAATATACTCTTTTGTCTCTTGTCTTTTATTCCCGCATTTGCCACCTTTGTTCAGTTTCCCTAGGTCCACGCGTGTTACATAGTGGCGCCCTGAACAGCGACAGAATCAGGTGCTCTACAGAAATAAGTTAAATAAAGTTGAAATCTTTCCTTTTTAAGGAAAGATTTGGGACTTAGAGACCCCAGGAGACATACACAAAAATGATAAGAGGATGTGCCCAAACCAGTCTTAAAGTTGTGGCACAGGGTGAGGCAGATGAAGCTGTTACTGAGCCTCAGAGAGTGACTGGTGTTACAGCAAAAGTTAGCAGTGGCCTGAATGGAGGGTTTCTGAACTCAAACATGAATGATTCCCCCTCAGGGAACCCAACCTTGGGAAACTACTGCATGTTTCTCTGTATGGGGAAATACCATTAATGCAGGATAAATTGTGAAATATCACAGAAAGCATCCTGCATCTAGTCAATCTTCTGTTTCCGGGGTGGCCTGTGCAGCTGTGCAGGCAGAGGCCTGACCATCCTGGTGACTGAGATCCAGCCACACCCACCAGGCCATGCTCTGGGAAGGGGGTGGGACCTGGGCAAAGGACACTTCTCTAGGACTGCACAGAAGCCTTTGTGGGCTGGTGGGACATTCCTGTGATGGCCTTCTGGCTGGGCACTGTGAAATGCTCTGAAGATTTTTTCCTTGCACTGTTGCACTAATCCCAGTCCCCTATCACTGCCCCTTCCTCCTGGGTGACTTCATTGATGTTGTGGCCATGTGAATTCTCTTGCCAATGAAATGATGAAGGTGATATGGCCTCTGCCAAGCAGACACTGTAAGTATTATTGTATGATGCTTTTGTCTCTCTCTTTTTTTAAGTCAAAGCAGTTTATTAAAAAAATAAAGGCATAAAAGAATGGCACTCCATAGGCAGAGCAGCTGCCTCTGTCTCTTTTATTTTCCCCTCTGCCTCAAGCCCAACATGCCCAAAATTGGGGCTGCTGATTCAGCCTGGGTCTCAGAATAAAGACATGAGCCACAGAGCCATTGCTGACTCATGATGGAGAGGGACACAAGAGAGAAACACATTTTTGTCATGTTAGCCACTAAGATTTTGATTTGGAGGCCATTTGCTACAGCAATATAACCTAGAGTGAACAGAGAGACAAAATGATGTTCCATTTCTTTTCAACCTGGAACAGGAGAATTTCACAGGTGGGCCTTAATTTCACTTTAGTATCTTATTTAGACAAGAAAGTTCGTACCGTTCAAATGTCATGTTTTACAGTGCTGGCATTATCACTGCTGTGGCTACCCCATCAGATGTCGCTCACTGACTAATCTTTCATGTTAGTGAGGATGGACAACATACCAGGCCATAATTCAAAGTAGCAAATAGGAAAAGAGCTTCATCCTAGCATTATGGGACCTTAATTAATGTCCTTTCCTGACAGGTTTCAGAGGTTTTGCAGGCAGCAGCAGGGCTATTCATCTCACTGACAGTGGGGAACATGGCCAAATGGTTGCCCCCAGAATGGAGGCAGAGTTTCAGGACACTTGTCTGATCTCTGCCCTTGTAGGGACAGTCTCACCCTGATTGACACTTTTGTCCAAAGTGTTATGTCCAAAGAACCAATGGAAAAGCAGGAAAATTATTCTTCATTTCTCTCTTCATTATTTAAAATTATTCTGTCTTCACTTCTCTTTCCTCCTTTTCTCTGCTTCCTACTTAGCCTTTTAGAAATGCAATTATAATCTTTTATCTCCCCTTCACCAGACACTCCCAACATGGCAAGTTCATCTAACTATGTGCTCTTAGTTAGAAGCTACAGAGCAGAACTGTCTCCCACCAAGAGACTACCTTGAGACGTAACAGTCAATTTACAAGCCAAAATATGCCCACTATGAAACTCTCCCACCTGGAAATTTTTTGGCTGCTTTTACAACCTGGTTTTGCCCACAAAGGCACCAGCAGTAACCAGCTCAACTGCCTGGTAGACAAGGCACCAAAGCCAGTATCCAGAACCTCTACCTGCTCACTTCCTGCCCTGCATGCCACACCCCCCATTTAAAAGCCTCTGCTTTCTGCTCCAAAGGTGAAGCAGTTACCCTTAAGGAAAGAATCCTGTACTGCTTCCCCTAAGGTAGCTTTGGAATAAAAGTCACTTTCTTTATACCAAACGTAGCTCTTGTTAATTAGACTCTGCAAGTGATAAGCAACTGAACCTACATTTCAGTTATAATTCCTATGCCTGCTCTTCCTGCCCTGCCTTGGGGACACATGCACACTCCCAGGCACATACCTGCACATGCACTGAGACAGCTATGTGAATAACCAACCAGATCCCCTTGGGAAAACCGGTGCTTGGCCTGGCCTTAAATTCCAGACCCTTGGGCATCATACCCAAGACTGCAAGAAAGAGGAGGGGCTGGACCTGAAAAACTTGGAAGGGAAGGTCCAACTGTACAGGTATTTTGTCAGGCATGTGATTTCAGTATAAAATTCTAGAAAAGATGAGTGACACTTTATAAGGAGAGAATATCAACAAAATTTCTCATTTTACTTCTTGCTAAGATGACAGCAGGGAATCGTAAGCAGATGGATGGGCAATCCCCACCTTCAGTGGGGGAGGCCAAGGCCCCAACACACCCGGGGAGAAGAGCTGGGGGCAGTGAATGGCTGAGGCTTTCTTGGAGAGCTGGGCCGTCTTCTTGGGTTTTACTTCCTGAGGAATGCACAGGCTTCCAGGAGGGCTGTGGGGCACAACAGAGCAAGAGATTCAGAAACTGATTTCTTCCAATAAACTAGTTATTTAAACCAATAAATCAAAGAGGATACTAAGAGTTTTCTCTGCCCTTCTCCCATCACTGTGAGTCAGTGCAGGCCACACTCATACTCCCACTCCCCTACTCCTAGCAACTACGGTGTTCAAGGGAGCCAGAGTCTAGCCCTCACCAGCCAGGGTGTTTCCCTGCCCTGGCCTGAGAGACACAACTGCCCTGCACTTGTCTCTAATTGAATTGACTGTCACATTCTCAAGTTCACAAGACATTGGTGGTCCTCTAGCTTCTCCTGGAATGTGAACCTGTTTGCAATCATGTTCATCTGCAGATTCACTCATTCATTCACAGATCCTTACTGAGCACCTGCTTTGTGTGAGTGGCTGTGCTAAGTGCTGGGGACACAGCATGGATAGACTGGCCTGCCCTCAAGAAGCATGTGATCTATGCAGTCCTGAGCTGGCTGCTCACAAGAAGAGCCCTGTAGCCATACTTCTCAGAGGGTGGTCCTGACCTGCATCACAGTGACCTGAGTTGTTTGTCAATACAGAAAAGGGTTTCTCAACCTTGGCACTATTGACATTTGGGGCCTGATAATAACTCTTTATTGCAGGGGGCTGGCTGTGCTTTGTTTAGTAGCATCCCTGGCCTCTACCTATTTGGTACCAGCAGCACCCTCTATGTTGTAAGAATCAAAAAATGCTTCTCACATTGCCAAATATCCCCTCAGGGGGGAAATTGTCTCTCATTGAAAACCACCGATAAAGACATTTCTGGCCCTGCCCCCATCCCTGGACCAACAGCATCCCCAATGCCCTCGACTCTGGGTGAGGGACCAGGAATAGGAATCTGAATGATTGCAGTGCACAGGGAGCTGTGCACACTGAAATCCCACAGTTATCACCGGGAGCCTTACAATACTCTGTGATGTCTTCTAAATATATATATATATATATATATATATATATATATATATATATATATATATATATATATATATAATTTTTTTTTTTTTTTTTTTTTTTTTTTTTTTTGAGACGGAGTCTCACTCTGTCACCCAGGCTGGAGTGCAGTGGCGCGATCTCGGCTCACTGCAAGCTCCGTCTCCCAGGTTCACGCCATTCTCCTGCCTCAGCCTCTCCGGGTAGCTGGGACTACAGGCGCCCGCCACCACGCCCGGCTAATTTTTTTGTATTTTTAGTAGAGACGGGGTTTCACCGTGGTCTCGATCTCCTGACCTCGTGATCCGCCCACCTCAGCCTCCCAAAGTGCTGGGATTACAAGCGTGAGCCACCGCGCCCGGCCACTTCTAAATATTTTTAAGGAATTAAATTAATATCAATATATTTCCCTGGTTAAGATATGTTTTCCTACACTTGAATTTTTTTGAGATTTTGTTTTCTCTATAGTTGGCATCTATGGTAACTGTCTAGCATCAGACTTTTTTGTTGTTGTTGTTGAGGAAGGGTCTCTTGGTGTCACCTAGGCTGTAGTGCAGTGGTACAATCATAGCTCATTGCAGCTTCAACCTTCTGGGATCAAGCAATCCTCGTATTTCAGCCTCTCAAGCAGCTGGGACTACAGGTGCTTGACACCACACCAGGCTAATTTTTAAAATTATTTTTGTAGCACAAGGTCTCTCTGCATTGGCCACGCTGCTCTCAAACTCCTGGGCTCAAGCCATCCTCCCACCTCTGCTTCCCAAGGTAGTGGGATGACAGGTGTGAGCCATCACACCTGGCCGGTTTTGCCATTTCTCAATGCATATGTATATATGCACTTTTCATTTTACTGAATAAAATAGATTATCAGTTTCCAAAGATTTCACGACAGTGCAGTAACTATCAGTACTATAAAATTTATAAAAATTTATTACATACTGCTCTATTTTATTCTCTAATTCTTTTATCAATGAGATTATAATTTCCTGAACTGTAAAGAGATATTATCTTTCCTTAACATTTTTACACCTGTGTTCATTCCTAGAATGCTGTTTGGCCCTCAAACCTTGACCTTCACCCGTGGTGGTTTCTCGGGGATGCTAGCTAGGGTCTACTTACGGGAGGTTGAGCACGTTTTCAGATTAGTAACGGCTGCGACATACTGTGGTCCCAAATATTTTTCATATGTTGTTTTGCCATGGAGTCTGGCCAGACACTCAGTGTTGTCATTGAATAGAAGGTTTTTGCTTTCAGACTGGAATAAGCAAAACTTGCCCGGGCACTCAGATCCATTTCTCCCAAATTTAGCCTGCGACAAAAGGGCAGACAGTGAGTAGCTAAGGAAAAGAGGAATTTATGGGTTAAAGGAGGCAAAGGGGTATTTCTTCCACCCAAGAACAGCCCTGAGAAAACCATGGGGCAGAAGGAGCTGAGTTCTGGAGTCATTCCACCTCCTCAGTGGAGTCCTCCAGCCCACACTCCTGGTGGCAGGCCCGCCCTGGGCAGCATCCAGGCCTCACACCACTTCTGGACCTACCTCCTACCATCTGCCATCTTTCCTTCCTTCTTAACCTGTGACCTTTTCCTATACAACTTCTCATGGGTGACAAGGTGACAATGGAGGGGTTTTGAGATCTGCCCTCACAAACCAATTGCTTAGGACATTCTAATACGCAGCTCTTCTAGAGAGGCAGGCTGCTAGGAAAACCCAGGCTTGGCCACTAACCAGCTCAGTGTGCAGGTCAGTCACCCTGCCTCCCTCACACAGTTCCTGCCCTGTCCCAGGCTCTCAAGTGGGGAGACTGAGACCCAAACCCCTCAGTCATGGCAGCTCTCTCACCAGCACCAGTGTGTGCACAGTAAGGGCTCCATAAAGGCCAGTTATGGTGGCCAGTCTTGTTATTCCTGAGTTGTTTTCTTTAAAAGCACACATAGAGACATGATGTTATATGATAAAAATAGAAGTTTTAATAAAATCCCAGATTTTAAGAAAATTTGGGGATTTCCTTCAAATCACATTTAGAGAGCCCTAAATCTATAGGGCACCTTCTGAGTTTGCTGTTTTAGAGGCCTGGCCTACAGCATTGCTCAGTCGGCCCAGGTTCAGGAAATGTCACCTGAGTAGGAAGCACTATACCAGTGCGTGTGGGAGGAAGGCTCGGTGGCTTCCTCATTTGCCGGAAGAACAACAGGAGGGAAAAAGACAGCCTCTGAGCCAGGCAGTGAGGGCAACAAGGCCAGGGTACACAGACTCAGCAGAAATGGAGTGAGTCCCAGAAAGCCCAGAGTCAAAAGCCTCTCTTATTCTTGTTGACACTCCAGGCAACTCCACAGCATGAAGCCAATACTGTCACCACGAGCTTCAAGCGGAGGGACTAGAGAGGATCGAGTGGGCTGGTGCACCTAGCTCTGTGATCTCCTCACCTAACAGGAGCCCACACAGCTAAGAAGGCACTAGAAGCCCTGTGGTCCATACCTGTTGGTGGAACAGCACCTGTTTCAGGTGTTCCACCTTATCCGTCCGAGACACCACGGCATGATTCGGGGCCGTGGCGAGATGGCAGCTTCTAGCCTCAGTCACAGGCTTCCGTTCGCCATCAAGGCACAGCAGCTCAAAGTCCTCCATCTTCAAATCCTTAGCCCATGCCTCAGTGTTCTTTCCTGGGGAGAAAAAGAAGGTGGCATCATTCACAGCTCCCCTGCCTAGCCAAGAAGTCTATTCTGGGTGGGTGTGGCCATCCCACTGGCCTCTCAAATGCACACACTAGGGTTGTGGTGATGTGAGGAAGAGAGAAGGAGCTTCGTCCTACACAAGCTGTACAAACTTCAAATACACCAAATATTAGTGCTGTGTCCATGCAATGGAATGTTATTCAGCAACAAAAGGGAGTGAAGTTCTGGTACATGCTGCATCATGCATGAACCTCGAAAACGATGCTAAGTGAAAGAAGCCAGTCACAAAAGACCACACAATAGGCTGGGCGTGGTGGCTCACGACTGTAATCCCAGCCCTTTGGAGGCCAAGGTGGGAGAATCACTTCAAGCTAGGAGTTCATGACCAGCTTGGGCAACAAAGCAAGACCTCATCTCAAAAAAAACCCCACCACATATTATATGACTCCATTTATATGAAATGTCCAGAATAGGCCAACCTATGGAGACAGAAAGTAGTTTGATGGTTGCCAGTGCTGAAGAAGGATGGGGCAATGACTGATAATAGGTGCAGGGGTTTCTTTATGGGAGGATGCAAGTGTTCTAGAGTTGGATTGTGTTGATGGCTGCACAACTCTGTGAATGTGCTGGAGATCACTGAATTGTGCATTTTGCATGGGTGGATTTTTTAGTATATGAATTCTGCCTCAATAAAGCTGTTACGAGTTCTTATTTTTTTTAAAGAAGAAAACCCTCCACCTATGCCATATTTTTCAGTGAGTTCCAGAAAAAGAATAGATGGTTTACATTCAAGGAGAAATTGGTTTCTCCTCCCTTTCATATTCAAATGCTATTAGTGTAACCAGAGAAAGGAAAGGAACTTTTATAGGTTTATCAAATATATAGAGTCAATTCTAACAAAATACAGTTGTAAAGTACCGGAGAATGTTAAAATTAAATTTGACATCAATCTGATCCCTGGAGATTACTTCAGTGAATGGCTTGTAAATTCTAAATGTAATTGTACCCACGTCTGTTTGTGCAGATACAGGCTCATTGTTCAGGCTCCTGTTTGTCTCTCTGCTCTTTCCCTTTGAGAAAGCACTTTATTCATTCTCTTGGATTCCTCTATTTGATATTGAAATAATTTCAAATTTACATGTCTGGTTTTAATCTCTGTCCCAAGAGACACTAGAAGGAGCAGAAACAGAAGGGAAAAGTGGCTATGACTTCAGTGATTACTGAAGGAGGGAGGCCAAAAGTGGAGACAGTTCTTTCTCAGGAAACAAAATAGCAAGTCACATGCTGAGACTGGGGGGTGAGAATGCTGAAGTGGGGCTAAGGAGACAGATGCAGATTGGAAGGTAGCAAATGGCTGAGGACCAGAAGAGAGAGTGATTGTTCAAACACTGGCTGGAAGATTATCTTCCATCATCTGCAACCACCTGTAATTTTGTTCCCACTAACTCCCCAGGAGTCTCCAGACCAAGGCTCACATGGGGATGAATGAAGGCCTCTACTTCCTTTTTCATAAAGGGAGGCTTCATTTGCATATGTTCACCCAGTTTTGTAGCATCATTCACAGTTTCCAATAGGCATGCATGATTTCATGCGGGCAGACAGTGTGTTTCTGTGGTTGACTAGATGAAGCCCGGGAGACATTTGCTACTGAGCATGACTAGTATCTGTGTGTGTGTGAGTGAGTGTGTGTGTGTGTGTGAGAGAGAGAGAGAGAGAGTGTATGAATTTGTTTCAAAATCCATATGACACCTATAGATGTTACAATGTTGTCTATTGAGATAAAGAATTTTGGAGTTATTTTAATAAAAAATCTGGAAAATGTTATAAAACCTTCCCAAAGGCAAATCTGAACACTAAGATGTGTTGTGATGCCAAAGAGTCTGCTTTGAAGGAGGAAAGGAAACACCTTCGCCTACCATCAGTGTTCTGCAAGACGGTGACATCTTTCACAAATGCAACGTCTCCAGCATTCTCAGCCAGGCACCTAAAATGTTCCAGAAAATATACACATAATTACAGAAGAGAAACTAGTGGGGCTTTCATAAATATTTGTAATATGCATCCCAAAAACTGAAATATGGAAGTAAACATCTAAAAGACAACTATTTCTAGGAATTTACTGTTTACAATGGCAGATTGAACACAGGTGTACCTGTCCTCCTTTTAAAACCCTATATAAAAGACATTACAAAACCAAGAAATCTAAAGATATGCGATCCAGGAAACAGGCAATCTAACAAGTAAGACAAAGGAAAGCCCCAGAATAATGGTCAACGGGACCCCCAGGACCACAGATGTGCAGGCGGCCTACAGAGCAACCAATCCAAACTGCAGCAGGAAGATGGATGCCTTCCAGAGCAGCACTTCCAAGTAAATGATGAAACTGCGATAGCACCCAGAGTGTGTGTGTGTGTGTGTGTGTGTGTGCGTGTATGTGTGTGTGTGTGTGTGCATGTTGTCAGGAGATTTACATTACTGGCAGAGAGTTTGGGGATGAGGTAGTGTTGTGTTTTTTTAAGTGCAGAAAATTAAGCAAATAAGAAAAGACATTTATGAACTCCCGAGTAAACAAAAAGTTTGTACAATAAGGGAAATATAATATGAGAATAATGCTTACACACTCATAAGTACTGAATATGACATTAGCGTGTTAGGTGCTGAAGAGAGTTGAAGTTTGTGGTTGTGGGGTGGAAGAGGTGCCGGGGGCAGTGTGAGAGGCTAGATCTTCTTCTATAGTACAGAGTCAGCACAAAGTTAAAAATTAAGAACCAGCATTATAAGGATGATAGAAATAAAGGCGTATGACACTGGTTTCAGCTTTTAATTATTTTGCTATAAATTTCCCCAATCTAGATTCTAGATATAATTTAAACAAAAGACAAGGGATTTTATTCCAGTATAAATAGGAATATTAAAATGTGGGTGCTTCCAGTGAACTAATACCTTGCTGCAAGTCTGAAAAAAAAAAAAGAGGAGCACATGATTCTTTCGGGCTCTTTTGAGACGTGTGTTCAGCATTTCTGAGTAGAATCACATTTCCATTTGCAAATCCTTAGTCCCTTAAAGATGTTTTTATACATTCACAAAACATTTTTTGTGTTTTGGGTCTTTTTTATGAGCCACTCAGAGTACAGCAAAACCCACTTTTATGTCATTCCATTACTGGAACAAGGCTGTTGAATTCATATTAAAAAGTTCAAAGACACCATCAGACACATGACGCCATCTGGTGGTGAAATGTACTCTTGGCAAATGGAGGAAAAGGAACAGGAGAAGATCCTCTCTGCACCCTTCACACCGGTAAACAGTGCCCCTGAGAAGCAACACCCGTATGAATGGCGCTGTAAAACGTGGGGTGTGGTTACAAGTCACCAAGTGGTTATAACTTGTGAATTCTGAAAACTTGTTTTTTGGCTTATTTTTCACTTCGTTACTGGAGAATAACACTGTAATTCTGCCATCTCTTTGCCATTTCTAAGGCAAAGGCAGAAAAAAAGGGGAAACCTAAGACATAGTCATGACCTAGGTAAGAAGAGAGGGGGTGCTGATGGGAAAGAGAATCCTTCCCCATAAATGGAATTGTAGAAAGCATTTAGGATACCACACTCTACCCATTTGATTTTCAGGACGAGGCTATTGAGGCCTATTGCTGTTGATCTTGGCTCAAAGCCACAGGGAGAAGCACCGCGGAGCTGAGGTCAGACAGCCCTGGTGCCAGCCTCCACTCTCTGGGGCGGTGGGTGTGGTAGGGACAGCCCTCACTGGGGCCACCCATGAGCTGACCCACAGGATGACCCCCACTGTGCTGTGACAGGTCACATCTGGCCCCTTAGAACTGCAATGCTGACATGCTGAGGGATGAGGTGAGGCCCCATCCTGATGGAGCTCAGTCACAGACTCACCGGAAAGCCCCATTGTAGCCGTAGTATCTCTCATTGTTGTTGGGCACGCACTTATTCTCACCCTGCTCGTTGCCAATACACAGAGCACAGAGATTAGATCTTGGGTCAGACCCAGGGGCACAGCTTTGACTGAAGTATTCATCTGGAGAGAAGGAACATGGGGAGTCAGCTCTTCCGATCTGAGTCCACACAAGCGACCTTTACCTAACAGTCGATGCAGGTTGGTTTCAGTTCATTAGACTTCCCAGGACAGCAATCTAGATAGAACACACTCACCATCACAAAGCAACATGTTGTCACCAACATAGGACCCACCAGAAAAGCTTCATTCAGACTGTAGGCACAGATGGACACCCAACTAAGGCTGGGGATGAGAGCTGTGGCTGCCTGGAGGGTCCCGTCATCACAGCCTTGAGCTGGGGACTCAGCTCATGACCGTGATGGCTGTGTGCAGCAGAGCCTGCGAGTTGCCTAGTCCAGGATCTGATTTTGTTTTTATCAGTAATGGAAACCCTGCTTTGTATCTGGGTGTCTGGCCCTTTGGTATAAAGACTAGACTTATCAGACTCCCTGGGGCTCATATGGCCATATGGGTAGCTATAGGCCAGTGAAATATCAGCAGGAGTGTTGGGTGCCAGCTTCTCAGAAACATCTTTGAAAGACAATCGGTACATGCCTTTTGTCCTCTCTTCTCCTTCTCTTTCTTCATCCTGCATACGGAATGCAGAAGCAGGGACTGGACTTACAGATGCAATGTGGGCCATGAGGTGACCTTGAGCACGGAAGCCACACAAATGGCAGAGTAGCCAAATTATTAAAGCCCAGGTTCCAGACACCATATTGTCTTCATACCAGCCCTAGGCAAACCATCTCTGGACTACATGACACAGAAATTAACTTCTGTCTTGTTTAAGCCTCTACTATCTTAGGAGTTTTCTGTTCCTTGCAGGTGAAACTGATCTGAATTCATTCATTGTATGATTTAACCCGAGAAAGAATAAACAAAGGTGACAAGAAAGCTCTGCCCCACTGAGCAAATGTCACCCATTATCAGACTCCCACTGCTGCTGGAAGAGCCACACTGTGTGTCAACCTCAGGAAAAGCTGGGAGTTCCCATTCCATCCTGCCAGTTTCCCTACAGCTCAGAGGCTACCATGGAGCTGGTGAGGAGCAGAGCCACATGAAAGCCGCCTACCCCAGCCAGGATCAAAAACCCATGCAGTGGAGCCCCTTCTCTAGGAGATGCCCATGCACCAGGTGAGTCACACTGAGATGTGCTACACACCATGCCACGGGGCCCACAGCAGACAGGGTGTGGCTTATGCCGATTAAGATGAGTGTGGGGTGTGGTGCGGAGAGAAAACTGCAGAAGCAGGTGGAGGCAGACTCTTGAGGTCTTATTCAGGCTCCTTTGCAGTGTAGAGTAAGCATCAGTTTTGCTTAGTAACAGGAGTCACCTTTCATGAGGCAGGCAGACATCTTTCCCCAAGCTGGGAAGCCAGAGTTTAAGAGGAATTTAGGTCTGGAGCTCCAAGAGGTAAAAAGCATTTGCACATCTTGGAACTTGCATTTATTCTTAGGGTGCAGCGAAATAGGCAGATATTCCAATCTTTAATCTTGGGGTGGGGTGAATGGGGTATGGGAAGTGCTGTGCAGGGAAGCCCCCAGTGCACCCACGCCTCCAGGGGGCAGCCACAGGGAGAATTTCCTCATTCTGGAAGAGGCCTGCAGGCCACTATCAGCCTGCAAATCCCCTCCCCTCCCTTCCCTAAGGTTCCACAGCACAATGTGCCTGCCCCCCAGGGTGGCCCACCCACCGCACCTTTGGAACTCCTTACCAAATTTGCAGGAGCCCGTCTGGTTGAAGAGCAGGCCCATGGGGATATTCCAGCCCGCAGTCCTGTCCACGGCGGTGTGGCAGGACTTCTTGCCTTTCAGAGAGTTCCAGGTAAAGCTAGTATCTGATCTCCTAACCACCGCCACAGCAAGATACCCTGGCATAACAGATGACAGAAAAACAAGTCTCAACCTCCAGGAGGCCCGGCACATGGATTCCAGTGGAGCTGTCTGCAGCCCAGGCCAAAACAGGCCAAGAAGCATCACCAGGCAATGATTCCCGCAAAGAACTGCCCTTTTTAGGTAGACCAAGAAAGCATAAGCTGCTGCCTTATGTTAAGGTGAGATTGATGAAATAAAACAGTAAGAAAAGCTGATTCTTTTAGTGATTACAGGGGACTGTCTTCAACCAGCCACACAATGTCCCTGAGTTACAAACCAGCAATGCATCTCTCAGTGTAAGCTTCTACAGCAACAAACACTATAAACAACAAGAGAGACCCCAACAGTGCGTAAATCACCAACCACAGTGTGCATCAGGCAAGAGCACCAACATCCCGCCGGCTAACTGCTGTGTGGGTGCAGGGGCACATGTCCCCAGGGACTGCCCTGAGCTGAGTCTGAACCAGCCCTGCGCTGGTTGAACTCAACATGGTTGCCATTGTCCTCCTGAGAGAATGCATCTGACAGATACCCACTAAGGGCAAGTCTCTTCTGAAACTGAGCAAACACCAGCTCTGGTGGGCAGAGGGAGTGGTGCACAGAGCACTGGATTTGACACGAGGGACCCCGGGTCAAGACCAGGATCTACCACAGTATTACCTACGGCTGTGAGTGAGATCCTGGGCACTTGGGGACTCTCGGTGCCACTGTTTCCTCATCCCCATGAGGTGGGGAAGTAGCACCCCCCATTCCATGACAAAATGAGGGACCATATGGATGTTCTTTGCCAAGTGTGAAGGTCAATATAAACATTAATTAGAACTATTCCTCTGTGAATTATTTGCACCCTTAAAATTATTGCTCCTAGAAGCCCTGTAGCTTCTAGGGCTGCAATTCTTTCTGTTTTTTTACAGTTCCTGCCACTTCCTCTTCCAGCAACAAGAACTTATCCTTGATCCTGAAAGTGGCTAATGCCAACTCACCTTCCACAGGTCTATCCACACATTTAGGACCAGGGTCACTGCTTTGTTGGGATTCTGAAAGAATAAAGACAAGCCAGACATCATTATCCATTCAGATGTAGTGAGAAGCCGCAAACTCTTAAATCTCAATGATGCAGAATCAAATCCAAAGAGACCGTCCCAGCAGTTCCACGCAGGAGAAATGCATCTATATGTTCACCAAAAGATGTGGCACAGAGATTCACAGCAGCATTATTCACAACAGTCACCAACTGGAAACTACTCAAATGCCCATCCACACTCAAATGACTGAATAATCACAGTAGACTCACATAGCGACGAGACTGAACAGTCTACAACTACACACTTAGGTGGATGAAAAGCATAACGATGGGCAAGAGAAACCAGACATAAAAAAACACATGCTGTGCCACTCCTTTAACATGAAGTTTAAAACACAGGCAAACTTAGATCTGCGCCCTTAGAAGTCAGGAGAGAGGCTTCCCTTGCAGGAGTAAGGGGGCGGGGGACAGGAGGACACAAGGGGCTTCTGAAACTTGCAGTGTTTGATCTGGGCCTGAGTGCATGGACTGTACGGTGTGTGAAGTGTCATGAGTTGTACATTTATGTGCACTTTTCTGTTTGTATGTTATAATTCACTAAGATCTTCTGAAAAATTAAGAAGATAAAACAAATCTGTCCCTTGTTCGTTCTCAACACAATAGGCTTTGTGGGTAACACAGCCCCTTTCGTTTCTTCTTTCCCTGATTCTCCCTTTTGAATGTATCTGTCCATCATAATGTTTCACCTGCATTCACCAAATGGGATTACTCATTGCCCCACTCCCATGACCCAGAGGGAATATACCAGAGGATGCTAACTCCACTTACTATAGTTCTCTGCCAGGACAGGCACCAAACCACATTTGCCTGCAGTGTACACATATCCTCCATCCAAAGTCATGGCATCAGCTTCTCCTTTCTGCAAAGACAGAGCACATCTCCAGCACCACAGTGAGGCTGCACCCTGTCCTGCCAGTCTATATAGCTCTCTGAGAGAATAGTTTTCTGTCAGGTGACGAGTGAAACAGCAGAAAGAGATGGACTGTTCAAACTGAGCACCCAGAGGAAACACCATGTGCACCACTAATTCTCTCCCAGCCCTGCCTGCTTTCTGGGCTGTCAATTCAACTGGAAAGACCAGGCACAGGTTGCAGTAATCCTCTGTCCTCTGAGCAAAACATTTTCTGTGCCCCTGGCACTTTGGGGACACCTTCCTGGAGCAGTCTCACTGACTGAGGACACAGATGGGAAGAGCTGGCCTCATCTAATCTGAACTCATTAGCACTCCACTCCAAGCGCTACACAGAAGTTGTCCGACACATAAGCTGAAGTCGTCATATTGGCCCACCACCAGAATGAACAAGTCCAGACTACAACACAGGATCATGGACTCATCAGGAGTACGAAACTTCCTCTTTGGCCCAGCTACTTGGGAAGCTGAGATGGGAGGATCACTTGAGCCCAAGAGTTCCAGGCTGCAGTGAGCTGTGGTTGCACCACTGCACTCCAGCCTGGGTGAGAGATCAAGAATCTCTTAAAAAAAAAAATTTATGTTTTCCAAGAGTAAATATTCATGTGGAAGAATGCCTGTTATACGCTGTTTAGTGAAAAGGGCTTAAAAACGACATAACTGAAACACTTCATTATTGTTGCATGCATATGTGTAGATGTGCAGAGAAATACTGGAATGGAGAATTAGCCAGACTTTAACCATGTCTGTCCCTCTGTGTGAGATCACAGGTGGTTTGGGGGGTTTGTTGTTGTTTTGTTTTAACATAATACCTTTCCATATTTTCCAAATTGCTTACAATAATCCTGAGTTGTTCTTATAACCAGAGGAGTGGGAAACCCACAGTAAACTGCTTTTTGAACTTAAAACGGTTCCTGGCCCTGAGCACACCTCTCCAGGCATCCCTGCCTCACCGGGGCCCCCGTGGCCTCTCTGACTGCTGACTTCACTTTAAGCAGATGCCCAGGCCCTAGGTCTTCCACGGGGCCTGCCGCCCGCCGCCCGCCCCTGTGATGGAGCCCCCTACCAGCACCAGGGCGATGCAGTCCTCTTTGGTGGAGGCCGAGGAGCAGGTCACGTTGCCTTCGCTCAAGCTGCTCCACTGGTTACACTTGCGCAGCTCCTGCTCGCCCACTGCACACCACACGACCCGTGCACGCCGGGCAGCCACTTCCTTCTCACCTGCCAGAGGGAAGACCGCAGGTGGCCGGGCAAACTGAGCCTTGCCAGGTTGTCCAACCACCCCAGAGCCAGGATCCTGCCCAGACCCTTCCTGGAACAGGAGCTACAGTACATGTGTGGACATGGACCCATGCCCTCTCCTCCTCCACTTCTCAGCTCCAAGCCCATTCTTCAGGCCCACAGAGCTCCCTGTGTTTCTGATTTCTGTTCCTTTGGAGAAGTTCCCTGGCTTCTAATCTATCCATTAATCTTTAGAATCAGGAGGCGCCTATTGTCTCTGTCTCTGAGGATAAAAGCTCCATGACCCAGAGACCAGTGACAGTCCCAAGAGATGGCCTAGGGGACCTTGAGCCCAGCCCTGACTTCCCCTAATGCCTGCAATCACCACCAATAACTACGGTGCAGCCTCTGTGTTCCCCCAGACTCCCACCCCCAGCCCCCCAGTAGAGAAGGAGCCATAGCTGAATTCCCCCACCATGGTGTCCCCAGCTAAGTTCAAGGCCTGAGCCTGGAAAGTGTGGGTAAATCCAGGCCTCCGGATTCATCCAGGAGGGGTCCTGGCTCTCTTTGTTCACATTCATGTTTCTCACTTAATAGGAGGCAAATTGATTTTTCTGGCAGGCCTGGGGAGCCTGATTTGCACTGATCAGGTGGCCAGACTATTCTTTTAGAGACACCTGACCTAATCCACAGAAGACACTCACACCTGCACCAAACCTCCACGATGACCCCACAGTATCTGGGAAAAGGAGTGACCGCCACAAAGTAGGGCCACCTGCTGGGAGGTAGAAGACCACACCAGGCAGACCTCAGGACCCTCCTGGGCTCACTCACTTTTCCTCAAGTTCTGGATGGCAGTGAAGTAGCCGGAGCCAAGGTACAGCCCAGAATCTATCCTCGGGGGGACCCTCGAAAACCCGATGGCAGAGTCCTTGAACAGCAGATCCTTCTGCCCACTAGGGGAGCCAAAGAGCTGGAATTTCGGTGACTTGTCCTTTCCAAACTTTTCCTAATTAAGAAAAAATAGAATTATGGTGTCAATGGTAAATAGGGAGGAAACAAAAAAATGATGTTAAAAAAGAGTATCTGGAGCTTTGGGATCATTCTAACTGAGAGCAGGAGCCTCGGTTGAGACCCTCCTGCAGAGGGACTTGTGCCATCTCAGAGACCCAAGCTCAGCTACGGCTCATTCTTTGAAGAGTTGCTGAGGTCCAAGCACCTTAGGGCCCTGAGAAGATTGCATTGACCACCCCCTGCTTCTGCTCCCATCATAAGACGCTGTCAGCCCGTGTGGCAGAAGAGTTTCATTGCTTCTGCTGTCCAGAGTACAGCCTGGGCAAGCAGCCCAATGCATTAGTGTGCTATCCTGCAGCAAGGCTACAGGACTTCTAGAGTGGCAGAAGTCAGGGAAGTAAGAAACCTTGCTCCCTGCCCCCCAAATCCAAGCAAGTGGGGAGGACTGTGGGTGAAGATACCTGCGCCTGACGAAGAAGCTCCCAGATGGCGTCCTCCTTGCCATTCACACTTCGTGCCACAACGGCATGAGAAGGGACCCGGGCCAGATGGCAGTCTTTGAACTTGTCCACTGGCTTCCGAGTGTTGTCTGGGCAGAGTAGCTCATAGTTGTCCCTTTCAGCCTCGTCTGACAGGTCCTCTGCAGGGAAGAGGAGGTGGGAGGGAGCCTAGATGAGCCGACTCCAGCAGTAACCACCGCGAGCTATAGTTCCCCTTCTCCCCATAGAATTTTGAGCTTGGGGAGATAGCTGACAAAACTGAGGGTCAGAAAGGCAGGGGTTTGCTCCAGAACACTCAGAAAGGTAAAGGTAGTGCCCCAAAAGCCTCAGGGGGCAGCCGAGGTGTGATCTTCATCCTAAATCACTTAGACCACCCTGGGGTTCCCATGCAGCTGCTGCCTGGCAGGCCAGAGAGGCCAAACCAGACCCGTCTGTTTCTGCGGCATCTCTGCCTGGAAAAGTCACTTTGTAGAGACAAACCCAGGGGGCCACCAAGGGTTGCTCCCTTACTCACATCTCTGGGAAGAATAAAAATGACAAAAATGTTAATAAGGCAGGAAATAAGGCAGGAAGGTGAGTCACTTTCCAACACTGAGTACATCAAAAGAAGGGGAAGCATGGTTTTATGAATGCGTTCAGGCAAATGTGGAATATCATATAAAAGTTGCTTCAGAATGTGTAAAGTGAAAAAAACTTGCCCAAGTCATTTTATGACATTAGTACAACCTTGATGTCAAAATCAGAGAAAGTATAGGAGGGAAGAATTAAAGGTTTATTTTACTTACGAACATAAATGCAAAAATTGTAAATAACATATTAGCTAACTCAATCTCACAGAGTATTTAAAAAACTAATAGATTGGAATGAAGGCTTACCAGTCTATTCCATTAACAAAAGAATGACTGAACATCAAAAAAGCTAAGGTAATCTGCATTTAATGGAAGAAAACCATGAGATCGTCTTCATCTTAATAGATGCAGAACAATTGTTTATGTGTTCAACATCTATTTGTGTATGGTTTTTTTTCTTCCTTAGAAAAATAGTAATAGATAGAACTGGTAAAGTTTTTTTGTTTGTTTGTTTTGAGACGGAGTCTCGCTCTGTTGCCCAGCCTGGAATGCAGTGGTGTGATCTCAGCTCACTGCAGCCTCCATCTCCTGGAGTCAAGAGATTCTCTTGCCTCAGCCTCCCAAGTAGCTGGGACCACAAGCGCACACCACCATGCCCAGCTAATTTTTGTATTTTTAATAGAGATGGGGTTTCACCATGTTGGCCAGGCTGGTCTCGAACTCCTGACCTCATGTGATCCACCCGCCTCAGTCTCCCAAAGTGCTGGGATTACAGGGGTGAGACACCATGCCTGGCCATAAGTTATTGGCTTGATAAATGCCATTAATCTACAGCAAAAATCTTACTAAAAGAAGAAAACTTAGACATTCACCACAAAATCAGGAACAAGGCAAGGATGCCCACTGTTACAATGCCAACACAATTCTAGATATCCAGATTACACAATTTACAAAAGAAATAGGAGATATAAACACTGGAAGGAAAAAGACACACTCTTATTTAAAAAGATGATATGGTCATCTACAAAAAACCAACAAAACCAATAGAAACTAATAAAACTACTCAGAGGAGTAACAAGTTATAAGAGCAACCTACAAAAATCAGATGTTATCCTTATTAACAATAACCAAATAGAAACCAATATGGACTATAAGATGTTACAATAGCAACTGAAACCATTAAGTAGCTAATAATTAGCCTCCCACAAAGATACATCAGACCCACAAAGGAAAAATTTTAGTTCTATCAAAGAAACTAAAAAGAGTTGTGATCAAATGGGGGAGATTTAGCATCACCATGGACTGGACAACTTAATGTTATAAATATGCTGATTTTTCATGGAACAATTTAAATTCAATACAATTCCAATCAAAATTAAAGTATGATTTTTTTCCAGAAAGTCAACAAAATAATTCTGAAGTTTTAGCTGAGTATATTTGAAAAGGAATAATAAAGTGAGAGGGGAGAAGGAGCTCTCTCTCATTCTCTCTCTCTTCCTCTCACTGGCTCTCTCTCTCTCTCTCCCTTTCTCTCCACCAGATAGTAAGACCCATTGGTAAGCCACAGTAACAAAAGCAGAAAAAATGCAAATACACCAATGAAACAAAATAGCTCAGAAACTGGTCCACTTGGATATATACAAACTTGGTGTAGAATTGGCTTCACATATGGCAGAAAAAATATACTCTTTTTATTGTAAGGAAAATTGCCTCACTGTAAAGGGGATAAAATACTAAAGCTAAATGTATATCTGATTTTCTAGGTAGAGCACACATAAATAGATGAGGAAGGGGATCTTCAAATCTTAGTAATTATGATTTGGGTGTGAAGAAGGGCATCTTTGAAAGACCTCAAAACTACAAACCAACAAGGTGAGGCTTGTGGATTTGACCTTAGCAATATCAAGGATTTTTGATCCACAAAGACTACCATTGTCAGATTTTTGACTGAGAAAAGGTTTTACTAAAGTTTAAAATCAGCAGTAGTTTCATACCTAGATAGAAGGAACTTCTGTCCTTGAATCAAAAGCATGCAGAAACAAGGTGTGAAACTCAATTTAAAAAGTAGTCAAATGTCACAAAATAAGAAAGGGAAGCCCAAACTGCTAGCAAATATGTTGAGATGATCAAACTCACCAGCCGTCAGAGAAATGAAAATTAAAATCAACAACGAACTATCTATTGCACTACAACCGTCATTCGGACAAAAAGTATGAAAGTCAAAAATACTTCTGACTGAAGTTGTGGGGAAATTAGAACTCTTGCAGAGTGTCTTTCCAGACAGCAGCTTGGTGATCCTGGGTGCATGTGGGGTCTGTCTCTGGTGGCCCTGGGTGCATGTGGAGGCCTGTTTCTGGTGGCCTCTGATGAATGCGGGGTCTGTCTCTGAAGGTCCTGGGTGAATGTGGGTGTTGTCTCTTACTCTGGTGGTCCTGGGTGGATGTGAGGTGTGTCTCTGATGGTCCTGAGTGAATGTGGGTGTCTGTCACTTTCTCTAGTGGCCCTGGGTGGAATATGGTAGCCCTGTCTCTATTGGTCTTGCATGGAATGTAGTGAGCTTATGTCCACTGGTCCTGGGTGCAGTGTGTTTAGCTTCTACATACTCATCAATTGTGCTTTAGTATAAGTCCAGGAGGGACACTGTCCAGCAGGTAAGAAAGGAACATAGGCGAAGGTATCAGTCATGTGGCTGCATGTGGTAGGGGAAAAGAGAGCACAAACTCTGTCCATCACAATGGTGACAGAGAAGTAAAATGTGGACGTATTCCACGGAACATTCCTCAACTGTTAGGACCCCTGAGCTAGACATGTATACAATACCGATAAACCTCTAAAACAAAATGCTGAGCAGAAAACCCAAGCAGCAGGGTTTCTAATGCTCAGTAAAACCTCTATGAACTCAGAAACCAGAAACACAAACCAGCACGATCTGTTCTGCATGAGCACATACGTCTTGGAGGACGCATTGCCAAGCACCTAGGCGTGGGTGTCTACGAGGGGAAGAGAAAGGCAGTAGGCACAGGAGGTTTCAAGAAAACTGATCATTTAAAATATGAAAGATCACAAAATCAGAGCTGTGCCCCGTAGGAATCTTGAAAATGGTCTGCCATGAACTTAGGAATCTAATTAGCTCAAAGGTCAGAGTCATGGTCAAGTAAGATAAAAGGGGTCAGTACCCACGGCTCATTACCCTGCTCTTACCAAACACTGTGCTCTCTCTGATAAAAGCCACATCTCCAGCCCCCTCTCTCAGACACCTGTGAAAAGAGAAAGCATCAGAGGTAAGCACAGGCAGCCCCTCCCTGGCCCCTCCCTGTGGAACAGCAGCCCTGGCACTCAGCATCTATCTATGGGTTTCTACTCCCTGCAGGGCAGGGCTGTGAAGCTTTGGGGCATCCCAGCTGGGAAGGTAGGGGCCCCCTCCAGGTAGATTCTGAAGAATGACTCAGGTGCTGGCCAGAGGCCCCCATCTTCTGCTTTGAGGGCTAAGAGGACAAAACTTTTTTTCTATATAAAAGAGAGTTTTGAAGCCTCTACCCAAGAGCGTAAAGGCTTAGCATCCCTGTTCATGTGGCTCTTTCCCTCAGGACTGAGTGTGCAGGTGTGCCCTGGCCAGTGAGGAAGCGCGGAGGCCTCCCTCTGCAAAAATACCCTAGCGCCAGCAGACAGAATGGGAAAAGGGGGAGCTCAGCCTCCGCATGGGGGCAGAGAGGATGGGGGCGAATCAGGCATTGCTCACTGTCCTTCAGCCATGGGGAGAGGCCCAGGTGGGCAGAAGGACATCAGCCTGGACACTGCAGCGGTCTTGTCCAACCAGAAGCCAGGACTGGGTGTCTCATGACAAGATGCCTTCAGTCCTGCTGTGGTTAGGGAGGCGGCAGAAATTAGTATGAGGAACCCAGGACAACAGGGGAGCCAAGTTGGATTCAGGGCTCTCTGAGGTGACAGGAGGGCCCACAGCCACAGTGACTGCCCATGGGGCTGGTGAGAAGTGGGGGGCACAGGTGGGCCCGGAAGGCTGGAGGGGAACACACACCGGGCAGGCCTGCACTCTCTTTGGACACACAGCAGCAGGAGAACCAGACCTCCTCTCTGGTCCCCGAGAGCAGGCTGGGCTCTATGTGGGGCCAGAGAAAAGGCCTCCCAGCCTGAGGCCACGGGACACTTGGCCACTGAAGAGAAGGGGACAGGGTCACTCACTTGAAGGCACCAGAGTAGCCGAAGTACGGTTCCTGGGAGGAGAAGGCACATTTGTTTTCCCCTGTCCCCGCACACAGGCGACACAAGTTGGGGAACTGTCCTTTATCTGCTCCGGGAACACAGCTGGCTGAGAAGAACCTGGCCACAGCTGTTAAACACAGAGAAGTGGACCACAGAGTGTGAGCCAGCCCTGGTCACAGTGGGTTACACCTCCTATCCTGAGGTCCCCATGGGCAGGGCCCCTTCCTCCACCCCTGCAGGAGAGCCTCTGTCATGGGGCTGGGAGCTCGAGACATGCACCTCTGCCGAGAGCAGACTCAGCTGTGCCTCCCAAGGGCTGCTGGGGTAATGGATCCTGCCGGCAGGATGTTATAAGCTGGCCAGCTTCACCCCAACATTGATTGATCCCACACTTTCACCTGCATGATCTGTGTGGCCTGTGCTTACAACTGGAATACAGCCCCCTGCCTGAGGTCACTCACTATCCCCTAACCGTCTTACCTGCCTCAATGGGCTCAGGTGGCCCTGTCCAGTTCAAGAATGGACGAAGAGTCCCTATAGGGACGTTCCACCCAGCGGTCCTGCGAAGGCCTGTGTGGCAGGACTTCAGACCTTGCAGTTCATTCAGCTGAAAGCGGCTGCCCTTCTTCACCACAGCCACGGCATAATAGTGGGTTCGTGGCTCTGCAAAGGGGCAGACAGAATTGAAAGCTCTTAGCCTGGACAAGAGGAACAAAAACAACCCATCCTGAAAAGTCTCCGGTGGAAGGGGAAACGCTATGCTGCAGTTTCCTCGCAGCTCACGTGTGTCCTCCTCTCATGGGTCAGCGTCAGGAGGAACGGCCTTCATCTGGCCCAGAGCCCAGCGACTCCATTCCCTACATGTGTGATGTGACCAAGAGTCCACCTCCACATGTTCTCCCACTCCCAATCCACAGAGCTCAGGGAACAGGCTGGGGCCACCGTGGCATCTGGGTCCCCAGGCAGAACTCACGTCCTTCGGTCCCGTAGACTTCCGCCGCTACAGGTCGCAGTTTGTAGGGGGCCAGGCCTGCCTGGTATATCAAACCGCCATCAAGGGTCACAGCATCGGCCCTGTTTGTCTGAAAGTAAAGACGCCAGACTGGCTTCAGCAGAAAACACAGCCAAACCCAGCAAGTGGGACTTCAGGACCTCAGAAAGTCTCCGTGGCTGGAAGGGTCGTCAAAGGGGTCCGCTTTCCATCACGTCCCCTCACTTCCTATGAGAGATGGTGAGAGCCAAGGACCCCTGTTTTGGGACAGTGAGCACCAGCCCTCTAAGTCCTGAGACTGGCGCCTGCCCTCTTTCTCCTCTGCCTGCCTGTGTCACTCTCCTGATCACACCCTTCACAGTCATCTATATGTGAAGTCGTTTGTTCTAGATACTTTCTATTTTTGCTCTATATTCATTTCTTTCAAGTTCTGTTTTATTGGATAGAAAATATGGTTATTAAGATATCCTAAAATTATCATAAGAAACCATGTTCCTCTGCTTCAGCACATTGCTTCCCACATGATTACGTATTTGTTTGGTTTGCAATGTGGGATAGTTCAGTGTTCCCCAACTTTTTTGCCACCGAGGACCAGTTTCAGAGAACGTAATTTTTCCACAGACAGATGGGGAATGGTTTTAGGATGAAACTGTTCCACTTCTCATCATCAGGCATTGGATTCTCATAGGGAGTGCAACCTAGATCCCTCGCATGCACAGTTCACGCTAGGATTGACACTCCTATGAGAATCTAATGCCGCCACTGACCTGACAGGACGTGGAGCTCAGGCGGTCGTGCTCACTGGCCTGCCGCTCACCTCCTGCTCTGAGGCCTAGTTCCCAACAGGCCATCGACCGGTATCAGTCCGCGGCCAGGTGGTGGGGACCCTGGGATACATCATATTTTGTGGACTGCGTATTCATCTAAAACTGGATACATTTTCTAACTTCTGCAGAGCCTTTACTGATTTTGTAGACAGCATAATGTTTTCTCATAATGTGGGTGTTCTATAGCATATTGAATAATTTCCCCCAGTGTTCAGCACTTGAGTTTATTTCTAACTGTTGCCTGTGAAGACTGTATTTTCTTGAATATCTTTGTCGTTAGTGTTTTTCCTTGTGACCACTTGTGTCCTTGGGTAGGCACCTGAGGGTGGAATCCCCCAGATGAGGAGCATGTTTCTCCCTGTGACCCTGGCTGCTGTTGCCATTCTGCTTCCAGAAGACTTATAATACCAATTCAGAATGGCACTGACTGTGAGGACCAGCTTCACTCTTGAATCACCAGCAAGGCAGGCTATCATTCTGTTAGCTCTTATTACTATAGAAAATTTGAGTACTAACAAATTGCTCAGGTCTGATTAGTAAGGGGAACATCTCACAAGTATTTTCTATTAATTATGAATTCCCTCTTACTGGTAACTCTGTTCATATCATTTTTCTTCTATGATTCTACATTTTTTCCAATTTGAGTTATTCTTTTATTTATTTATTTTTTCGAGACACAGTCGCCCAGGCTGGAGTGCAGTGGCGTCATCTCAGCTCACTGCAACCTCCACCTCCTGAGATAAAGCGATTGTCTTGCCTCAGCCTCCTGAGTAGCTGGGACTACAGGCATGTGCCACCATGCTTGGCTAATTTTTTTTTTTTTTTGTATGTTTAGTAGAGATGGGGTTTCACCATCTTAGCCGGGATGGTCTTGATCTCCTGACCTCATGATCCGCCTGCCTTGGCCTCCCAAAGTGCTGGGATTACAGGCGTGAGCCACCGCGCCCGGCCTTGAGTTATTCTTTTATAGAGTGTAAATAGTAATCATGTGTCAGAGCTGGTGCATATTCATTCATTCCAGTGCTTTCTAAATTTTTTATTTAAATATTTTCTATGGGCTATGAATTACATTTTCTGTATTTTAGAATATCTATTTGTTTCATGATTTAGTTCATCGTTTAAGAGATTTCTATTTCCTCTACAGTTCTGCTAGTTAACCTGCCCCCCAGTTTTTCAATAATACAAGTTTTATTTTTAACCATTTAATCTATCTCAACTTTATTTGAATGAATGGTATGTAGTACTGATTTCAAACAGGGATCTTATTTTCCGAGATCAGACGAGATCAGACGCGTTCAGGGTGGTATGGCCTTAGACAGGATTTTATTTTAAAAGGCAGATTTTGTGGCTTCTTTCACATATATTCAGATTGAGTAGGTTAGAATACAGCCTAGGAATCTGCATTTTAAACAAGCAAGAGATGCTGGTGCTGGTTTTTTGTTTTTGCTTTTTGTTTTTTGAGATGGAGTCTCGCTCTTGTCGCCTTGGAGTGCAATGGCATGATCTTGGCTTGCTCCAACCTCCCCCTCCCGGGTTCAAGTGATTCTCCTGCCTCAGCCTTGTAAGTAGCTGGGATTACAGGCATGTGCCACCACACCCAGCTAATTTTTGTATTTTTAGTAGAGACAGGGTTTTGCCATGTTGGCCATCCTGGTTTTGAACTACATAGACCTCAGGTGATCTCCCCACCTCGGCCTCCCAAAGTGCTGAAATTACAAGTGTGAGCCACCGTGCCCAGCCACTGGTACTGTTTGTATGCAGGTAATAGCTGTAAAATAATAGCCTAAAACATTGATTAAACTAGATTTTTCCCTAAGTACTATTCTAATAACTCCATTGTATTTGTAAGATAATCGTATGAAGTTGCCTTGGGAACTTTTACACAAATTATTCACTCTGCTGGAGTTGAGTACACATGATTATGGCACATGGCAGGTACACAGAATATATTTGTTGAATGAATGAGTAAAAATCATTTCAGTAGATCTTACATCTCAAAAAATAAAAGGAATCAGAAATCATATACAAGTCATGATACCCTTTTCTCTCTCTCTGAAAGTGTCTTGGACAAAAGTCTTTCTGAAGCCCAGCACCCTGGCAGGCCCTGCCCCAGCCATGTGATGTGGCAACGGTGACCAGGACAAGCTTCTTTCTCACAGGGTTTAGAGGTCATGACTCTTTTGGAGGATTTCTCTCTCTGAGTAACCTTGCTTTTTGCCAATCCTATGTATTCATCAAATACAACTGCTTACATTTCATTTTGGAACAGTTGTCATTAACAGTTTATGTGGAGGCCCCGGGTTCCTCACACATGGTCTCTTGACTTTAGCTCCTTCCTTTCTGCTCTGAAAATAGCACAGTTCCCTGTGAGAGAGGATGGCTCCCCACTTCGTTGCCCAACAGGTGAAGCAGAGGAAGTAAGGAGAGCTCATGTTCTATCTTTTTCCATTTCTCTCTCCCTTCCATTCAGCTTGGTCCCAACCAACACCCAGCACTGACTCACCGCAATGGCCTGGACACACTGGATGGGGGAGGCTGTCTTTATGCAGCTGACAGGAGGGCCACGCACTCTTCTCATATTCCTTTGCCATCGGAAGCATTTTGTGGTCTCAGGTTGGGATATGGTGCACCATCGAACACTCCTTCTCCTAGGGGCAGCCAGACACAGTCCTGGGAGAGAGGGGCCAAGGAGTAAGGATTCAACCACTGACTGAGGGAGGGACCACCGCACCCTCTGATGGAGTTTTCCAGACTCCTCCCTCTCTCTCGGCTGCCCTCCTTCCCTCTCCATTTCATGGCTACGTCCAGCCATTCTCCACAAGTGGAGGCATCTTGCTGGACTAATAGGATCTCTGCATTGGCTAGAGGTCTGTGGTTCTCAATAAATTAAAGGAGAAAGTCCCTCTAGATTATTTGTATTCCTATGACTTTGACATGTTTCCTACACCTTAAAAAATGATGGTGATCCCTCAGATCAGTTACGGAATTCTTCTACCAGCTTTGGCCACTTTGAACCAGGAAGGTAGGCAGGAAAGGATTCATTGCTCCTGTTTTACTGATGTGGAAATTGGCTTCTAAGGAGGCTGAGTGACTCGCCACTCAGCAGTGCAGAGCCCAGCTGAGAATCCAGGTCTCTCTAGATTGTTTTGTCCATAAATATCTTCCCAGGGAATGCCAAGAGAACAAGGAAAAATATACCTGACATGGTTGGTAGCTGAGATAAATGGTAAGCCAATGTCAATGGGGACAAATCAGTTGGTTGGTGTGCCTGAGCTACCACCATTCACTCTGTACAGAAAGACTGGTGCTCCTGTTGAGCCTGCTTTTGTTGCTCAAATACTGGTTCTTCTGTTGAGCCTGCTTTTCTTGCTCAAATCCATGTAATTAGGGAGGAAGATGCATTGAATTTACTCACCTGGTTGCCTGATAAAAGGCATCCACAAAAAACCTGCAATGAACATTATACTAAAATGGTGAAAGACTGACTGCTTTCCACCTAAGATCAGGAATGATGAAAGTGTCCACTCTCACCTCTTCTATTCAACAGTACTAGAGATTCTAGTCACAGCAATAAGGCAAGAAAAGAAATGAGACACCCATATTGGAAAGAAAGAAGTAAAACTGACTTTATTTTCAGATAACATGATCTTCTATATAGAAAATACTGAAGAATCTACAAAGTACTATTAGAATTAATAAACAAGTACAGCCAGGCCACAGGATACAAGATCAGTATACAAAAATTGATCATATTTTTGCATACAGCATAGAACAATCCAAAAATGAAATTAAGAACATAATGCTAGATAGTATAACATCAGAAAGGATTTAATACGTGATGGGTAAATGATAAGAACAGACATTTTACCAAAGAAGATATATGAATGGACAATAAGCACATGAAAACTGCTCAATATCATTAGTCAAGAAATGCAAATTGAAAATGCAACGAAACATCATTTCACACCCACTGAACAGGTTATAATAGCTAAAACAGACAATGACACATATCGGTGAGGATGTGGAGAAGTGGAAACCCTCATACATTGCTGAGAATGTAAAGTGACCAGCCACTTTGTAAAACAGGTTGGCAGCTTCTCAAAATGTGAAGCACACAGTTCCAATAGGACCCAGCAATTGCACTTCTAGGCATATAGCCAAAAGAAATATTACAAAAACCTATCATACATAAAGGCTTGTGCATGAATATTCATAGCAGTGTTATTCAGAGTAGTAGAAAACTGGAAACAACCTAAATGTCCAATAACTGGTGAATGTACATCCATTCAATGGAATATTACTCAGCAGTGAAAAGAACTACCGGCATGCCCCACAACATGAACGAGCCTCACTTATGCTCAGTGAAAGCAGCCAGACACAAGATACCACATACTGTATGATTCCATTGGTATGAAATGTCCAGAAAAGGCAAATTTATAAAGACAAGAAAATAGATTAGTGGTTGTCTGATGCTGGGGTAGAAATGAGGATTAACTATAAACAGGCATGAGGGACCTCTACTGGGGGGCGTAAAAGTGTTCTAAAACAGACTTATGGTGATGGTTGCACCACTCGGTAAGGTTACTAAAACTCATTGAATTGTATGCAAATATGCGATTTTTTATGATATATAAAATGTACCTCAGTAAAGCTGTTACCAAAAACTAAAACAAAAAACAAACAAACAAAAAAACCAAACAAACACAGTTGTAAAAGCCCTCTGCCCTTTGGATGTGCTATGGGGTAGAATGTTCAGCCTCTGCTGTCTCCTATTTCTGAGCCATCCCCTTATGGTGAGAGCCACCCATGGCCCTTGGGTGGGCAAGAGGCCTGTAGCTCCCTGGCTGAGTCTGCAGGGTTTTGGGGACACCTAGCTGCCGTACTCCCCCTTCACCCACCCTCATCCCGGGGAAATCCCCGGGGATATAATCTTGCCTTGGAAGCCCTTATGGAACTATCCCACACTGAGAATTAACCCAATCAGATGCAACCATTTGTGACCCAGTGAGCATTAACTGTATGCCTGCTGTATACACAGCACTGTGTGTCATGCAAGGAATGTGTAAGTGGACAGGACCAGATTTCACTTCTCACTGGAGAGGCAAAAATCCAAAAGGAGGAAGCTAAGAATGGTGGATGTGTTAAAAGAGAACAAATACCAAACAAATACCAACTAATGGAGACATACGTGTCTCCACTAGTTGCCCCACCTTCTCTGTATTGTGAGTTCTGCCAACATCTCCATTCTCCAGGGGAGGGAGCTATGGCTTTAACTAGTTATGTGGCTTGTGGAAGTTCCCATAGCTAATAAGTAAGTGTTGGATCTAGGACTCGAACCTAAGCAGTCAGGCACTAAACTCCCCCACTCTTACCACTGGGCTAGCCTGCCTATTTAGGTTGGCAAAGTTAGAGACAGGTTGGAGATGGGGCTAGAAAAGGGTCTGGGTCAGATCATGGAAAGTCTCCAATGCTGATCCAGGGAGGTCTTATTCAGGATGCAGTGAAGCTGTGACTCACGGGAGAGGCTGGAGACTAGAGCTCTCCCTAGGGCAGGGGCAGAGTGAACTGAGACCTGGGACCTGGGAACAGGCAGAGAAGCTGTGGCTGAGGAATGCACCAGGGAAGGGCTGGTCTGAGTGGACAGGGGGGACAGCACTGAGAACAGAGAAGGGGGGAGGGAGCTGGCATCAGAAATCAGCTTGGTAATGGGTGGGTTCTGGGGGGTGAAGGGAGAGAGTAAAATGGAAGACCATGCCTCAAGCCGGAGGTGGGGGCTGAGCAATGACGGGAACCTGTGGGCAGAGTTCATTTCTTCCCCTAAGAGGAGCTGAACCAGAGGGACTAAAGGACCACTGAGCTCCCTTCCAGGATTCCCAATCCCCAGCCCCCCAAACACCAGGTGAAGTCTCCATGCTCTTACCTCCCAGCTCTGGAGCTGTGTGACCCACAAGCTCTTACCTCCCAGCTCTGGAGCTATGTGACCGCCTGAAGCAGGTCTAGGTCTGACCCCTCCAAAATCCTCAACCCAGCACTTGTGTTCAGTGTCAGGCACTCAGATGCTGCCCACTGAACCTGGCTGGACACTGGCTAAAGCATACATTCTGGGCAGACATGCAGTGCCCTGTCCTCAAAGGCAGGGGTCAGGACAGGAGTTACTCTCCCCACCTACCCACACAGCTCATAATAGGGCCCAGGCAGACTGCTCAGACTGATGGGAAACCTCATGAGTGCCTCCCAGCCCATGGCTCCAGGGGCTAAGCAGACAGACTCCTCCACCCACTGCTCACATGGCTTAGATCCAGCTGGCCCCACCCACCCAACTTCTGTCAGCCTGGACACCCACGGGGAGCAGGGCAGGAATTCCACAGGGCAAATGCCACCCTTTCCTCAGGAAGGACAAGGGTTTCAATGGCACTTTGGGGTACAGGCCACCATCCCAATTGACTGCAGGATTCAAACTTCAGACCTCAGTAGGCACCAAAACAACCAAAGACCTAAGTGAATATAAAACCCAGTGGTGCAACTCTGAGCCAGAATCCTGGACCACAGCCCATGACCACTTCCAGGAGGCAAGGCTTCCTTCCTCTTCTGCCCCTCCCAGGTGGCCCTAACCCTGTGCAACAGGCCACTTTCCAGGGAGCTTGAGGGGAAGAAAACAGTCGGGTCCTGGCCAGTCCCAATCTGTCTTAGAGAAGAGAAGGATGACCAACACCCATGGGAAGGAATTTGGAGCAGGAGACCAGAAGGGCAGGGACAAGGATGGGTTTGGGCTCCCACTGCTGCTCTCTATCCACCGCCACCACTTCCATCCAGGAAGCCCCCAGCCTTAGGTAGATGCCATAAGACAGGTGGAGGCTGCACTGGGCTGGGGAGGTGTGACACCTGGGCTTTCACTGTGCCCCCTCCCACTGCCTAGGTCCTGATGCCCATCACAGCCCTTTCTGCTGCGGCCTGGGACCTTCCCCTCCTGGCGCTGCAGGGAGCTCTGCACTCGTACATTTAGGTCACTAATGTGCAGCACTGGGGAGTGCCCTCTGAGCACCCAAGAAATTACTTTGGTTATGGAACTAACAATTGTTTCCTTCCTTTTACTCCTTCCTTCTGTTCGGCTCACATTTCCCTCTCAAACCCTCTGACACAGGGTTCCATCAGGAGCACTGCACCCCTCCACACCCCTCTGCCACGGAAGGTGTGCGAACGCCCCATCTCCTCCTCACAACCCTATGGACCCATGGTTAGGCCGTTTCTTTTAAGTGAAGAAACTAAGTCTCATAAAGGCTCGGTCTCGCTGGGGTCTCACAGTCCTCGCAGGAGCTAGGATCTGGACTAGGGTCCTTGAGCTAGTCGCTCACCCTCTCTGAGCCTCACTTTCCTCCCAGGTAAAACGCGTGTCACAATACAATGGGGACCAAATCCGTAGGCGGGACACAAGGGGACAGGGGCCTGGGAGGCCTTTTGAGAAGCTCTGCGCAGAGCTAGACATGCCCCGATCCGGCTTGAGGAGCCCAGCTCCTGTTCCTCCCCAGGTGGGGAAGAGACTGGCCCCGCGTCCGGGCCGCCTCCCGTCTGCAGGCGCTGGGACCGCGGGGCGCAGAGACCCCGCGCCCAGCCAACAGGACACAGGGACCAAATCGCCTAGCAGACAGGGCGCAGGAGATGCCCATCAGGCGGCGCGCGCCCCCATACACCTACACTCACCGAGGGCCCCAAGAAACAGCAGGGCGGGGAAGACAAGCTTCATGTCTGCGGTCTGGAGGCGACTTGGCAAAAGAAGGCTCTGCCACTTGCGCCTGCCCTGCGCCCCTTTATTCAGGGCTTTGCCCCGCCCTGTTGCCCAATAGACATCCCTTCCCTCCCCACTCCCCGCGGCCAAGTCTGCTTGTTCTTTGAGGATCCAGGCTCCGAAAAGCCCTGAGGCGGGGCTGGACTCCACACCGCGCCGCGAGAGGAAAGCCAGCCTGCACCTCACCTGTCCTGGTTCTGCCTGGCTGCTGCGATGTTCTTTCTCTCCCACTAGTCTGCAAGCCCCTAGGAGTCGCAGCCCCCTGAGCCCTGTCCCAGCTTTGGTCTCAGTGCCTTCTAGAGGGCAGGACACAGAGCAGAGGGTCTTTACTTGAAGATCGCCTTGACCTGTGAGACTGCTATCTTCTTCAGCAGATGACCTTGAAGGTGCCTAGCAGCCAGTTAGGGCAGGTGGGTTTGCTTTCACCTTGGCTCAGCAGTGAGCTGAGAGTTGAAAAGATGACCCAACAGCCCCCAGCAGCAGCCTAGGGACAGCTGACAGAGAAAAGAGAGGCTGCCCAGAGTCTCAGGCAAGCTGCCCATGGGGTATCTCCCTGCCCTGCTGAGACCCACAATACAGCTCCCAGAAAACAGACAGGGGCCTCAGAGGGGAATGGCCACCACCCAAGGCTGGTTCCATATTCTTATTTGCCAATGAGAAAGATGCCCTATGGCTAAGATGCCCTACCACTTTTTTTTTGTCCTTTTTTTCCTCCACCTCCTCCTTCTTCTTTTTTGGTGTTGATAGTATTCAGTAGGAAATGGTAACCTCATTTTAACAATTGCCATAAATGTCAGATTTTAAAATTCAAAAGCTAGAATACTGCTTCTAAGAATACATCTCGTAAATACATTCCCATGACACACAGCAGCCCAGGTACAAATGTCTCCAGGGCACCACTGCATGCCATTAATCAGTTGGAAGCAAACTAAACATCCATCTCTGGGGGAGTGTCACATACAGCACGGTGCCTGTGGGACACATTGGGAGCCTCAGAAAGAATATCCTGTGTGTATGGATGTGAACTTAGCCCAAGAGTAACTAGGCAGGGCACAGTGGCTCATGCCTGTAATCCCAGCACTTTGGGAGGCCAAGATGGGAGGATCACTTGAGCCCAGGAGTTCAAGACTAGCCTGGGCAACATAGGGAAACCCCTATCTCTACAAAAAATACAAAAATTAGCCCAGCATGGTGATGTGTGCCTGTGGTCCCAGCTACTTGAGAGGCTAAAGTGGGAGGACCATTTGAGCCTGGGAGATGAAGGTGGCAGTGAGCCATGATCGTGTCACTGCACTCCAGCCTGGGCAATAGAGTAATTATTGTTACTTATTGTTACAGACTCTGTAACCCCCACCAAAAAAAAGGTAACTAAGTGAAGAAAAAAGGTACTAACAGTGAGGGAAATAATAGGTCACCTGAACACCTTTCTTGTCAGGTGAGTCTGGCCAATATGTGACTCTGAAATCTGCTTATTCTGAAAAGCTGGTCTTGACTCTGCTTAGACTACTTGGTACTAAAAAGCATTTCCTGGAGCAGATGGGCAATGCCCCAGGGAGCCAGCTCTGCCAACAGTGAGCATGCAGTGGGCACCTAGCCATGGAGAAGCAGGCTCAGCCCAAGGTGGAGAGGCCATTAAGGAGGCTGGGGAGACCCTCCATCTCTGGGCATGATGCTGCCAAGGCACAGGGTGGAGGCTAGTCAGGGATCATGCTTGCCTGCCATGAGACTGGGGTCTGAGATTTGGTGCTAGAATCACCAGCTGGGTTTTGGGGTGACAGATCCAAGGTCTCTCATTGTTTGGAAACATGATATTGCACCATTTAAAGTTGTCATCATCAATAATTGCAATAAGTTCTTTCAAAAATACTGAAGAAATACAAAATTGACTAATTCCCAGGAGTGCTGAAGCATCTTTGTACCTAAATTGGCAGCAAGACTTTGCCTTTTCATCATTATAAAAGAATTAAGAAACATCATAACCCGTGTCTCTTTTTCTGAGTCCAAATTAAAATAAAAAGGATGACTGGGAGGTCAGAGGACCCTGGACCCTCTTAAGTATGTTACAGTGTTGGCAAGAACACAGAGAACCTGGGGGCGCTACCAAGAGGCTCAGCTTAAGGAGTGCCCTGAAGGCAGGATGGGTAGGCAACAGGGCAGACTGTTTTCCTGCTGTGCCTGTGGGAACAGCCCAGCCCCAGGGCAGGGATGTGTGCATCTGGACACAGGCAGAGCAGCCCCCCAAG
The DNA here is from genome assembly GCF_009828535.3 of Hylobates moloch. NCBI lineage: Eukaryota > Metazoa > Chordata > Mammalia > Primates > Hylobatidae > Hylobates > Hylobates moloch. The sequence goes on along the minus strand of NW_026652283.1, from coordinate 82,919,496 downwards.
ACCATTTGCAGAGGAGGCTGATGTAGAGGATGAGTCTGCCCCAAAAAACAATGAAGTTTAGCTGATCTATTAACAGCATTCATTCATTCATTCATTCATTCATTCATTCATGCCAGAACTGGTAGATGCCATGAGAGACAGAGAAGAGGGGTCTGTCCTTGCCCTCAGGAGCTCACAGGACTGTGGGGGAGGGACAGGCACAGGAATGCACTTCTATCACAGAGGCTCCCTAAGAAGAGGCCAAGCAGCATAAAGCAAGTGAGTGTGAGGGTCCAGAGGAGGAATGACCAGCACCCATCATGAGGGCTCCAGAAGAACTCCAGGAAGATTTGGCCTGGGTACCTGCAGGAAGGGTGGGATTTCTACAGGTAGAGCATTCTGTGAAGTAAACAATCAAACAAGTAAAGGCTTGGGAGCATAAACCCGGTGACCAATTACCTGAGCACCAGGGGCAACAAAAGTTCCCTCTAGCTTTCTGGCCAGGAATTCTTTTTTTCTTTTTTCCTTATTTTTTTTTACAGACAGGGTCTCCCTCTGTCACCTAGGCTGGTATGCAGTGGTGGTGCAATCACAGCTCACTGCAGCCTTGACCTCCTGGGCTCAAGCAATCCTCCCACCTTGGCCTCCCAAACTGCTGGGATTACAGGCATAAACCATTGCACCCAGCCATGGCTTGGAACTCCTGTTGGAAGAAGGATTAACAAAATCCTCCTCCTCTATCCTGAGCTCCACATCATGTGTTCATCTGCCTCTGGAAAGCTACTCTTGCAGGTCCTGAAGGCACCTAAATTTAATGCATCAAAAATGCAACTCACCTAGTCCCTCCAACCCTGCACCTTCTCTCATATTGCCTACCACTTTCCACCAAACCCACCAAAGAGCCACAGAGGCACCCTCAAATCCTTTGGCCAGTTAGCTCTGTGCATGTTATAGGCACTTGATGATCAATATCGGTTGAAGGAATGAATAAATGAGGAGCAGGAACAGGCTAAGAAAGGGACAAAGGATCCTGTTTGTAATGTGTTGGGTCTGAAGGATAGTGAGGGTCAGGGCTGGCTAAGCCAGGCCATGCCAAAGCCTGTGTACATGGACTCATTAACTTATCCATTCATTCAACACTGGTCTATGGGACATCTCCAACGTGCCAGGAGTTGGGTCAGATCTCAAAGAGCCTGCAGGGAAGCAGAATGCAAGTTTCTAAATGCTGAGAGAGTAACATGAGTTTAAGGAGCACAAAGAAGGTAGCTGCTGCGGAAACTGCCATGCAGTGGCAAGAGCTAGTGTTCAACAGGCAGGTGTGGGAGGCTGACTCCTTTCCCCCTAACCCTGCTCTACCCCCACCCTCAAAACTCCTCCAGGGAGCCTTTACAGAATGGCAGGCCCAAGCCCCATTAGCAGGTAACAGTCTCTAGCCAACCTAAGTCCTCCCTACAAGCCAGTAAATCTCACACCCTGCCCTCTATGAGCCTCTAGCTTCAAACCCCAAGAAGAATGTTGGGAAGGAAGTGCGAGATCTGGGTAGAGCTGGCTTCAGGTGGGATAAGGCAGAAAAGGCCTTCCTGAGACATCAACTCATGCTTGGACAATAGCTTGGCAGATGGGAGACCTTGGGCCCTATTTCTTTTCCCTGCCAGTGGTGAGAGATTGCTGACTTGAGAGCCACTTGTTAAATATTTAGGGATTTGGGGTGGGTTAACTGATAGCAGCTTGATATCAGGCACAGTCGATGTATTTATGCCATGGAATTAGCAAATGCTCTAAATCAGGGCTTCCTCCCTCCACAGCCCCAGAGGGCCAGTTGACCAGCACACAGCTGCCTACGTTCATCACCGTTTGGTGGCATGCAGTGTCCACATTAGTGTGGGTGTGTTTGTGTGTGGGTGGCTGTGCCATCCCTAGCAGAGAAATAGGATAATAATCTTTAATATTTGGATGACATTTTAAAATCCAAATAGTGCTGTCAGTGACTTTGTCTCACATGGCTTTAACAACAACTCCGTGAGTTGAGACAGTCACTCTTTCCATTCTAAAAACAGGTACTCTGAGTGTCGCCTGAGGTCACACAGTGAGTGAGATACAACTGCTATCCCTGAGTCTCCCATTAGGCCCACAGCCAGGGGCTTTCTCCTCCATGAGCCAAGAACCCTCTGAGAGCTCAGGGTGCAGGGACTGAGGCCCAGGGATCTCAGCACAAAGGGAACCTGGCAAGAATTGAACCTTCCGTGAAGCAGGCCCTGCCTGGCCCCTTCCACACTTCAGCTGGCTTCTGATGCTCTGGAAATACCATAAGGTGCTTGCTATACCTGTTTCCAGCTGAGTGGACTTGGGCAATGCACCCTGTTCATGGTCTCACAGCCAGTGGACAGTAGAGCTAGAAATCCACCCGGGACCCCATCCAGTGACTTCTTAGGGCCTGATGCCTTCGTATTGATCATTTATTTGCTGATCACCCTGAAGAGAGGGGCAGAGAATGGGCGAGAAGGAGAAAGAGAGGGATGGAGAGCTGCCTGTGTCTCTACCCACCCAAGTCCCCACAAGATCCCAACACAGACAATAACCTTGAGAGAAAGGCCCCACGTTTGGCCCCACATTGGCCCTTTTGAAGACAGCCAAAGGCCCTGAGAGTCTGGGACTGTTTCTGGGCTCCTGGGAGCTTCCATCAGGAGGGAAGATCTGCTGAAGGGCAGCAGGCAGGAAAACAGTGGCTTCATTAGCCAGCATGTATTGTTGCCAAATGTTGCCCAATTGACAAAGGCCCCACAGAGACAAGGAGCTTCTGTCTGCTTGGATCAGCCCTCTTCTTCCTCTTCCTCTTCCCTCCCCTCACCTAACCCTCCTCCTCTGCAGGACCCTCTGCCCTCTGGCCCTCTCCTCACAGGGACAGCCCTCCTGGGGCTGGCTTCTCCAAAGACCTGCTGAGCTTGCTCCCCAGTGGGCAAGGGGCAGTGGAAAGAGCTCATGCTTCCAGTCCCACCCCACCTCTGAGCTTTCAATTCTCCTGGCCAGGATAGCACCCCAAGTTCCTGGCAGAATCTGAACTGAGCACCTAATCACCACATCCATTGAGACTGTACAGCAGGTCAGGCCCTGGGGGAGAGCCTTCTGGGAAGGTGCTGGCCTGGAGGGAGCCTGTGTGTGGCCCAAGGCCAGCCATGCAAATTTCTTCCCAGAAGGAATGAGGCCCTGGCCCAGGGAAAGCTGCAGGCAGAAAGTACCTGAGTTGCTGACCCATGGTGCTGCCCTCCTACAAGGCTGCATTCTGGAGGGGACTGCTCCACAGGCTTCACTGTGCTGGAGGCCTCTGTGTCTGCTGTCTGTGTCCTGCAAGGACAAGATCAGCTGGATCCTTCACTCAGTAGGAGCCTGAGATGGGCGAGCAGAGGAGTGAGGAAGCATGATTTTCCTCCATTTCTCTGGGTGAGGCTGCTCATCCCCAGCTCTTCCAGGCTAGAGATGCCCAGCTCCTCTGACCAGTCCTCAAGCCTCACTACTGCTCTGGTAGTGGACTTCCTCATCCCACCATTCCTTTATTCACCTGACAGCTGGGCAGACGGGAAGGCATGGGGAGAGATGTGGTTAGAAGCTCAGAGATGGGATTGGCTGGCTAAGTTTGAACCGGTTCCACCCTAAACAGCTCCCTGGACCTAGGTCAGTCTCTCAACCTATCTAAGCCTCAGTTTCTCCATATGTAAAAAAAAAGACACAAATAATATCCACCATATGAGGTGGGTAGAATGAAAACCCGACGTTGAGATGCTTGTGCAGTGCTCAGTACAGGCAAGCTGACATTGATATTTGCAGACACTCATGAGCCCCCACTGTGTGCAAAAACCTCAGCTGGGCACAGAGGTTCAGGGTTGGGCAGGAAGGATCCCAGCCTCCAGCGGTGCCTGGTCAGTGAGAGGGGATGCATGGACCCAGAGAGTTGCCATCCTACTTGCAGACAGTGTTGACAGAGGCTGTGGGGAGCTTTGAGAGTGGAGGAGAGAGTGGCAGAGTCTGTTCTCCAAAATGGCGCTCCTAGGAGAGCACACACTGCCCCCAGCTGCCAGCCTTTTCTAGAGTGTTCACAGTCTGGCTGGCCTACTCTCCATTTGTGTCTCTGTCCTAATCCCTGCCTCCTCTCTTTCTCTGTCTGTTTCTCTCTCCTTGGCTTACCTTCTCCCTCTCTATCTCCCTGTCTCTATTTCCCTCTCTGCCTTAAACACCTATGTCAATATGGGTTATGGATGCCTGCCATAGGGAGGGGCTCTGACCCTGACTGAGTTTCCTCTAGCATAGTACTTGTAACTACCGACACCTGTCCCTGCACCCATGCTGTCACTCTGAGTTCTAGGAGGGAAAGGACTATGGTTGACTAGCTCTGCATCCCCAGGGCCCACCTCCAGGCTTGGCCCAGTGGGGAGCCTCCCTCAGGGCTGTTGACCAGGTGAGTGTGGGGAGCAGAGGAGGACAAGCCCTGCATAAAGGTACACGGAGAAAGGAGCAGGGAGCAGGCCACCCGATGGCCCCTGCCTCGCCCTGCGTAGCACCCACCTGTGTGTGTCTTGAGGTTGGAGGGGCTGAAGAGGAGATTTCTCCATCATCCCCAGCACCCAGCACCTGCCTGCAGAGAAGCTGGGACCCACTTCTCCTACTGAAAGGCCTCCTCTCCTACAGCCCCATCAGCTTCCAAGGGTAAGCAGCAAGGGCACCGGGAGAGTATCGGGGCAGTGCCAATGATGAGCAAAAAGAAATATAGGGGCTGGGGGCCATGGGGACGATTCCCCCAAATTTTAACACACACCACTTTAAGGCCAAGATGCTGTCATGTTAGCCAATTTTGTTTGCAGTCAGAGGCTTGTTGGATCCTCCAGAGGGTCCTTGGCAGCCCAGGGCCTCCCTGTGTCGCTCCTTCTGGGCATGAGTCTTTTCCAGCGACACTCCTCCCTTCTCACCCTTCCCTCCCCTCCCCCTCCCAACTCCAGATTCTACCCTCCCCATTCCTTCCTCTACTCTTATTCAGCTAAAACCAGAAGTAAAGCTAGCACAAACTCATATGACTTTAGGAGGTGCCTGCCATGAGCCGTGGTATTTATAGTGTGTGTTTTTACTGAAATTACACCCTCCCAAGGCCATGTGGCAGGCAAGCTACAGAGAGTTCTCATCCAGGGTCCTCTCCGGGGCATCCTGTCCACTCATCCTTAGCCTCCTGTGTGCTCCTGTTGAAGGACAGAGAAGGAGCAGACACAGGGAGAAAGATGCCCCTTTTTCGTGATCAACCTAGCAAAACTTCATCCTGAGCAAAGTCTTCCTCCAGAGGGTATTAATTTCCAGAAAATCAATTTTGGAAAAGACTCGTGTGTGTGTGTATGTGTGTGTGTGTATGTGTGTGTGTGAGAGAGAGAGAGAGAGAAGCTCTTGCTCTGTTGCCCAGGCTGGAGTGCAGTGGCATAGTATAGCTCACAGCAGCCTCGAACTCCCAGGCTCAAGAGATCCTCTTGAAGTTCAGCCACCTGGTCAGCCCTTTTGAGTAAAGCTGACCTCTCCAGAACATGTGTTGTTGGAGGAATTAGGGGGAAGCTGTGGGTATGGGGCTCGCTGGGGTCCAGGACAGCAATGCCTCTGAACCAATAATGTTGTTGCCAAATGTTGCCCCATTTGTAAAGGAAACTCAGCAATCAAAGAATTTGTCTCTGCTTGAACCAATCCTTCCTGCTTCTTCCCCTCGTCTTCTTCATCACTCTCTGGAATCCGTCCAGGTGGCCTTCTCCTCACTGCATCTGGCAAGGTGGGGGCCAGACTCTCCATGTCTCTAGGTCAATACATGTGTGTCCTTACTGATTCCCCTTTCTCTTTCAGTCACTACATGTCATCTGGGCCCAGAGGCACTCAATTCTTCCTCCATCCTGCCTCTTGCCCCTGCCTGTTCCTTTCCATTCCATGGTCTGGAGATGACCTTGGACTCCTGCCTCAACTTCTGACCGCTCTCCTGACCCTCATCTCCCGAAGTGCACCCATCCCTGAGGGAAGCTTTCAGAACCACAGGGCTAACCATGGTTCCAAGGAATCTTTTCTTGCCCTTCCTCTCTTCTCCCATAATCTACTCCTGAAGAACCTCATTCTCCTCCCTCCTTTGGATTAATACCTTCTCTGTGCTGAAAACTACTTTATTCTACTCTACTCTGGCAATGTGTACTCAACTGTGAACAGAACAGCTCAGCCTAGAAGTTCCACCAGCGCCTCAAAACAGCATGTCCAACTTCCAGTTCTGGATCAAGATGGAGTTGGCATATCTCTCTCTACTCCTCTCACTAAGTACAGATTAAAATGCTAAAGATTATAGATGCAGTGGCTTAAAACAGCACAAATGTATTATCTTACAATGCTGAAGTTCAGAGTTTCAAAATCAGCAGTGAACTAAAAAATGCAGGGCTGTTTTCCCTCTGGAGGCTCCAGGGGGAATCCATTTCCTCATTTTTTTTTCAGCATCTAGAGGCTGACTCCATTCCTCGGATCTGGGCTGTACATCATTCTCACCTCTGTGGCTCTCATTACATCTCCATCTCACACTCTGACCTTCCTGCCTCCCTCCTGTAAGAACTGTCATGATTACACTGTGGCCATCCAGAGAATGTCCCCATCTCAAGATCTTAATAACATCTGCAAAGTCCCTTTTGCCATTTAAGCTAACATATTTACAGATTCCAGGAATTAGGACATGGACATCTTTGGGGTCCATTATTCAACGTACCACTCCAGTAGACTGTGATAAATCATGTGTGTACTAAGTAATACCTACAGTAACCACTAAGTAACCTATACAAAGATATATACTCAAAGTTACTATAGGTACATCAAAATGGAATTCTAAAAAATGTTTAAGTAACCCACAGGACAGTGAGAAAAAGAAAACAGTAAAATCTAAAAACAGAGAGAAAAAATAAAATAAAATGGTAAGCTTAACACTAACATATCAATAATTACATAAGTGAATAGTCTAAATACTCCAATTAAAAGAATGGGATTGGAAGAGTGGATTAAAAAACATAACCCAGCTCTAAGCTTCCCACAAGAAACTCATTAGAAAAAATAACAATGTAGGTAGCGTGAACGTAAAATGATAGAAAAACATAAACCATGCAAACATTAATAAAAAGAAAGCAGGAAGAGCTACATTGATATTAGATAAAGTTGAATTCAGGGCAAAGAAAATTATTAGGGGCAGAAAGAAACATTATGTAATAATAAAAGAGCCAATACACCTAGAAGTCATAACAATCCTAAATGTACCCATCAAAAAGCAGAGCTGCAAAATACATGAAGAAAAATCTGATACAACTAGAAAGAGAAATAGACTCCACAATTATAGTTGAAGACTTCAAAGCCCTCTACCAACAACTGATAGAACAAACAGAGACCAAATTAGCAAGAGTGTAGAAGAATTCAACAACACCATCAACCAGCAGAATTGAATCAACATGTATAGAGCCATCTACCCAACAATAGCAGAATATGCATTCTTTTCAAGTTCCCACAGAATACTTACCAAGATAGACCATTTCCTGGGACATAAAACAAACCTCAACAATTTTTTAAAAACTGAAATCATAAAAATTTATTCTTTGATCATAATAAAATCAAACTAGAAATCACTAGCAAAAAGATAGCAGAGAAATCTCCAAACAGTTAGAAACTAAATATCACACTCCTAAATCATCAGTGGGTCAAAGAGGAAACCTCAAGTAAAAATTTTTTTAAATACACTGAACTTAATGAGAATGAAAATACAACATATCAAAATGTGTGGGATGCTGCTAAAGCAGTACTCAGAGGGAAATTTGTAGCACCAAATGATTACATTAGAGGAGGAAAGGCCTCATATCAGTAATCCAAACTGCCACCTCAAGGAATCAGAAAAGGGAGAGCAAAACAAACCTAAAGTAAGCAAAAGAAAGAAAACAGAAGCTATCACGACAGATCCTAAAGACAATGGAAAGATAACTCAAGGACTACCAAAAGGTCTCTACACACATACATTTGACAACTGATATGAAACTGACCAATTTCTCCAAAAAAACAAACTATTGCAACTCACAATATGAAACAGATCATCTGAATTAAGAAATAGAGTTCATGATTTTAAAACTCTCAAAAAAGAAATCTTCAGACTCAAATGGTTTCACTGTGGAATTCTACTAAACGTTTAAATAATTATCACCAATTCCACACAACCTCTTCTAAAACCGAGAAGAGGAAATACTCTCCAATACATTTCATGAGGCCCGTTTGTTACCAAGAGAGAAAAAGGAGAGGGTCATCTCCGTTATTCTTGGGGGAAACTCCCTATGAGATGTCAGTCACTTTCATCTGCTCTCCCCCTACACACACACACACACACACACACACACACACACACACACACACACACCCTCTCTTCATCTACTCTCCAACTCTATGGCCCTGCAAGGCATTACCATGGGAACCATGTGGCTCCTTTGATCCAGCTGCAGCCAATTGACCATTAGAGACCACCCAACTCAAGCTGGCCAAGTAATCTTTTTTAACTTAAAAAAAACTCTCATATAGAGAAGTACAAAACATAAATGTACAATTGAGCGAATTATCCCAAAGAACACTCGTGTAACCACCACCCAGGTCAAAGAAAACTGCCAACATTCAAAAACCGCTTATGCCTCTACTCAACCCCACACCCTCTTCCAACCCCTAAAGCTAGCTACTATTCTAATTTCTACACTACACCTTAGATCTGCCTACTTCTGAATTTTATGTAAATGGAATCATATAATATGTATTCTTTTGTATTTATTTCCTTCATTCAACATTCCGCTTGTGAGATCATCCTTTAATTCATTTTCTAATTTTTATTTCATTTGATAATAATTGCTAGTATTAGAAATACAATCTATTTTTGTATTTATCCTTCTGTTTGACAAGCTTGTTAAATTCACTTATAAAATCTAATTACTTGGGAGTTCCCACTAACATAATAATGAGAGCTTTATCCTTTCTTTCCAGTGATTTTGCACTGGATGGGACTTTCCGTACAATGTTGAACAGATATGGAGATAACAGCATCCGGGTCTTGTTCCTGATCTCAGAAGGCAAGCTTTCAACATTGTCCCCATTAATATGATATCTATTTGCTGTTGGCTTTTTTATAGATATGTAGATTCTATAGAAACTTTTGTAGATTAAGGAAGTCCCTTTAGATAGTTAGTTATAAACACGAATGGATGTTGAATTTCAGCATCAACTGAGATAATCATTTGATTTTTCTCTTTGGTGATGAATTGTACCAATTTATTTTCAAATACCAAGCCAAACTTACATTTCTCATGCAGTCTGTAAATGGCAATATTTGTCTTTTAAAAATACACTTTTTATTAAAGTGTAGAATACATATGCATATATAACAGCAGATGCACAAATTATAAATGTAGACTTTGGTGAATTTTTAAAATTTGAACACCTCACTATAAAACAGCTCTCAAATGAAGTAAGAGAAGATCACCAGCCCACAAAAACTCTATACATGCCTCTTTCCAATCACTACCCCAGAGGTAATCACTATCCTGACATCTAACACAATGTATTCATTATGACTGTGTGTGAAGTGTTTATAAATGGAATTGTATAGAAGGTGCCTGAGGTTTTTTGTTTAAAATTTTATTAGATTCTCCAATGTTGTTCCATAAAGAAATAGCTCTTACATGCTCACTTCTGTATAATCTTTATGTATGTGAGTGTACCACAGTTACCTGTCTATTCTATTGGTGATAGATATTTCAGTCGTTTCTAACTTGGGGTTATTACAATGGTGCTGAAGCAAACGTATGTATTCTTTTCTGTTGGTCATGTACTTAGGAATGGAGTTTTACAGCATATGCCTACGTTCTGCTTTAGAAAATTCTGCCAGTTTTCCAAAGTTAATTGTAGCAATTCATATTCCTACCAATGTATATGAGAGTTCTAGCTGCTTCACATCCTTGCCAACACTTGGCATTGTCTGTGTTTTTCATTTCAGCCACTCTGTTTGGGAATGTCTTTTGTCCGTTGTTTGATTGTTTGGTAAGGCTTTTTCTTATTGGTGGATAGTTCTTTCAATATTCTTCAGAGTCACCATTTCCCTCCACTTGCCTCTCTGAGGGAGCCCAGTGCTCCTCCTCCCTCAGCTCTTCTAAGCCCAGATGAAGCCTGGCCCTTCTGAGCACATCCCATGGCCACACCTGCATTCTAGGTGACTCCCTTGTCCCTTTGATTCACTGGGTAGTCTGGTGCCTGAAAGGCTGGGTTAGTGATGAGAGTGGTTAAACATCGCAGGCAGGGGAGTTTGAAACCAGCTCTACCTCTTCCCCACTCCCCAGATCTAGCCACATCATTCAGCCTGTCTCAGCTTCAGTGTCCCCATGTGAAAATAGGAATACTAAAAGCATCTCCCTCATAAAATTGTTAGAACTTAATGAGGTAACTTAAAGAGATGCTTAGAACAGTGCCCAGCACATGAGGGCTGCTCAATCTATATTTTTTGAATGAAGGAACGGGTGTGTGAATTAATAAATGAATGAATGTAAGATTTTCGTACAAGGCCAGACCATACAGTGAAAACTCAGTCAATATTAACTATTATTGTTATTGTTTCCAGGCATTTCTGGGCCCCGCTGTGAGCCAGACCCTATGCAGAGTCCTGGGGATCTGCAAAGAGGTCCCTTGCCCCAGGCTCCAGATGAGTCACAATCCAACAGAAGGTGTTAGCAAAGGCAAGTTCACCCACAGGGAGGACAGAGGGCCGAGCGGGAACCACTTTCCCCACTCTTCCTCCTGAAGCTGAACCCAGCAGCGTGCCCCAGCCCTTTTCCAGACATCTGTCTTTGTGATTCCTTGGGCTCCTCTCCACACCCACACTCCTTATGCCCACATTCTGTCCTGTTATCTGTAACCCTTTGTAGCTCTTTCACTCCTCTCTCTTTTATGACGTCCACCTCTCTCTCCAGTTCTCTGTCTCTCTCACCATCACGCCCTCTTCCCGCCCCACTGCCCTGAGACTTTTCCTAATGGCCCATCTCAGCAGCCTGGGTGGCCTCCTTGAATTTCTGCTCACCAGTCACCCAGCTGCGTCCCGACTGTCAGTCCTGGCTTTGCTCCACACATCTTCTCTCTCCCCCTCCAAGGGTCTCTGGGCTACAAGGTAAGCTTTCCCAGAACCCGTATGGCCACTCAGTCACTTCCCCAGAAGTTAAAGGTCGCTATGTTGGTGACAAAGGGCAGGTGACACACTTTGCCCTCCACAGTGTTATCAGTAGGCATGGGCAGAGGCCCTAGAGAGTGCCAGGGACCAAGGGGTGAGGCCAGGTCCACCCCGCTCTTAACCATCACTCCCCATCTTCCTGGACAGTGCAGCTGGATGAGGAAGCAGCCGCAGGATGCAATGTGGATGCTAGAGGGCCAAGGGGAGGACGTAGGGCAGAAGATGACTGGCAGAATGAGGAACTAGTGGGTGGGCCTGGGGACCTGGTAGATGAAGCAGAACCTGATGGCTCTTTGGAAATTGAGGAAAGAGTCACGAAAGTGAGCAATTTCCAGGATATTTGGAAATATTCTGGCTTGAGGTTACTACCATGAAATAATTTGACCAAGAAAATCAGACACTCTCAGAAAATAATATTTTTTATGCCATTTTACAAATGAGGTCTCTAAGCCCAGAGAGGGCGTGTGGCCTGCTCAGACCTGACATGGTGTGGCCAGGTAGAATCCAGCTTCCTGACTCCTTGCACTTAGAGGGGTTCCCTCAACTAAAGCCATCCTCACAGAGCATTTACCCTGGACCAGGTCCTTGTTAGGTACTGGGTCACCAAACTGAGTTAGACTCAGTTCTGCCCCCAAGGGCAACAGACAAGGGAATAGGCAGTTACCACCGTAGGAGATGAGAATGTCCATGGACCATGGTAACAGAAGAAGCGTGGAGAACCACGCCTGTGCCCAAGGCCCTGTGCTTGGTAGGGAATCTGCCTCCCACCTGTGGCAGCTCTGGAGGAGGGGCAGCCTGACCTGTGACAGGCAGGGAAAACCCCACAGCCCCCTCTCTCCCACCCTGGCATCTTCCAGCAACCTCCACAAAGTGGGTTTGGCCGGAACCAAGTGATTGAGGGGGAGATTACAGGGCCCGGGAATTGTGGGGCCCTATGGGTACCTAGAAGACCATCTGCTTTTACCCTGGGGATGTAGGAGCCAAGGCAGAAGGCTGAGAATGGACTGAGAGCGGGAACAAGTGGGGAGCAGAGAGATGATTGGGGAGGCTCCAGCAGTGACCTGGGAGAGAGATGAAGTGGCTTTTCTGCTGGTTTGTTTGTGACAGAGTCTCGCTCTGTCACCCAGTCTGAAGTACAGTGGCACGATCTCAACTCACTCCAACCTCCGCCTCCTGGGTTCAAGTGATTCTCCTGCCTCAGCCTCCCAAGTAGTGGGGATTACAGGCACGTGCCACCATCCCTGGCTAATTTTTGTATTTTTAGTAGAGACAGGGTTTCACCATGACTGGTTTCTAGGCTGGTCTCGAACTCCTGACTTCAAGTGATCTACCCGCCTCGGCCTCCCAAAGTGCTGGGATTACAGGCGTGTGCCACTGCGCCCGGCCAGAAGTGGCTTTGATTAGGATGTGGCAGTGGAGAAATAGTGAGATGGCTGGATTCTTGACATATTTTAAAGGAGGAGGTCATGGGATTTGCTTACATTACAAGGGGATGTGGGGTGTGAAGGAGAGAGGTGGATGATGGCACCAAGGTGTTTGGCCTGAGAAACTAAAAGGAGGGAGTTGCATTAACTGAGATGGGGAAGACTGGGAATAAAGCAGATTGAGGAGGAGGTGGATCAGAAGCTCCATTCTAATCATGGTAAGACTGGCAGACCCCGGACACCCAGGTGGATCGTGGAAGAGCGAGCTCCCTGACTCGCTGCCATTCAGAATGGCATTGCTGCTATAGAAGCCAAAGGTAGAGGCCTTGAACTTTATTTAAAACTAATTTTTGGACCATGGGCTCATTTTCTCCCAAGGACAATGCCTGTTCACACAAATTGCTGTGTCCAGCTCCTGGGGTTTGTAGAATGCTGTGTATCATGTCCCTGGATTGTTCTCACATTTCCAGAGTTTGGACTCCGCAACCTTCCTAACTACCCTTGAAACCCCACTCTGATGTTTCCGCACCATGCCCATTGTGCCTGTGGCGATGGATTGTCATGCCTTTGGCTGCAGGGACCTGCCACTCTCCTGCCTTATTTCATGCACGTTGGTTCCTTCCTTACTCATGGACCCAGAGAGGCACTAAAGCTTTTCTCTGCATAGTCCCTGTCTGGTGCTGGGCCTGGCTCTGGGAATTTCAAATTAAAACCTGTTTGTGGTCGACTGTTGACAGCATCATGGCCTTTCCGTGAGAGTAAGAGCAGGAAATGTGTGTCCCAGCTACGAAGAAGACAATGGCACATTCACGGGTCTCAAAAGGGCTTGTGTGCAGCTTTGGACAATGTTGATTTGTTATTTTACGGGTCACTCTGCATTGCCCACCATTGTCAGTGCACAAAAGAACGTATTGAGACTAGATCTGAGCAGTGAAATACAAGATGTGAGAATTAAACCTAGGAGAGAAGTCTCCAGAAGGAAGCAGAGTTTCCTCAAACTAGGCATCTGCCCCAGGGACAGCCATGCAGCTTCCCCTCCAGGTGGACCATGGGGGCCGACACATAAAAGACAGCAGCCCTGGACAGCAGGGACACAACTGCCAGTGGAAGTGCCCCAGCCTCCACCCTCCTCCACTGCTGATAGGCATCACGGCCCAGCCACACTCCTTGCCCACAGCACTCACAGGCTGTCCCTGCCCTGGTGCATGATGTCTCTCCTTGGCCACTCCAACTCTCAGGGCCATTTGAGTGCAGCCCCCCTCCAGGAAGCTCAGTACCTGCACCTTTGTGACCTCTTCCTTCCTGCAACTCACCACCCTGCCTGGATCACCCCTGAGCAAGTGGTCCTGTAGAAGTTAGCAATTGCTTATGGAATCCTTTCCTAGGATAACTATCAACTAGGCTGTGCCAGCTTGTTCCCTTAGCCATAGCTTTAGTGTCCAGGAAACTGCTGGTCCCAAGATAGGAGGACAAAGTATAAATGAACTTTGCTTTAAAACCCACCAACAGGGCCAGGTGTGGTGGTTCACACTTGTAATCCCTGCACTTTGGGTACCTAGATGTTCCCCAAAGTCTGCCAAACAACTTTGTTCTTTCTTTTCTCCCTAGTTTTTACCCTTTACTCTCCAGAGCCTAGGCCCCAGCTCAAACATCTATGCCACTAAGACTTGGGTAATTGTGACTATTGTCATGATTGGCCAACATGGTGAAACCCCGTCTCTACTAAAGATATAAAAATTAGCTGGGCATGGTGGCAGGCGCCTGTAATCATAGCTACTTGGGAGGCTGAAGCAGGAGAATCACTTGAACCTGGAAGGCGGAGGTTGCAGTGGGCCGAGATTGCGCCATTGCACTCCAGCCTGGGAGACAGAGCAAGACTCCGTCAAAACAAAACAAAACAAAAAACCACCAACAGATGTAGAAATTGGTGCAATCACTTTGGAAAACCATTTGGCAGCATCAGTTAAAGCAGGATGTGCCTAATGACTAATGTGGGCTGGCAAGTGCTTAATAACCATCTCTGAAAATAGAGTTCCAACAAGAATATTGGAAAAATATTGAATTCCTGAAAAATAAAAACTATTGAGATGTTTGTGTTAAAGAGTAAGAAGAAAGAGAAAAACACTGCACATGTCTCAGAACGTCACCCATTCATCAATGACATAAGCATTTTTTTCGTGAATCAGATAATAGTTTTTTGATACTGGAGAAATATTTTCTCAATTTTTATGCGACTCACAATGTCACAGCTATAGAGATGACACACACCTAAGCTTAGTCCGCATTATTAACATTTTCTCAGGCCGGGCACAGTGACTCATACCTGTAATCCCAACACTTTGGGAGGCCGAGGCAAGTGGATCGCCTGAGCCCAGGAGTTGGAGACCAGCCTGGACAACATGGAGAAACCCCGTCTCTACCAAAAATAAATAAATAAATAAATAATTAGCCTGGCTTGGTGGTGAGCACCTGTAGTTCCAGTTACCTGGGAGGCTGAGGTGGGAGGATCACCTGAGTCTGGGAGGTCAAGGCTGTAGTGAGCTGTGATCCACCATTGCACTCCAGCCTGGACATTAAAGTGAGACCCTGTCAAAAAAGAAAGAAGAAGAAGAAGGGAAGGGAGAGACAGAGAGAGAGAGAGAGAAAAGAAAGAAAGAGAGAGAGAGAGAGAAAGAAAGAAAGAAAGAAAGAAAGAAAGAAAGAAAGAAAGAAAGAAGAAAGAAAGAAAGAAAGAAAGAAAGAAAGAAAGAAAGAAAGAAAGAAAGAAAGAAAGAGAGAAAGAGACGGGAGGGAGGAAGGGAGGGAGGGACAAGAGACAGAGAGAAAGAAAGAGAGAGAAAGAAAACAAAGAAGAAAGAAAAAGAAAGAAAGAGAGAAAAACATTTTCTCTATCACTTCCTTAAGTCTAACTTTGGACAATCAACAAAACAATAAACCTATGAAGCCCTGATTTGTAGCATTTGCCAGTTTCTGTGGTGTAAAAACTCCTCCAATGACTGAGTTCAAGCTGCTGACATGGATGGTTGCCACTGAATTTGGAGTTGGGAGGAGATGAGTGATATTCCACTGTTGTATAACATTCCCACCATACAGATACAATAGGCTGAAATAACCTCAAGAGCCACAGGAATGCAAGGGAAAGGGAGATCAGAATGGGGGAAAATTTTGCAAATCCCTGACAACGTAACAGCCAGCTCCCATGAGCCAGAATGAGCCAACTCCAGCACAGCACTGCCTGGAACCCAGGCTCTCCTCTCCTAGGTGTACGCCCAGCAGAAATGCATACATGTGTGCACCAAAAACACAAACAAGAATGTTGATAAGAGCATCGCCCATACATGTCCCAAATGTCTGTGAGTGGTAGATGGATAAATCAATTGTAATACTGTCAACTAAGCAGTGAGAATGAGCTAACTGCTTCTGCCCACAACAATATGGTTGAATCTCACATGCATAGTATTGAGCATAAGAGGTTGGACACAAAAGAGCACCTACCACCTGCCTGCATTTATGTGAAGCTCACAAACAGTGAAAACCAGTGCCCATAAGGCCACAAGATAGGGGAGTGTTAACCTCAGGGAAGAGGGGCAGGAAAGTGATTAATAGGAGCAAGAGTGGGGCCTGGGGGTGGAAATGTTTCTATTCCTTGATTTGGGTGGCGATCACACAAAAGTGTTCATTTTGTGATAACTCATCTAGCTACACAAATATTAATTGTGCATGTTTCTGTATGTATGTTAGGTGTCAATATAAAGTTTATTTTATTTTATTTAGTTTAAAAAAAATGGAGACAGGGATCTTGCTATGTTGGCCTGGGTAGCCTCAAACTCCTGGCCTCAAGCAATCCTCCTGCCTGTGCCTCCCAAAGTGCTGGGATTATAGAGGTGAGCTGCTGCACCGTGGCCAAAAGTTTATTTTTAAAAGCCCCCAGCAGGAAGGCATACAAATGACTTTGGCCTCATGAATAACCTTGGCACTCCCCAAAGGTGCTGTCCTTGTTTGGGATGTACCAGAGATGCCCTTGGAAGGCCCCCTGGAGGCTGCAGAGCAACGCTTTCTTGGAATATGGCCTCCTCCCTCAAATGTCAACCCTTGTCAATGGCTGAAGAGGGAAAGGAGGGGTCAGAGAAGACAAGAGCATGGAAATTTGTAAATGGACAATAGTCATGATTACCCAAGTCACAGTGGCATAGGTGTTTGAGCTGGAGCCTGGGCTCTGGAGAGTAAAGGGTAAAAACTAGGGAGGAAACAAAGAACAAAGTTGTTTGGCAGACTTTGGGGAACATCTTCTGAACACTTACCCCCATAGGGTGCTGCTCTGAACACTGCTTGATCCTCAGCCACCTCCGTGAGGTAGGTCCTGTGACCACTATCCCCATGTCACAGATCAGGAGACTGAGGCTTGGGGCAAGATGAAACTGAGGTTCCCTCCAGGCAGCCTCAGGCCTTAGGGGCTGTGCTCTCCTCACAACACCCCTACCCTTGCTCCCCTAAAAAACTGCATGTCCCTGCTGGGAAGGCAGTGCCAAGAAGGGCCTGGAATGTTCTGCCAATATCCACCCTCCTCCCACGCTGGAACTGAGCCCTTATGATCTGGGGGCCCCAGCGTATTGTTATCAATCAAAATTAGCTAAACTTGATGAAGCAAGAACAATAAAAGTGCCCAGAGGAGGAACAAGGAAACAGATGAAAAATGAAGTCAAACATTCCCAGCAGGTGCTGATACCTGAAGGCGTACAGTCTGTCTCACCCCATGCCCCTACCCACCACCTCGGGGCAGAGAAGTCAATTCTTTCACATCCTTGGGGGCTGCTGGGGAAGAAAGGAGGATGTAGGGGCCTGGCCCTGGGATGATGCCTCCTCCCTGGCCAGCCCCACTGCTTCCAGACCCTCTCTGGGACCCGGCTGCTCTCAGAGCACAGCCAGCCCCTCTGGCTCTGCGAGCACCTGCCAGGGCCGGGGGAATGAGTCTTCTTCCGTTCCTTATGCTCATTAAATTCTGGATCAAGTCAGACCACAGCCCAGGGCCCCAGCTAGAGTTCCAGGGATCCGGGAAGCCAATAGCAGAAAGCTCAGGGTGCAGCCTGCCCAGCCTGAGGCAGGTGGCTGGCAGGTGATGATAAGGGCTGCTGGAGGGCCCCCACACTTTGTTCCCCTCAGTGCCCGCTGTGCTCACTCAGGCCAACTGTGAAGGCCACGTCACTGTCCACTGGGAAGTGAGGCGGAGCTCCCTGCTGGAGAGCCAGAATGGGCGGGAATGCAGGTACTGCCGGCACTCCCAGAGGGAGGGAAGGTGGGGAGCTCTCCTGAGGGGAAGTTTTCCAGAACTTCCTGGCCCCTCAGAAGAGCGCCCCACCTTCCCTCCCTCTGGGAGTGCCGGAAGCTCCTGCATGGGAAAGAGGACGCCCTGTACGGCAGGTGTCCACTCACAGTTCGGTGACAGCTGCTGGTGGAATTGAGGACCATCTGCTTGCTTAGTGCAGTCACAGGAATGCTGAACTCACAGGCTAAGGCTGGGGGCAGGGGCAGAGGCCCCAACATGGTTCCTAGGGAGAATTGCAGGCTCTCCTCTGAGGAAGAGACTTCAGGAGGTGTCCAGCCCCAGGAGGCCCTCAACCCTAACTCTTGCCTGTGCCCAGTCACTCACTCTTAAAGCACCCATTCACATTGATTAGCTTTATTGCTTCCAGCAAATGTTGACATTCACACCTGTAAAGTCGTCTTCAAAGTCTTGGGGTCAGGGTTCACCGCCATATGCAGCAGTTTGTGGCGCATTCATTGTTGCTGCCATTTTCTGGTTTTGGAGACCAAGGCCCAGACAGGTCTGAAGGAAATAATGTATACAGTGGTCCATTTCCAAGACAAAGTGCCTTGAATCAGCTTAGGTCAGCAAACTGCAGAAGAAACAGGATGTACTAGGCTCCTGCTTGGATAGCCGAGGCCTGCTTGTCGGCCTGCCCTTTCCTCCCGCTTCCCCCACCCTTAGTTGCCCTCACCTGAACCAAAGAAGTTTAGTCTAAGGTAAAAGTTTACTAGTCTGCAAAATAGCTTGCTTTGTCTGTTCTTATCAGCCTGCCCAGCTACTTAGGTCATAAGTCAAATACTTAAAGAGCCACTAAGCTAACCAGGATTGCAATGCATTGTGGGCTGCAACGAAATGCAGCAAGACAACCCTAAAAACAGACAAACAAACAAAACACCTGAAGCCCCTGACTAACAATCAATAGGCAACATCCAGGAAGATTGTAACCCCATAGTACTCAGCCTATTGGGAAGCGGGGGAGTCACCTGCGCACTAGGGTATAAATTGCTTGTTGAAACTTTGCTGGGTGTGCCTGCATGCCACACACCCGATCTTGCAAGACCATCATTAAAAGTCTCACTTTCACTATTCTCGGGGTCTCTGAGTCCATTCT
Organism: Hylobates moloch; assembly: GCF_009828535.3. Taxonomy (NCBI): domain Eukaryota; kingdom Metazoa; phylum Chordata; class Mammalia; order Primates; family Hylobatidae; genus Hylobates; species Hylobates moloch. Next base: position 82,900,408 of record NW_026652283.1, on the reverse strand, counting down.
TTGGGTTTGAATGGGCAAGTTTGTTTCTCAGAAGCCTATATTCCATCCATGAAGATGAGGTGGGCTCCAGGCTGTATTAGTGAACTCATATATTCCCAGAGGAGGTAACAAAAGCAGTAGAATGAATTGCAGCTGGGAAGACTTTGGTAAGATAGACACCAGAACTGCCACTCTCCACAGAGAGGGGTAAAGAAAGCTGTGGAGCCAAGAGAAGTCCAGCTCAGCCACATAGGTGGACCAAGATACCTCGTAAAGGTGCAAGTTTGGCCTCTTCACTATCCAGCCCCTGTACCTCAACATGCACGGTGCATCTGTTGACCACAAAGACATTTCTTCATCATGGCCTGGCAGGACCCAGAGAAGACTATTTACCTCATTTTACAACTAAGAAAACTGGGTCTCACAAAGGAGAACTTACCTGCCCAATATATCCATGTTTTAAAGTAAACTTTTTATTTTGGTATAGTTTATAGTAAAGTTACAAAGACCGTTCAGAGATTTCCCATCCACCTCTCATCCAGTTTTCCCCGTTGTTACCATCTTACGTTACTATGGTATATTTGTCAAAACTAAGAAGCCGACATTGGTACATTACTATTAACTAAATGCCAGACCTTATTTGGATTCCGTCAACTTTTCTATTAATGTCCTCTTTTTTGTTCCAGAATCCTATCCAGGACACCACATTGCATTTACTTGTCATTTGTCCCAGCCTCCTCTGATCTGCTGTGACAGTTTTTGAGTTTCTCCTTAATTTTAATGACCTCAACGGTTTTGAGGAGTACTGGTCAGGCATCCTGTAGAATGTCCCTCAGTCTAAGTCTGTCTCATGTTTTTCTCACAATTAGACTGGGGTTACAGGTTTGGGGGAAGCACACTACAGAGGAGGAGCACCCTTCTTATCACATCCTATTAGAGGGTGCATTACATCCACACTGGTGATGCTCACCTTCATCACTGGGTTAAAGGTAGTATCTACCAGGTTTCTCTACTAATAACTGTTTTTCCCTTTCCATATTCTGTTCTTTGGAAGTGAGTCTAGCCTACCCAGAAAGAGGATGGTAGCAGCTGAACTAAGCCTCATCCCCTGGAGGGAGGACTGTCTAACATGCTATTTGAAATTCTGTTAAAAAAAAAAAAAAGATTTGTCTTTGTACTCTATTCAATCATTTATATCAGAATAGCCTCACTTATATTTAATACTTTGGGTTATAATACAATACAATACTATGTTAGTTATTTTGTTGCTCACATCGTTCCAGCATTGGCCATTGGGAGCTCCTTCAGGTTGATTCCTGTGTCCCTCTGATGCGTCCTCAACCTTTTTGTTTTTGAGTACTTCCTTTCTTTCTGGTACTACAACATGCTCCAGGCTCTTGTATTTTATCAGTCATTTCTCCAAGGAGACTTTGCTTCTTTTATTGGAGAAAGGTATTTAGAAACCAAGATGTGAGCACTGGGGTGTCATTGCCTCTAGGCCCTCTCAGTAGACTAAGCCAAGTAATATATGCATACATACTAAATTATTAGATATACACATATCCACATTGTTTCTGTATCTATCCATCCGTGTATATACTGAGCTTCGTACTGATGTCTCCAACTGTAATCCCATCTCCAGGATTCATTCCATCCTTCCTTTCTTGTTAATCTGTAACTTTCCTCTCCCACAGTGAGAACAACCTGGCCCACCTTCTATCATGCATTTACTTATTTGCTCATCCCCAGTACACCCGTGAAGCTGTTTCAGAATCCTTAACCTGGGTACCCTTATGTAAAATAAATTTATTGGCCGGGCACAGTGGCTCACAGCTGTAATCCCAGCACTTTGGGAGGCCGAGGTGGGCGGATCATGAGGTCAGGAGATCGAGACCATCCTGGCCAACATGGTGAAACCCCATCTCTACTAAAAGTACAAAAAGTAACTGGTCATGGTGGCATTGCCTGTAATCCAAGCTACTTGGGAGGCTGAGGCAGGAGAATCGCTTAAACCAGGGAGTCAGAGGTTGCAGTGAGCCGAGATCGCGCCATTGCACTCCAGCCTGGGAGACAGAGCGAGACTCTGTCTCAAAAATAAGTAAATTAATTAATTAATTAATTAATATTTATCAATTAGAGTACATCATTCATAGTGCCTTTCATCTTTAGCCTAATAATTTCCAGGAAAAACGTTATCTTCCAATGTTATTTAGGCCAGTCCCTTCTGTTCCCCAGCCCCCACTGGTGCGGTTATATAATGAATTTGTAATAAAGTTTGTATGCTTTGTATGCATTGTCTCCCAGCTCCGAATGCTTCCTTCAATATAGCATATGCGCTGACGTGGACTTCTCCAAGCATCTCTCTCCTTCAGTGAGCTCGGCAAGCTTGCTCGGTAGCGGGAGCTGGAGGGACGCTGCAGGAGGAAGGGGCGCTCCTGCCATTTCCAGTGAGGGCCGCGGGAGGACGGTCCGGGTGTGAGGACTGCGGTCTGCTGCACCTGCAGCCTGGGTGTGGCAATGACCTTTTCTGCAGCCCTCTCAACACAGACCTCGGAGTCTCCGAGCAGCCTGTGTGCTCTGCAGGCCTGCTATCCGTGCTGGCGCCCAAACTTCCTCTCCAAGCTCCCGCCTGCCCTGTGGTCCCGAAGGTTCCATGCTGAGCTGCAGCACTTCCTGCAAGCCTCCAGTGGCTGAAGAGCTCAGAAGGCCTCCTGTCCCCATTGTATGCCCATGTCACTGGTTCCCGATCCCCTGCTCCTTTGTCGGCTTACAAACAGTGGCCTGTTGCCTGCCCAGCAAATTCCTGGCCAGCGCCAGCCTGACCAAACCGGTGAGAGTCCTCCGCTAGCAGGTGTGCTGACTGCACCTCCAAGAAGTCTGAACCCTTCCAAGCTTGTCCTTCCCGGGGTGCACTCCCTCAGCACGAGGATACAATGCAGAGTTTCTTCATTAACTCCTCTCCTGTCCTAGGATCACTCCCTCTGGGAAAGAAGACCAGCCTTGGCCCCAAAGGAATGTGTCCTAATTTAAAGAGCAGCTCAATTACTGCAGCACCTTGGGGACAAAGGCCAGTGGGATGAGAAATGCAGGTTCTGGTTGGTGCCCTGTGCCCCTGGGCTGGTGGCAGGAGCAGCGGGGCTGGTTAGCATCCCACTGTCAAACCCCAGCCTCGAACGTTCACCTGGACCTTGGCCTGGGAGCCACTGACCATGGGTCACCTGGTCCAGGGAAGTGAGACATACTCTCCACTGCCCCACAGGCAGAGTTACTCAGGCAGGGACCTGAGGCAGGCTGGTCTCAGGAACAGGTTGGCCACAGCTTCAACAGTAAGAGAGCAGGGATCACAAGAAAATCAGGCTTAAAGGAACCCAAAGTTACAAATTCACTTTCTCTCCTTTGAATCCAGTGTGTTCTCTGTTCCCTGTGCTGATCATGGCATCCTTTGCTCAGTGATACTCTTTGCAGCATTTAGAAGGGTAGGTAGCACTCGCTGTCTCAAGCCTGAACTGGAAATACTGCCATAGCCAGGGTAGCTCACAACCCCAGCACAGCCACAGGACCTCTCATCCACCCTCCTTTATGTTTATCAATTTCCTTATGTTCTTAACTACAAGTGCATGATTTCCTAAGTGATGGCGTTGTGGTTTTGTTCCTCATGTAAGAGGTATTTTGTTGTGTAGAAGCCCCAGCAGCTTGAATTCTTTACTCAATGCCATGATTGTGAGATAAGCCCATGTTGATATATGTAGCTCTAGTTTAGGGAATGGCAAACCTCTTTCTGTAAAGAGCCAGATAATAAATATTTTAGGCTTTGTGGACCAAGAGGCAAATCAAAGATATTATGTAAGTCCTTATCTAGGTATAAGAAGGAAGACAAATTTCGACAAAACTTTGTTGATGAAATTCAAAATGTAATATTATAATAATAATAATCGAATCAATTTTTTTATAATACAGATCTAGAATGATGAAATTCTTTTGGGGAAAATAGCATCAAAGTGACTATTTCTTATCTACTGCAAATATCCATCTTTATGAGTCATTCTTAGTTCTCGAGCCACACAGAAACTGGTGATGGGCCAGATTTGGTTGTGAGCCAAAGTTCACCAAACCCTACACTAGTTGATTCATTTTCACTGCCGCATAGAATTCCACTGGATGACTCTAACAAAAGTGTTTATCTGTTCACTGGGAGGAGAGAGGAGTGTTCCAGTTGTTTTTATTTTAAAATTGTATTTCTATAAGTATTCTAATACATATCAGTATACTATATGTGCAAATGTTTATCTGGATGGTAAACATACAAGTAGAATTGCTGAACGGGGCATGTGTATCTTTAATCCCAAACTGTTTCCCAAAGTGGCTGTACTAATTTCTAAGAGCAGCAGCTATATTTGTCCCTGTTGCTCCACATGCTTATAAACATTTGGTATTTGGTCAGCAGGCTCTTCCAACACCCCTTTTAAGGCACTTCACGTTTCCTGCCACAGGGTTGGGAGGAACCTGTGTAGACCAAAACCACATAATAAAAATAATAATCATTTATATGTATGCCTTTTATGCCATTGACAACAGAATTATGAAAAAAAAAAATTTGAAACACAGAAGTGACAAAAAAGTTCCAGAAGACAGAAGGACCAGGAGCAGCGAGGGCCACTGCCCACTTTGGAAGTTTTCCATTTTCGTGGCAAGAGCAGGCCCCAGGAGCTCTGTGAGTCAGGAACCTCTGCAGCCTGGGAGCACACATGGATATCTGGTCTAGGTTCAGTAGGTGCCGCTGCCTGAGCTGCCCCGACTGCTGGGCAAGGAGGGATTTCCTGTGGCCATCCCCAGTCTTCCAAAGTCACATGGTCTCATATTGATTCTGGATGGTCCATTTACATAAGCCCTGGCTCAGGCTGTGAATTTTATCTCAGGGGAGTGGGAGCCAATGAACAGGTCATCAGAAATGAGAACTTTTAGAATACGGAGGGCAAGTCTTCTCATTGGGTTGCAGTTAAAAATTCTCAGTTGAATCATAAAACCAGTCGTTCAAAGGAAACTTTTAAAAGTCCCAGCCCTGGAAAATTCTGTTCTTAGGAATCACATCTCAGCTTCAAGGAGGAACTAAACTGGCTTGTAAAACTTTTGATCTTGCATTCAGCACAGGGACAGTGTGGAAGGAAAGAAAAATAGTGGAAAGTGTTTTCGTTAAACTTGACCGAGAGAGCAATTTCTTTGGAGAATAAGATCACAGAGGGTAGGTTGGCCACATTTGAAAGGGAAAAGAGGCTTCCCTTGACTCAAAGGCTCTTGGATAGTTGGGAAACTAAAAGAGGGAATTATTTAAGTGTCATTAGATCTGAGATGATGACACACCAGCAAGCCCCAACAGAAAAAGTGGTAAGTTATCAGAGAGGAAATGGAGGATTCCCCAGAGAATGCATAGATCCAGAAAACTGTGGACAGTTGCCCTCATAAAAACTGTAATAAGAGCAATTGCAAGACCATCCCCGTCCTACCCCTGGAACCCCAGACTGGGTTAGTTCTATACAGTTAACAGAATTTGGGACAGAATTCATTCAACATTCATTCAAATAATTACTGAACATCCAGGCACTGTTCAGATGAACAAAAATTCCCTCCTTTTCTATCTCAAGACTGGCAGTTTCCTAGAAACCAAGGCTATGTCAGGAGGTGATTAAAAAATAAACAAATGTGGAAAAACAGAATAATGAGAAGGAAAGGGAGTGTGGAAGGAGAGGGAGAGAGTTGCCACTTTATTGAGGGAATTTAAGGAAGGCCTCCCTAATAATTCGAGAGGAGGCCCAGAGGAACTGACAGAATGCGCCATGCTCCAGCTTATTCTGTGAAAGGAAGATCAAGAGGGCCAGCTTAGCCAGGGGGTGGCATTTGCATTTTTAAAAGGCTCTTTGGCGCTCTGTAAAGGATGATTCCTGAAAGACAATACTCGGGGATATAAACCAAAATTGTCCAGTCAAATAGTGAAGACCTGAACCCAAGGAAGTGGTGGCAGGTAGGAAAAGGAAGGTCCACACTAGCACAAGTATGGCTGAAGTTGCTTCCTGTTCTTGTACCTGTTGTAGAGAGCAGGCAGGTGGCTCCAACCCTCAGGACAGCTGGGAGGTCAAGGAGTATCACTGACGCTGGTATATCATTTCTTAAGGCTTCCATGCAAAATACCACAAGCTGGACACCTTAAAAACAATACAAATGAATTCTCTCATAATTCTGGAGACTAGAAGACCAAAATCAAAGTGTGAGCAGGGCCATGCCTCCTATAAAGGCTGTCTAGAGAGAATCCTTTCTTGCCTCTTCCAGCTTCTGTGGGCTTCAGGTGTTCCTTGGCTTGTGCCAGCTTAACTCTGGTCTCTGTCTCCACATGGCCTTCTCCTAGGTCTCTGTGTCTCAAATCTCACTCTGCCTCTCCCTTATAGAGATACCTGTCACTAGGTTTAGGGCCCAAATCCAGGACAGTCTTGTAATATAGCTTAGTTTTGTTTTTTAATGATGTCTGAGGCCCTGGCTAAAGAGGAGTCAGTCCACACTGCAACCACTTTTGTTATCTGGCCGTCACACTCCTGATCACTGTGCACCTGCCCTAGTAACCCCAAGGCCAGGAACTGTTACCAGGTGTAACGCCTCTGTGACATAGCTGAATTTCTACCCCATTCTACCTCTGCTTATCTTTAAGAAACAGGACACCTGTGATACAAATTTCCCTTTGTAACCAGACCAGCTAAGACTGGTTAGAACCAAGATAGACAATAAAATGACTTCAGAAAGATCTGAGGCTTTATTATAATGTCATTTCCATGCTAGATGACCCTCCCACAAGCACCATGACAGTTGACAATCGCCATGACCATGACCAAAAGAGGCCATAAAAGGACAAAAAGGAAAGCAGCACTCCAGTTCCAAGAAGTTCGCCACCCATCTCCAGAAAAGACATGAATATTCCTCCCCTCGTTTCTAATGTTCAACCCCTTCATTAGAGAAATCCTGCTTCCCTCACTAGTTGAGAAGTTGATTTGTGAGCCAAGCTCCCGCTTCTCAATTCCATGGCCATTGAATAAAACTTGTGCTGCTTAAGATTCACTTTTGGTTTTGCATATCGGCTTTGCAGCACTAAACAGGAAAAGACCCCATTTGTGGGGGAACCAGCTTTGTCTGTAATAGTACTAGACAACTAGGGGCAGTCCCTATGCCCTGGAGCACTCAGAATTATTTAAATGAGCCAATCCACAGGGAGCCCATGAAACGTAGCTAGACCCACGCAACTCCCCAACTTCCCACCCATAAACTGCCCCTCACAGCTCCAGCTGGCTTGTTACCCTGTCCCCAGGCACCCTGTGTGGGCCTGCCTGGCAGCCTTCCTTTGTTTAGAGGTATAACTAACAAAAAGTTCTGCCTTTTATCTATCTTCATGTCATTGTGTCGTGTCCTGCCATCAAAAGAAACTTTAAATTTCATGAAACTGACCTCATCTCTAGATCCTTCACTTAATTACATCTGCAGAAACCCTTTTTTCCAAATATGGTCACATTCAAAGGTGGACATCTCTTTCAGGGTGTAGCAACGACTTGAGCGTTGTATACAGATGAAGTCGGCAAAAGGAATGCTAAAGTCAAGGGAGTGTGCTCTCTGTCATGTGATGCTATGCCAGAGTCAGGTTGGAAAGTAGCCCCATTATACCAGGTTAATAAAACTCCCTCTAATGAGATATTATGGTTTGTAGGGCATAACTTTAACCATGCATGGCCTTAGGTCTTGTTTATAAATTGGTTATCTTATTGCGACAAGCAGTCTATTTTGTCAGTCTTACAGTCTCTGTTTTAACCTCGATGCTGGTCAGTTGTCCCTAAACTCAAAGGGAGGGAGTATGATAAGGTGTTTCCAACCTCCCCTCCTGTCATAGCTGGGAATTTAGTTTTTCAGGTTTCTCAGGGGTCCCCTTGGCCAAAAACGGGTCCATTCAGTTGGTTTGGGGGCTTAGGAACTTATTTTTAGTTAGCAGTTTAAAATCAATACAGTATAACAACTATTTACATAGCATTTACATTGTATTAGGTATTGTAAGTAATCTAGAGATCAATTAAAGTATATGGAAGGATGTGCATAGATTATATGCAAATACTATGTCATTTTATATAAGGGACCTGAGCACCTGAGGATTTTGGTATCCAGGGGGCCCTGGAACCAATCCCCCAGGAACTGAGGGACAGCTGTAATGCTGAGAAAAAAAACTGGCTTGGAAAGAGGGGAGACCCAGGACTTGAGCCTGCCAAGGAGCTAAACCCAAGGGCAAGAGCTGCAGGCAGCTGGGCTGGAGAGGAGGAAGGAGGTTGCTTTGTTTCCAACTGCCCTGGAAGACCTCCTCGTCCCCCAGCATCCCCGGCCTCCTTTCCTTTTTCCTCCCTGCTCTGCTCCCTTCCTTCCTCTCCTCCTCTTGGGAGGTGGCCAGGGACATAGGTCAGTGCCTGCCTCTGAGGAAGACACATGCAGTTTGTGGACGGGTCTTGGGATGCGGACACCCAGAGTCTTGTGCACCTTCCTGGAGTGTTGCCCACTCCAGTACCCACTCCCTAATCTCCTCTCTTCCTGCTCCTCAATCCTCTCTTGCTGGAAGTAGAGGATGGGGAACGCCCTCAGGAAGGAGGGCAGTGACTCTGGGTTTGCCTAGGGCTAGTGGCCTCTCACTGACCTGTGCCCTTGTACCTGTCACTTGGGCAAACACTGATTGCATCAGCTTTGGTTTCTCATGGGTGGGCAGCCTCGGGTGTCTGCCAGAACGTAAAAAGCATGGAGCAAGGACATGGGAATCCGAATCCCGTTGAGGTCCCAGGACCACTGCATCCGTCTTCCCTGTGCCTCTTCTCCCCAGCATGAGCACAGCAGCCTGATGGAGAAGGATTTTCCAGTGTTAGAACTGGAAAGGACACCTGTAGCCTGTCTCCACCGTTTACAGCGGTGCTGGAAGTGAAAAGATGTGTTCCAGGTCACAGGCAGGTAGACAGCAGAGCCAGACTAAAATTCACTCCTCCTGATTTGGAGTTTAGAGCTCTTCTTTGGCAACAATTTGATGAATAAAATCACAAGTTCTGTGTCTTTTGAAATTCCTTGTGGAGCCTAGTGCCATCCTCTGAACTTGGAGCCAACTGACCTTTGTCCCTGGGGCAGAGACATGGTCCATGGGCCCAATCCAGGTCCTCAAAGGGAGGGCAGGTCTGAGTCCTCACCGTCTGAAGTGAGAAACCTCATCTCCCACTACAGACCTGCCAGGGCCCAGGAGAGCTTGACCCACCCAGGCACACCATAGCAGCAGAGATGGCTGGGGACACAGAAGTGTGGAAGCAAATGTTTCAGGAGTTAATGCAGGAGGTGAAGCCATGGCACAGATGGACCCTGAGACCAGACAAGGGCCTTCTTCCCAACGTCCTGAAGCCAGGCTGGATGCAATACCAGCAGTGGACCTTCGCCAGGTGAGGGGGAATGTGATGGTATGCATTCCAGAAAATTCTTGCGCATTTCTTACTAGGTATACCCGTTACTTTTCTTGTTCTATTCCGTGCTTGCAAATTGAAGACTATGGGTAGTAAGATGCCCATCACCCAAGAAGTTGTAACTTCATTAAAGATTGTTTTTTCACTATTACAATGAACCCCAAAACAAGAGCAGGCCTGAGCACCCTTGTGAGCTAATGTCTGGATACAGAGAAATTAGTCTGTGGGGGTGGGGACAGGGAGCAGCCAGGAAAGGGGAGGGGAGGAAGGGCAGCTGTTGCACCCACAGGCGGTGCGTGTGCCCCCTGCCTAGGGAGACTGCTGGACCCACCACGGAGCCCCTAGGAAGAGAGACTCCTGGCACTGAGGAGACACCCTCGGGGGAGGCCAGAGGAGCAGGGGGCCTGGGCAACAGGCAGCAATCCTGCCTCTCTCTACTCTGAGCTGATAGAATCTTTTTAAAATAGGAGTCTTAGAAATCATCCTAAGTCTCATCCTCTCTTTCCCAGGTGGAAATGGGGAGCCCCAAGGCGTAGGAGGGTGATGGGGGTGACTGCCCACAGTGCACAGAGGGTGGAGGCCGGGGACTCTGTCCCACCCGCTGTCCCCTCCCAGGGAGAGTCTACACAGAGGGGCAGAGCTCTCCCACTGGCCTATGGCTTTCCCAGGCCAGAAGCTGCCACAGGGAGCATGGCACCAAAGTCTCAGGCCATTTATCCATGGGAAGTTTGAACTCTGAACAAGCACAGGAACAGAGCACTGAGACCCAGGGGACGGCAGTGGACTTCTGCTCAGAACAGGGCCCAGGCCCCTCTGCATTGCTGACTCTGGGTGACTCCCAGCAAGGTCCTCTCACAGTGATCACAGCTTCTTGGCCTCTCTCTCTCATTTCAACCTTGCATTCACCCTGTGGGTTGCGGCTAGAGTCAAGATACAGGAGCAAACCCCGGACTACCTCACTCTTCCCAGCCCCCTCCAATTCACCACCCGCGGCCTAATTTCTCTGTATCCAGGCATCAAGCCAAGGCTAGGCTCAGCCACAGTGACAAATAAACCTGGAAATATCACTGATTTAACCTTACATGTGGCTCCCAAGGTCACCGAAGCAGAGGAGGAGAGAGCTGGAATGTCTTACCAGGGCTTCTGTGACCATATCTGGAAGGAACATATATCACTGCTGGCCTCATCTCATCGTCCAACTGGTCCCATTGCCCCAACCTCACAGCAAAGGGGCTGGGAAGTGGGAGGGAGTGCATGTATAATTTGGTGAGCATTAAATGTCTCCACCACAGTGCAGCTCTCTGCCTCTCCCATAATTCCTTTCCCGGGTGCAGCCATGTGCTTCCTGCCTTCTTCTCTCTCTACCTCCTGACATGTATTTGTCCAGATACCTTAGCTCAGAAAATTGCCCTCCTCCCTGCTGAGACAAGGTGTATTCTCTTGTACCCTGTCTGAAGCCAGTGGCATTCAGAATATGAAGTTTTCCAGGCTACCTTGAGCGAAGGAACTGGGTTGGAGGGGGAACAAATGAAAAGAGAGCTGGACACTGTGATCTCCCTGCAATCCTGCAGACCAGGGACCCTCGGCAGCCAAGAGAAAGGCAAAGGCTTTCCTCTAGGAGAACCCTGGACACTTCAGCCTCCTGCCGCCATCCCATGAGTCTATAACTTAATCAACACCCACCTGTATGCATTTGTAGATTTCAGGGTCCTGAACTGAACTGGCTGCTGTTGCAGTTGTGGCCTCTGACCCATTTAATCTACATTTGAAGAAGCTTTCCTTTGGAATAGGGAGACCAGAGTCCCAGTCATGCCTTTTTACACCCACTGGGTCTCTGGACATGAGGAGTTTCCAGAGTATGCCTCATCTCTAAAATGAATGCGTTGGACTTAGAAGATGCCCAAGGTCCCTCCCAGATCTAACAGCTTGCAATTCACTGTTTTCATAGCAGACACTGTGCGGCATGCAGCGTGTCCGTGGCACAATGGAGATGAGAACAAGGTCTTAGCCATTTCTTCCACCACTGAGCCACAGCCCCAATCAAGTCATGTCTCTGTGCAGTTGGTAGCTCCTTTCTCTCTCTGGCAGTGCCCCGTGATTTGGCCACATGGAGCCAGGCTGAGGCTCTCTTCTGTCTCCACAGGTTCCAGTGCTCCTCCTGCTCTCGTAATTGGGCCTCTGCCCAAGTTCTGGTCCTTTTCCACATGCACTGGAGTGAGGAGAAGTCCAGGGGCCAGGTGAAGATGAGGGTGTTTACCCAGAGATGTAAGAAGTGCCCCCAACCTCTGTTTGAAGACCCTGAGTTCACGCAAGAGAACATCTCAAGGATCCTGAAAAACCTGGTGTTCCGAATTCTGAAGAAATGCTATAGAGGAAGATTTCAGTTGATAGAGGAGGTTCCTATGATCAAGGACATCTCTCTTGAAGGGCCACACAATACTGACAACTGTGAGGCATGTCTGCAGGGCTTTTGTGCTGGGCCCATACAGGTTACAAGCCTCCCCGCATCTCAGACCCCAAGAGTATACTCCATTTGCAAGGTGGAGGAGGGAGTTAAGTCCTGGGCCTCAGGAGAGAATGTCTATTCCTACACATGCCAGAACCACGTCTGTAGGAACTTAAGCATTTTCTGCTGTTGTGTCATTCTCATTGTTATCGTGGTGATTGTTGTAAAAACTGCTATATGAGCCTTGGAAACATGATGCTAAGTCAGAAAAAACATCAGATACAAAAAGCCATATGTTGGGTGATTTCATTTATGTGAAAGGTCCAAAATAGGCAAATCTATTAGATGAATTGCTAGCAGGGCCTAGAGATAGTGGGAGATGGGAAGCAACTACTTAATCCTGATGGGGTTTCTTTTGTGGGGGAGAGAGGTGTGACGCAAATGTTTTGGACTGAGATAGAGGTGTAGTTGCACAACAGTGTCAATGCACTAAATGTCATTGAACTGTCCACTTCCAATGGTTAAATTTGTTATGTGACTTTCACTTCAGTATTTTTAAAAAAGACCTTCACAATTGTGTTCACTCTCAAGAGAACTGAGTCTGAAGTGTCTATGATTCATAAACCACTTGGAAATCTTGTGAAGCCTGTGGGCCCCCTCACCAGGGAATTTTGCACAGACGCTCTGAGGTCAGACTGTGAAGGCAAAAGCATCAGGATGAAAACCTGGGTTCTCAAACAGTTGTCTCCATGGAGGGAGGTGTGCACGCTGCTGAGGGGGGAGGGCAGGATGTGCCATGAGGTCTTTCTTTTTAAAGATAATGTAATTAGTGTAAATTGTTGATTAAGGGAACTCACAGCCAATAGCATCATAACCCAGGCCTGAAGGAAGCTTCTCTAACACACATATTCTCATATTCTCTCCATAAGGCACATCATAGCCTTCTCACTCTTAGGAACACCAGACCGCACTCTGCACTATGCTCAAGGGCCATTTGAAACAGCAAAATCACCAACAGAAGCACAAAAATGTGAAATGCATGGCAAAATAGATCAGGAGAAGGACGCTTGTTTATAGTACAAAAGCTGGAACAAACAGGCAGGGAACACACAGGCCCTGCTCTGGCTCAGTTGGGAACACAGGTGCTGGTGACTCCAGTTTCCCCCGCTCTGCACATATCTGTGAATGACCACAAACACACCATGAGTACTGATTTGGGGGTTACTAATAGATTTCAGCAGGTAGGCAAAATCACAAATAGACTCCACGAATAATGGGGCTGACCTGTGCATTCTCAAATGGCTTTGAACTGTGAATGACTCCGTTTTACTAACACATGAGGTCCACATGTGGAGTTCTCACCCACAAGGCTCACGTGAGGGCTGTCAGCTTGGAGCTCTGGGATTCCTACCAGCTAACCAGAATTTTTAATATTCAGAGGACAGGGTCTCAGAAACTATTTTCTGCTTAGACCACGTCCTCCCAGTGACTGAACCGAAGCTGAGATTTTTCTTAGTAAAATCGAACAAAGGATTGACTTTATGAAACTTCTGTTGAAAGATGGATGTAAGGGGGCACGGTACCTGGCTAGATAGAAAGTTTTGATTTTAAATATTCCAGATAACAATAAAAATCTATCACCTCTAAGGGGATGCCTAATTTTTAAAGAAGTAGTTGAAGTCTGGTGGCTCACGCCTGTGATTCCAGCACTTTGGGAGGCCAAGTTGGGCGGATCACCTGAGCTCAGGAGCTCAAGACCAGCCTGGCCATCATGGCAAAACCCCATCTCTACTAAAAATACAAACATGTGGTGACATGCACCTGTAATTCCAGCTACTGGGAGGCTGAGGCACGAGAATCACTTGAACCCAGGAGGCAGAAGTTGCAGTGAGCCGAGATTGTGCCACTGCACTCCAGCCTGGGTGACAGAGCAAGACTCTGTCTCAAAAAAAAAAAAAAAGTAGCCTCTGACATACATACACCTGCTCACAAATATATTGCCTGATCAGTGACAGCTGCTGCCTAGTGTCTGCAGGGAAGAGGAAGGAGGTGTCCAAGTGGTGGGCTTGGGGCATGACCTGAACTGGATGAATACTGGTATTGCTCCTGTGCAAATTAAAATTTGACCTAAGGCCTCCAGCAGGTCAGCAGGAACGTGAAAGGAGACCCACGCCCCTCCCTGAGCTCCCACTATCTCCCAGTATACAAAGGCCAGAGATGGCCTCCACCCAGCAACACGCGAGGGCCCAGTCCAGTATTCAGAAAGAGTTGACAGTGAGTGTCTAGGCTGGGAATTGACCCGTTACAAGGAGAGTGGCCTCTAGGTTGGAAGACTGAGGTGAGTGTATGGAGGGTCATGACAAAGCCACCCCCTAGGGGAAGGGAAGAGAGTACCAAGCCTGTCCTGCCTTTGCCAGATAAGAGATGGTAATGCAAGCTGGTATTTATGTTGATAAATATCTGTTTCCAGAGCGGGTAGGCCTGGGTGACAGTAGAGGGTGTTCCAAATAGATCCTGGAATTATGTTTGTCAAGCTCAAGCAGATGAGAGACCAGCATTGGCTTATGGGCCCTTCTCTGCACAGGCATACTAAGTCTGTTCATGTTGCTATAAAGGAATAGCTGAGTCTGGGTAATTTACAAAGAAAAGAGGCTTGTTTCATTCACAGCTCTGCAGTGTGTACAAGTAGCATGGCACTAGCATCTGCTTCGGGTGAGGGCCTCAGGCTGTGTCTGCTCATGATAGAAGGTGAAGGAGAGCCGGCACAAGCAGGAATCACACGGGGAAAGAGGAAGCAAGAGAGGTGCTGGGTTCTAACAACTGACTCTGGCAGGAACTAAGAGCAAGAACTCACCCATTACAGTAAGGATGGCACCAAGCCATTCATGAGGGATTCGCCCCCATGATCCGAACACTTCCCATTAGGTCCCACCTCTAACACTGGGGGTCCAATTTCATCATGAAATTTAAAGGGTCAAATATTCAAACTACAGCACGTGCCTAGCACCCTTTCACATAAACAGCTGCTCTTCATCCTCGGAATACCCGCAGTGACTAGGGCATTGTCCACAGCTGCTCAGAGCCCAAGGCCAAAAGCTTCCAGGACTTCTAGTCCAGATTCTCTCCCCTGCACCCTCTCCCTTTCCCTGAAGTTGAGAGTCAGTGGGAGGAGCACAGAGAGAGAGGCTGAAAGAAAAGAAATAGTCAAAAGGGAGAACTTAAGAGAGCCCTGAAATCTAGGTAACTTTTGAGCTGAGCAAAGTAATACTGAAAAACAAAACTGGTGGAGAGGAGGGGAGACTGCCACAGTGTGAGTCTGCTGAGGAAGGAGCCAGTTAGGCTGAAAACATGGGTTCTCAGTGCGTGGTCTCCCTGGGGCCACCTGTGACTAAGGGGTGAGGGAGGATGCACCACTGAGGAGGGAGAGATATCCTGTTTAGTTTTTCTTAAAGTTTATTATTTCTTATGGTATGTTTTTATAATGCATGCAAACATATTAGAATAATGATATGCATAAGTATACAGAGGACTCATGAATGACAAATATACACACATTTGGAGTGCATGCTCAATTTTTTTTAACCTCGTTGTGCAATCAAAAACACTGGGACTGAGGCCAGACTCGGTGGCTCACGCCTGTAATCCCAGCACTTTGGGAGGCTGAGGCGGGAGGATCACTAGGCCGGGAGATCGAGACCATCCTAGCTAACACAGTGAAACCCTGTCTCTACTAAAAATACAAAAAAAAAATTAGCCGGGCGTGGTGGTGGGCGCCTGTAGTCCCAGCTACACGGGAGGCTGAGGCAGGAGAACGGCATGAACCTGGGAGGCAGAGCTTTTGGTGATCCAAGATCGCGCCACTGCACTCCAGTCTGGGTGACAGAGAGAGACTCTGTCTCAAAACAAAACAAAAACAAACAAACAAAACAACAACAAAAAAAACATTGAGACTGACATTTTGGGCTGGATGATCAAAAAATAATGAAAATAATAAAAAGAAATACTGAGGACTCCCATTCTAAAGGAGCAAATGTGGCCGTCTGTGGACAGATTCTTACCAGGTGTATTAGTCCATTCTCATGCTGCTATGAAGAAATACCCAAGACTGGGTAATTTATAAAGAAAAGAGGTTTAATTGACTCACAGTTCCACATGGCTGGAGAGGCCTCAGGAACACCATCATGGCGAAAGGCACCTGTTCACCGAGTGGCAAAAGAGAGATGAGTGCCAAGCAAAGGGGGGAAAGTCCATTATAAAACCATCAGATCTCGTGAGAACCCACTAACTATCACAAGAACAGCATGAGGGTAACCAACCCCATGATTCAATTACCTCCCATTGGGTCCCTCCCATGACACGTGGGGATTATGAGAACTACAATTCAAGATGAAATTTGGGTGGGGACACATTCAAACCGTATCATCAGGACTCTGAAACCAAAGCAGTCTTTTGAACATGCTCTGTCTTGATTAATGACATTAATTTTAAGACTCCTTCTCACACCTTTTTTTTAAAAAACTAGAAATGTGAATCCTTCCATTTATGCAATGGAAATTAGTGTAATAGTCACTTACAGCCAATAACTTCTTTTCACTCACCCCATCCCCATCCTCTCCCCATCTTCCCCCCTCCATCGACTGGAGTTGTGCATTTCCTGCATCCTTGCGCTCCCTCTAGGGCACGTTGCATCCTCACGTTATCCTTCTGGAGTGTCATTCTGGCAGTTCACATCTCCCACCTGTCCCCTCAAACCACACCTGCAACCATGCCTTGGCTAATTTATCTTTCCCACTCCTAGGCTTTTGCTCGCAAATTCCCTCTGCCTCTTCTTAGCTACTCATGAGATCATGTCCATCTTTTAATTCCCTACTGGAGTGCCAGTATCCCTGCAATGCCTCTTTTCATCCCCCTGGTGAGGGTTTCATTCCACTAGTGCTGATTGTCCATCTACGTAGCCCCCGTTCTATTCCACCCACTTCTAGTGCTGACTGGCTTCCTAGTGAACCAGGAGTGTCTGAGGCAGGGCCCGGTTCTCCTCACCTTTGCCTGCTTCCTAACCCAGGGAGGAGCCTCTGCACAGCTGTGTGAGCTGAAAGAAGGGCTGCGTGGAGAATGAGCCTGCCTCATCTGGACTGAGCACTGCTGGGCTCTCTGCATGCCATTTGGCCATGAACAGCTTAGAAATGAAAATAGTGTTTTCCACTTTACCCATTTGCCGTTTCTCTCCTCATGTGTATTCATGGGTGATCCTAGCTCACTCTTTGGCAAAGGACACACTGTTTCTGAAACTGAAAAAGATGTGTATTTAATTCATGTGGAAGAATGAGTGACTGAAACTTGATAAACAAGTCAGGAAAAAATGACCACAGGTGGACCTTGCCTTAGAAGACATCACCACTGTGGTAATTAGCATACAGAGTGCTGGCTCAGGGACAGGCAGCACTGCAGAGCAAGCCAGGACAACTGAAGGAAGGTCCCTGTGTTTGGAGAGGAGTGACAGCAGCAGGCTGGGCAATTTGGCTTGTTTTTAGACATCGTTGGGACCTACCTGAAGCTGGGGCATACTTCACCTTTGCGCTTACTCATAGGCTGTGTAGCCCATGCTGGGGAGACCATCAATCCTAGGCTGAGGTTTTCTGTGGTCTCGCCTGGAAGCCACGGGTGTTTACCAACACCACCCCCACCCCCACACACACTCCGTACTAGGCATTCACTCCCATTTCTGACTTCCCAGCACTGCATGGCTGCCAAAATTCCCATGCAAGCCTTTAGCCTCCCAGAGCCTGGCTTTGTTTTCCCTTAGAACAGCACATCCTGGTAATCACCCGATGAAAGAAAAACGGAATGCAGCATTTTGAGCCTCTTCTCTTCAATTCCCTTCTTTCTGGGATTTTGCCTTTAAATTTCAGGTGCCTAGGAAGCCTCAAATTCTGACTTCTGTCTCCTCAGTCAACTGAAATAATCACTTTTTGCTCTGCTTTATTTCCCGGGCTGCAATTCAGAAACTGTCTTCGAGTAAACCCGGGGCACATGGGGCTTGCTAGGAAGGGTCCAAACCTAGCTACTCTGCAGTGGCCAGAATCAGAAAGAATTTTGCAGTTGTTATTCCAAAATCTCAATAGAATTGTCAAATTTCTCACATGCAGTCAAGGCTACTGTCTTCTAATGTGGGAGTAGAGGTGAACGCAAAGCCAGCCAACTTAGAGAATTTCCTTCCTCTTCTATAAACATCACCTTCATTTTGGCAGTGCTATCTAGTAGAGTTAGAGCATGCCAGCCACATAGGTAACTTAAATGTTTTCAGTAGCCACATTATTATTATTATTATTATTATTATTATTATTATTATTTTGGTAGAGACAAGGTTTCATCCTGTCACCCAGGCTGGTCTTGAACTCCTGGCTGTTTATGTAGGAACACATATTCATTGTAAGTTTCCTCCAAAACAACCCTCGTTGTTGCAGAAATCATAGACTGAGATGCCCATAGCATCCTGCACATTCCTTCTACAGCACATATGCTTTTTACCCAAGATATAAGCCCTGGGTCTGGAGGGTTGCAATGCAGAGATCTGCCTGTCTTGCAACCACAAAAGACCACACTTCTATCTGTAAATTCCCCCTAAAAAATCGCCCAATACCGACAAACTGGATTTGTTTGCCTCTTTCTTTGGTTTCTCGGATCCTGTGTCATTTGGGGGTCATTTTCCGTGTACAGCCTTTTCACAGAACCCCCAATCATTCATTGTGATTTGCTTCTAAACACTTCAGTATAGATACTGGGTGGTGTGTGTGTGTTTCTATGCTATCTATACCCTATGGGCCATTGCCCCTATCCCAGAGTTGGTCAATTAGCATTCATTAGCAACTAATTGGGATCCTCACTCAAGACAGCTGTGC
The DNA here is from genome assembly GCF_009828535.3 of Hylobates moloch. Taxonomy (NCBI): domain Eukaryota; kingdom Metazoa; phylum Chordata; class Mammalia; order Primates; family Hylobatidae; genus Hylobates; species Hylobates moloch. The sequence goes on along the minus strand of NW_026652283.1, from coordinate 82,881,581 downwards.
TAAGTTTCAAATATTTCTGCAAAGGGGTCATTGTTAATTTGCATAAAACATATCAGAAACTGCTTGTATTGGTGAAATAAGTGATGTTCACCACATGGGGCTGTGCTGGTATCTTTCCCCTTTCCCATGAATGTGGTAGAAGAATCAGAAGTGCCCAGTGGTCCCATACTTTGAGAACCGTGCCCTGGTTTAAAACCCTGGCCCTGTGTTCCCCACTAAACAGAGGACACCATAGTCTGACACAGTGTTCCCGCCATCAGAGCACATTCCTGTCTGCCTGGAAGGGGCATATGCAGGAGCACGTCTGGGCCACCTGAAAACCCAAAGGCATGGCCGGGCGTGGTGGCTCACGCTTGTAATCCCAGCACTTTGGGAGGCCGAGGCGGGAGGATCACGAGGTCAGGAGATCGAGACCACGGTGAAACCCCGTCTCTACTAAAAATACAAAAAAATTAGCCGGGCGTGGTGGCAGGCGCCTGTAGTCCCAGCTACTCGGAGAGGCTGAGGCAGGAGAATGGCGTGAACCCGGGAGGCGGAGCTTGCAGTGAGCCGAGATCGCGCCACTGCACTCCAGCCTGGGTGACAGAGCAAGACTCTGTCTCAAAAAAAAAAAAAAAAGAAAACCCAAAGGCTCACAGACCAGGTGGCATGACAAAGGACTTGCTTGCCAATGACAGTTTACTCCCCTGCAGAATTCAGTCTTTGCCTCTTGGTAGCGAGGTTCTGGGGAAGGCAACTAATATTTGCTGATAAACACAGAGAGAACATGGTGACTAGGGAAGACCAGACTTGCTTGGGTGACTCCAAACACTGGTTAGTGGGTTGGGTTTTCTTATTTTCTTGAACTCATGGAAGTAACAAAATATGCTAATAGTAACACTGGGCTAGAAACAGTTCAAGTTTAACTTAGGAAATGATCTTTTCTTAAAAATAATTTGGTCATTATTCCTCAAGGAATTCCCCCAAGGAGTTGTCCCCTAAAGATTAGTCTTTTATCCCTTAGTCACTCCTATCTCCTTTAGTTACAAGATTTATCTGTGCATGACATATGGCCATATGTCCTGATGACGTACATAACTCAAAAAATTCCTGCTTACCATCAAATGCCTCAATTTATCAAACACTCCAGCTGACAGAAGAATGCAAGTTAAGATCCCTGCTGCCTTGGCATTATCAACCAGCCCAAGTTCCATTCTATAAAATCTCCAGCAAGCCTTTGTCTCCTTGCAGTCAGCTCCTCTTCTGCTGATCCTGCCCGTTGCCTTCTTGCAATGTATTTTCATACTTTCTGCAATAAATCTGCCTTTCTTTACCTACAACTGTCTTGGTAAATTCTTTTACCCCCTCACCACCAGCCCAGATAGTCGCCACTCACCTGTGACAGGGATTTACTATGAAATGGGTTCATGTGATTAAAGAGGCCAAAAAGTCCCACAGTCTGCAAGCTGGAGAACCAGAAACCCAGGGGTGTAATTCGGTCTGAGTCTGAAGGCCTGAGAACTGGAGGTGTGGGGCCACAAGTGTAAGTCCCAGAGTTTGACAGCCTGAGAGCTCTGGCATTTGAGAGCAAGAGGGCAGAAGAAGATGGATGTCCCAGCTCCAGAAGAGTGGATTCGCCTTTCCTCCACCATTTTATTCTGTCTGCCCATCCACATTGGGGAGGGCAATCTTCTTTACTCAGTCTACTGATTCAAATGTAAACCTCTTTGGGAAACACCCTCACAGACACACCCAGAAATGATATTTCACCAGCTATAATATCTGGGTATCTCTTAGACCAGTCAAGTAGACATCTAAAATGAACCATTTACACCTTCCTAGATTTCCCTTCCCAGCATAAATCTCACTAAGTCCTGAGCTTGTGTTTCATCTCCTCAAACTTACTAAGAGATAAAGAACCGACTAGTGCTTTCACAATTTTTACTCTTCTTTTCAGGTTTCCCAGGCTATTTTGCTTGTTTATTTTCCCATATGTATTTTAGAATCAACCTGACAAAAAAAGAAAGAAATTTAAAGAAAGACAAGAAAACCTGTGGGTGTTTTATTGTGATCCCATTAAATTTATAGATTAATTTAGAAAAAATTGGAATCTTTAGGCCGGGCACGGTGGCTCATGCTTGTAATCCCAGCACTTTGGGAGGCCTAGGCGGGCGGATCACGAGGTCAGGAGATCGAGACCACGGTGAAACCCCATCTCTACTAAAAATACAAAAAATTAGCCGGGTGTGGTGGCAGGCGCCTGCAGTCCCAGCTACTCGGAGAGGCTGAGGCAGGAGAATGGCGTGAACCCGGGAGGCGGAGCTTGCAGTGAGCCGAGATCGCGCCACTGCACTCCAGCCCCGGTGACAGAGCGAGACTCCGTCTCAAAAAAAAAAAAAAAGAAAGAAAAAATTGGGATCTTTATCATGCTAAATCTTCCTATCCAAGAACATGGTACATCATTCCCTTTGTAAACGTCTTTTGTGTCCTTCACATGTGTTTTAATGTCTTTCGTATACAGGTTTTGTATATATGTTATCAGGAATATTTTATATTACAAATTGGTTTCTCTCTCATTATATCTTCTAGCTGTTATTGCTATGTATAAAGGCCTTTGGCTTCCATATATTATTTTATATGCCACTATCCTCCTGACTTTTATTATTTTTTATAGTAATGTTTCAGTTGATTCTCTTGGGTTTCCCAGGTAGGCAATCACATCATCTGCAAAATGTGGGTTTTACCTCCTTTTTAACTTTGATATCTCTGTTTTCTTCCTCTTCTCTAATTGGGTAATAGTAGTAGGGATTTTACAGGAGATGTCTCCAAATTTTCCTTATTAGGTACAAAGTTGGCTTTGAAAATACTCATCAATTTCTATTTCATTGAGTATTTTGAAACCAAGAATGGGCATTCAAGGCTGTTAAAACAAAATGTAAAGTACATAAACAGATAAACAGACTCATATGTATATTTAATATACAACAAAGGCATCATCTCAAATCTGTGCAGAAAGAGTAGACAGACTTTTTAGTAAGTGTTTTTAAGATAACTAGACAGCCCTGTGGTAAAAGATAAAATTAGAACCATTCTTCAAGCCATATGCCAGGATAAATTTCAAACAAATTAGAGACTTAAATGGAAATAATAAAACCTTATAAGTACATGGAAAAAATGAGTAAATTCCTCTGTGATGTGGTTCAATGATGCCCATGTCCTAATCCCCAGAACCTGTGAACATGTAACCTTACGTGGCACAGGGGACTTCACAGATGTGATTAAGGTGAAGGACCTTGAGATGGGGAGAGTGTCCTCCATCATCCAGCTGGGCTCAGTATAATCACATGAGTCCTTAAAGTGGAGAATCTTTCCTGGCTTTTGTCAGAGAGATGTGACTTCAGAAGAGTTAGAGAGATGCAATGTTGCTGGCTTTGAAGATGAAGGAAGGAGGCCAGGAGCCCAAAATAATGGGGGTTGCCTCCAGAGGCCGGCATGGGCAAGGAAACAGATTTTCTCGAAGAGCCTCTAGAAAAGAACGCAGCCCGGCCTTGATTTTAGCCCAGTGAGAACTGTGTTGAACTTCTGACCTACAGAATTGTACGAGAATACATTTGTGTTATTTTAAACCATTGAATTTGTGGTTCTGTTACAGCAGCAATAGGGAATTCATACCTCTTAAATTTCCCTGCCTGAGAAGCAAAGGGACTGTCTCCCGGCCCCATCCTAAGTCACAATCTAAGCTTCTGACTGCTCTTTCCTAAATTTTTATTCAGTAGGAATGTTGGAAATAGTGGCACAGGTCAGGGAATCAAAAGGGAACCCCACCCCCGCCCGCCAAACTCACTCCCAGAACCCAGATGGGAAGGACAGCAAGCTGGACTTTTGGTCCAGCAAGTTGCACTTGAACAAATAAGAAATAGCTGGTTACTAGACACGTCAGAGATAGAAGTGAGAACTGTAGAAGATTAACATAATCCTCTGTGAAGGAATGTTATTTTAATTTCTCAGATTACATTACTAAATATGCAGCCTGCCAGTTGTCTCCTCTCAGCCCCAAGCAATTTGGCTTCTGCAAGGTTTTAATTACCTCAGTTGTAATGTCACCTTAATTACAGTGTTATCTAATGAACATACCATCCTCTGTTATATAATGAGAGGATTTTTAAAGTAAAGTTGACAAAGGTGAAGATGAGAAATTAGCCCTAAAGTGTTCTCACTTGGCTCACTGGAGAGTTGAAACTTAACGCAAGGTTTCAGAGAGCTTCGGTGCACACAGAATGTGCTTGTAAGTCAGGCTTGACATCTGATTTCACAAAAGTAAGAAAATGCAATTTTTAAAAATTGTGGTAAACAAACTCATAAATCATGAACCATATTTAAGTGCACAGTTCAGTCATGTAAGTAGATTCACATTGTTGTGAAACAGCTCCCCAGAACTTTTTAATCTTGCAGAACTAAAACTCCGTACCCATTAACAAACAGCTCCCTATTTCCTCTCCTCCAAGCCCCTGGCAACCACCATTCTACTTTTCTCTTTCTACGAATCTGACTACATTAGATACTGCAAATAAGTGAAATCACACAGCATTAGTCTTTTTGTGACTGGCTCATTTCATTTAACTTAACATCCTCAAGGTTCATCCATGTTGTAGTATGTGTCAGAATTTCCCTCCTTCTTAAGGCTGAATAATACTCCACATGTTGTTTATCCATTCATCCATTGATCCATTGATAAACATTTGTGTTGCTTACTCTTCTTGGCTATTTTTTTTTTTTTTTTTTTTTTTGAGACGGAGTCTCGCTCTGTCACCCAGGCTGGAGTGCAGTGGCGTGATCTCGGCTCACTGCAAACTCCACCTCCCGGGTTCACGCCATTCTCCTGCCTCAGCCTCCCGAGTAGCTGGGACTACAGGTGCCTGCCACCATGCCTGGCTATTTTTTTGCATTTTAAGTAGAGACAGGGTTTCACCGTGTTATCTAGGATGGTCTCGATCTCCTGACCTCGTGATCCGCCCGCCTCGGCCTCCCAAAGTGCTGGGATTACAGGCGTGAGCCACCACGCCCGGCCCGTCTTCTTGGCTATTTTGAACTGAGCTGCTATGAACGTGAATGTGCAAATATCCCTCGTTGGGACCCTTCTTTTTTTTTTTTTTAATTTTATTTTAAGTGAGACCCTTCTTTCAATCCTTTTGGGTATATACATACAAGTGAGATTTCTGGATCATATGGTAGTTCTATTTTTAATTTTTTTGAGGAACTATCATGGTTTTGCACAATGATAACACCGTTTTGCAACCCCACCAACAGTGCGCGAGGGTTTCAATTATTCTACATCCTCACAAACACTTGTCATTTTCTGCTTTTGTTTTCTTTTATCATAGCCATACGTATGGGTATGAAGTGATATCTTGTAGTCATTTTGATTTGCATTTCTAGAAAATGCTATTTTATGATGCACATTCACACTTTCAAGGCAATATCACAAACAATATTTATATATCATAGCACCAATTAAATAAGGAAAACAAACTAGACGATAATTTTTTAAACTTGGATAATTAGAACAATAAAAGAAATGGAAGTTAGATTATTTGTGAGCTCACTGAAGACTAGAGCCAAGAACTTTAATCTCAAGAAAGAATTGGAAAGCCCTTCAAAATCCTAAGAAATGCTATCATGTGGTCTAAACTGACTTTGATGACAGATCTTGCCACTGACAAGTGGTGTGGGAGAAGCTCAAAGATGAGATACTAGAAAAAAATGTCCTCCTTATTAATCAGGAAAAATTAGAATCAAGTAAACATTTTAAAGAAAAGAGAAATGAGTAAGATCTGTGGATTTTTTTAAATAGGTAATTTTTCAAAAAGAAAATTATATAGAATTACACATTTGTAAGTATTGGTCACGTAACTTTGGGAAATGGAGGAAGAAAATAAACACACCTGTAATACACTTGTTTTAGATATCAGTGGGATTCCCAAGTGGAGCTGCCCCATAGAGGAGAAACCAGAAACAGGTGCCAATATTAAAGGTCAAAGCTGGAGTAAGAAACATAAGTCATCTATGTATCAAAACCAAATCCTCGTTTTAAAAAGGATTAGTACCCTCAGTACAATTATAAAGCACTAAACTTTGGCTCAAATACAGAATGGTCTTTGGGTGAAAACATAATCCATTCTGAGCCAATTAGAATACATACCTCAGTAAGCAATAGGATTGGATATCCACTTTCTCAACCTTTCCCTTTTAAAGTTTAAAAAACTGACCATTTTGTGAATGTCTGCTCTAATGACCCAAACAAACACCAGCTAAGCCTTCAGAAGGAGGCGTGCCTAAGCCAGAAGGAGAGTTAAGAAGCTTGCTGGGTCTTCCTACAGAAAAGTGAGAAAGTGAGAAGGAATCATCTCCTACCACATCCAGTTATTAAAATTAAAATGACCTTTTGTCTCTGTACAAAAAGGACTGTTGAATTATTCCACAATTCAAACTGGGAGGAATACGGTAGTAAGGATTTAATTCACTACTTTATAGCTTACTAGCTCCATGATCCATTACACCCCAAACAAGGAAACATGTGGGTGGGGAGGGTGGCTAGAACCATCAATAAATTTAAGAGATTCTGGTGGAAATAAAATTAAAGCTACAGTCAAGAAACCAGATGTGAGTCTTGCTATTAATTACAATACACCACTTAAGGATTTCACCTAAGTGCCTTTGCCCCTTCACTTCTTATGGGCTTCGTTACATTCTAGCCCAAAATATGGCGCCTTGGCATTTGAGAAAACGGCAGAAGCAGGAAGGTGTCTTTGACTTTCCTCTCCGCCTTCACCCCTGAAGTAGGCCATAACAGAATTATCTGACCTTCCTCCCTGCAGTCAGTCATAAGACGCCCCCTTGCAGAGGTATCCTGCCTGTATCTGAATTATAGGAACAACCTTATCCTCAAAGACACAGGGACACCAAGAAGAATTGAACTGACAGGCCTTGTTAAGTTTCCCCCAGCATATTTCTATTAGATAACACCCTGTTGTCCTCCAATCATCTTTTTCCACAACTATGCACTTCATCATCAAACTTAGTATTAAAAAATGCACTAGCTATCCAGGCACAGTGGCTCATGCCTGTAATCCCAGCAATTTGGGAGGCCAAAGTGGGAGGATCACTTGAGGTCAGGAGTTCAAGGCCAGCCTGGCCAACATGGCAAAACCCCATCTCGACTAAAAATACAAAAATTAGCTGGGCGTGGTGGCGCACACCTGTGATCCCAGCTACTCAGGAAGCTGAGGTGGAAGAGTCACTTCAGCCTGAGAGGTGGAGGTTACAGTGAGCCGAGATTATACCACTGCACTCCAGCCTGGGTAACAAAAAAAAAAAACAAAAAAACACAAATTTACCTGTTTCTTTGGGTCTTCATTTCTGAAGCCTCCCATATTGCATAAAACTTATATTAAATATATTTCTTTGCTATTTTCACTTCTTAATCCATCTTTTGTTATAGGAGTCTCAGCCATAAACCTAGCAACAGATGAGGAAAAAAAATCTTTTCCCCCCTACACTTCCAACATATAAAAAATAGGTTTAATAAAAAGCTTTTAGAACCAGGACATTTTTCTTCTAAGAATATTTTATTCTTCCATTCATATTACTTTAATATTCATACATGTATTCTGCCATGTAAATAACCTTTCCAAATTATATATCAGTCTATTTTCATCATGTCAAATTTTCAAATCTCTATATTTTCCCTAAGATATATATTCTCCTTTGGAATCTTTCTGTGCATTTATATGAATAAATTAAATAGTATCTCTGCAAACATATTCAAGTAATATATTTGTTTTGGGTTATTATGTAACATGAAATAATTATATATCAATGCAGTATTTTTTTCATATGTGACAGTGAAACAAGATTTTTAAACAAAAAACTGGTTTTATTAAAATAAAATTTACATAAATTATGAACAGTCTATTTGTGTGAAAGCCCCTCTTCAGATATATTTTCCACTTGGCTATATGTAACACATACCTTAGCATGAAATAAAATTCCAAAATCATTCAAGTAGTATAGCTAATAAATTTGAATTGTATTTTTAGTGTTAAAAAGAAAAAATGTAACTGTTTAATATTCAGCGAAGGTGATTTCTCATTTTCCTACTCTTTTCATCCTTTTTTTTTTTTTTCTTTTTGAGATGGAGTCTCACTCTGTTGCCCAGGCTGGAGTGCAATGGTGGGATCTCAGCTTACTGCAACCTCTGTCTCCTGGGTTCAAGCGATTCTCCTGCCTCAGCCTCCCGAGTAGCTGGGATTACAGGTGCCCGCCACCAAACCCGGCTAATTTTTTGTATTTTTAATAGAGACAGGGTTTCACCATGTTGCTTAGGCTGGTCTCGAACTCCTGACCTTGTGATTCGCCCGTCTCGGCCTCCCAAAGTGCTGGGATTACAGGCGTGAGTCACCGCACCGGCCCTCTTGTCTTCTCTTAGCCTACTTTGCAGAGTTTGTTTCTAAGTGGAAGCAGTCCTCCACTGAAGCACTACCATGTGGTTTTAGAACGCTCTGCCTGTTTTACACCTGTTGAGAATAAAATGTTTGGACTTATGAGTAAGCCCATCAAGACAAAATACTGGGATGTCAATAACAACCTTTTTAAAAGTGGCTGGTTCTTCAGACAGAGAAAATAAAAATCACCATACATTTCTACCCCAGATTAACTTCCAAAAAACAAAAAACTGGCTAGACCTGTTTGGGAGTATGGTAGCCACATGTGTGTGTGGGGTCCCCTAGTTTTCCTCATTTTTGTCTCTGTCCTGACCAAGAAACACACGGTGCCTTGACCCAGCCAGCTGATGTTTTCCTCTGTAGGTCTGAACCCCAGCCTGGGCCTTGAACATTCCTAGGCACTGATAAAGGTGTTTAGGTTGTTGCTGGAAACACTGAAAGATCAACCGTTAAATGTGACTATTTAAATTTAATTGAATTGAAAGATGGGTTCTTCAATCACATCAGTCATTGTTCAAGTGCTCAAGAATCACATGTGTCTGGTTTACCACGTTGGACAACGCAAATACAGAACATTTCCGTCACTGCAGAAAGCTCCACTGGATGGTACTGGGCAGGACCACAGAGGAGACGATTCATATAAAAATACGCCACTATATGCATATTTTCCTTCTTAGTCACAAAAGCTGCTTGTTTTTTTTAGTTATAACAATAATAATATTGTTATTGCTGTTTGTTTTGCTTTTGAGACAGGGTCTCACTCTGTCACCCAGGCTGGAGGGCAGTGGCACAATCACAGCACACTGCAGCCTCGACCTCCCAGGCTCAAGTGATTTTCCCACCTCAGCCTCCTGGGTAGCTGGGACCACAAGCACGTGCCACCACACCTGGCTAATTTTTTGAATTTTTTGTGGAGATGCGGTTTCGCCATGATGCCCAAGCTGTTTTTAAAATCCTGTTCTCAAACTCCTGGGCTCAAACAACCTGCTTGCCTCGGCCTCCCATAGTGCTGGGATTATAGGTGTTAGCCACCATGCCCGGCCAAAGTTATTTGTTTAAGCTTATTTATCTCCAACACCATCAGCCACAACCTGTTTATTTTAGCCCAAGACAGTGGTATAAAAATAAGAGATTGTGTCTAATTTCTCCAAATCATGTGATGTGACATAAGAGCCCAAAGTCCTGTAATGAATCCCACCTCTCCCAGATTCAAACAGCCCATGGGCTCCCTCCGGACTGAAGCATCTTTGCTATGGGCAGAGTTGTCCTGTGGTACCCACAAGGAAGCCTTGATAGGAACTCCTTATCAGTGTGGACTGGTCATCTCCGTTGCCCTACATGGCCATCTTGGAGGAAGGGACCCTGAGGGCATTGCCTTTGCTCTTTACTGAGGTGTGTCCCAGGACCCCCAAGGTGACCACTCAGGGCAGGATGGCCGTCCATGAAGGCCACTGAAGACTTCCCATGAACAGCCAGGCCCACACTTCCTCAACTAGAGCTACCCATGCACCATCTGAGCATCTCGTGCCCAAAGCATGGGCAGATATTTCAGCCTTTCTTTCTTCAAGGCCTAGATTGTACCTACAAGTCTCTCCTGGGAGTCTACACTTGCCAAAATATAACTTAAAACATATGGAAATAGCAGTTTATATAAACTCAAGGAAGATTTTTCTCAGTAAAAGAAATAATTAAACTCTTTCAAAATAACAAAATACTCTCATCTGATTAGTCCAGTATAAATGCTCTTTTCACCAACCCTTTATCTTTTTTTTTTTTTTTTTTGAGACAGAGTCTGGCTCTGTCACCCAGGCTGGAGTGCAGTGGCACAATCTCGGCTCACTGCAACTTCCGCCTCCCAGGTTCAAGTGATTCTCCTGCCTCAGCCTCCTGAGTAGCTAGGATTGCAGGCACCTGCCACCATGCCCAGCTAATTTTTTGTATTTTTAGTAGAGATGGGGTTTCGCCATGTTGGCCAAACTAGTCTGGAACTCCTGACCTCAGGTGATCCACCCACTTCGGCCTCCCAAAGTGCTAGGATTACAGGTGTGAGCCACACCACACCCGGCCCCTTTATCTTTTGATTCCTGAAAACAATGCACTTAACTTCAGTATTTGGTCTTTTAGTTATAATTCTTAAAAATAAGACATTTTAAAACATATTAAATGTGCATTATTTGGAAACAAATGTATGCAAATGAACCTGGAAATATCAATCTATAAACCAGTTTTTCAATTCTCCAGTCCATGGAGGGAGATATTCATGTATTTGACATTTGAAAACCATTTTTCTTAGCAACTATGATAGTGGTTTCTAGACTTTGTCCTTAAGCACAAGCCATTCTTCCTATATGACATGATCATAACAAAGATTTATATATAGCTCCAGAGAGTAGTGAGATTTGCAGTCTTCTGATGGATATCAAAGTTGAAGGCTAAAAGACACTTTGGTGGTATAGCTGGGAACAGATTCTGTAACAGAAAGAAAAAAATATTCTCAATCATTCACCATTTTATTATGAAATCTAACTACATGCTATGGCCTATGTCAATATACCCATTATTGTCACTTCATGTTTTAAGTACAGAGATACTGTATAGGTGATAAATAATGCATTTGTCACCGTTAAGTAAGCCATCACAAATGTGCAGTCCAACTTTAGAAATGTTTATATCTAAGAATAATTAACTTTCATTCTTTGGCCATCTTTCCAGCCAACTCACAGTTACATCAAGATCTTGGAAGCTGTATGACCCTATAGTATTAATAGTTGACAAAATAGAAATAGATGGTCATGGACTTGGGACTGTGGCTAGTAGGTGGCAGAGGGTACCGTTTATAAGAAAAGTTTGGGCTGTTCCTAAACCATACATGATCTTTGAAAGTAAACCTTCTCTCAGCCTTGCTCTTCCCACTAGATGCTGACCCCTCTTCTCTCTCCTTTCACAGCCAAAGTTTTGTCAAAGGATGGTCTATACCAATGGCTCTCAAAGTGTACTTCTCAGACACAAGGCGTCAACATCACCAGGGAGCTGGTCAGAGGTGTACTTTCTCAGGCCCTGCCCCAGGCCTGATGAGTAAAAACTCTCATTCCTATGTTCACTAAAGCTTGAGGACCAGTGAGGGCTTCACATCCTCATCCTTCTTGAATCACACAAGGTTGTAGGTCCTTGTGGGCAGATTAAATCTACTATTTTTTCACTCAGACATTGGTCTGATGGGGAAAGAAGGAAAACAGGGAAGACACCATGATAAAGAAAAGAAAACGAACAAATTTTTTAAAATTCAGAGTACATGCCTGACCATATCTAGGTTGAAACATTAAAAAGTGTCATTTCTGTAGGACAAAACCAGCTGAATATTAGCAATATCATGTGTTCAATCTAATATATATGAATATATACAGAATAAATTATTATTATTTAGAAATAAGTGAACAAATTAAAAATCTATCATCCCTAAAGTTAATTTTTAAAAGCAAATTATTTTAAAATAAATTAAGTTATTTAAGTAAATAATAACTAATAATATATTATCAATAAAATTAATAATAAATAATATATTTATTAAATGATGTTTTATAATATATAAATATATTTATTTTATTTAAATTGATTAATTTTAAAAGCAAATTATTATTGCTGGCCACATAGATCCAAAACTTAACACCTATTTTCTTTCTTTCTTGTAGTTTTACATAATAGCACTACAATATAATTATGAATAAATAAATGAATAAAATGGAACACTAAAGGTTCTCACAAGAGGAAAACCATACAACCCAAAGGTAAATTTTGACAAATAAATGGTTCTGTTATTTCAGTTTCACATTTACAATAAATTTCTAATTTATTTCATATTAGTTCAGCATTCAAAATTAGGGATATCCAAACAGATTAAAAGTAACCATATAGAAATTTTAGTTTAGCTGAAACAATTTTTAATTTGCCCAATAAGTGACACTTTCCATCATTTCTAACTATCTGAATGTGACTAATCGTCTTCAGACATCTACTGATGAGGGAGGGGCATGCTCACACATGCCATTTTGTGAGGGTGGCTGAGGGAGCCTGCCCACAGATGCTCATCAGCAGAGGCCCAGGGCCAGTGCTTCTTCCTTCCTAAATCCACCTGTGGGACATCTCTCTTCCTGCGAGGTCTGCACCTAGCTCATCAAAGAACTGAAAAATTAAGGAATGACTCTCAGGCATCCACACCCAGAAGGGAGGCAGTGATTAGAAGACCAAAGACTGATGTATGCCTTTTTCCTAGGGAAGCTGTCTTGTGATGGAAGGAAGGGCTTAAGGCTTCCAGAACACCATTAGGATCTCTCCACTCCTTTGGAAACAGCCGCCAGAATCTGGCGCTGGGAAAAAGCCTTCCCACCCTTTCCTGAGGTACTTGACCCCCCTCGCCCCTCTGTATTCTCACCACCCTATGGGAACCAAAACTAAATGCATCTATGCACAAATTGGCCATCCTGTGCTTTCCCTTTTGTGATTTTTATGTAAGTGTTCTTGATTTATGTGAGATAACTTTTTCAAAAGTTGAATGTAAATGGATTTTGAAATGACATCTTATTTTTCTAGTAACTTAGGATACTATTTTGTCAATATCATTTAGTTAAAAACTCACGTATGGTTAGTAATGCAACCCTGACATTTTAAGTGCACGTTTCCCAGCCTCTCTGTCAAACAGTGGATGATTCATCAAGCATTCAAATGGACTAGGACGATTTGATATTTTAAGGAAATGTATCATTTGGAGTGTGTTGGAGGGTAAATGGAAAAATAATTTACAAAGTAACATGCCCCTCAACCAATAAATTTTTTGTCAATTTGACTTCTATTAACAAATGTATTCCGTAAGTGGAAGTCTGTATACTAATTTTAAATAATTTTTAAATATGAGTAACCCACCTCTTTCTTTAAGGTCTTCAATATAGGCTTTCATAACTTCTTTATCAAAATGTTGGCGATCCCGTTCACTTTCCATTATTTCATTGCCATCTTCACAATGGGCATTATCAATAGGGTTGTCCATAAGGCTTACAAATCTATTCGAGAAAGCATGGAAAGTATCACATTATCACCTGTGCATTTTAAACTGCAAAATTCCTCACATAAAATAACCTCTGTTATCCCAAGTTCTGGCTTATCTTTAAAAGTCACAATTGACCACATGATACTAGCATCACCAGTGGAATTCCAGTGTGGAATAATCCAACAGTAATATAGAGCCAATTTTAAAGTACAGACTTTTCAGAGGCCTGATGGGGAAATGAGAGCTCCTTAGTCACAGGCAGAGAGGACAGGAGGCCATGGAGTGGACAGTAACACCTCCTCTCAGGCAGATCCTCACAGCTGCATGTAGTCATGCAATGTTTGATGTTACTCCCAGTAAGGGACATCCAACTTTAAAATGATGTGTCCAAATTACAAAGGACTTAAGGAAAATCCCCACAAAATGGGTATTTAAAAGATAGGACATGGCTGGGCACAGTGGCTCACTCCTGTAATCCCAGCACTTTGGGAGGCTGAGGCAGGTGGATCACCTGAGGTCAGGAGTTCGAGACCAGCCTAAACAACATGGTGAAACCCCGTCTCTACTAAAAATACAAAAATTAGCTGGGTGTGGTGGCAGGCGCCTATAATCCCAGCTACTCAGGAGGCTGAGGCAGGAGAATTGCTTGAACCTGGGAGGCAGAGGTTGCAGTGAGCCGAAATCATGCCATGGCACTCTAGCCTGGGCAACAGAGCGAGACTCAATCTCAAAAATAAACAAATAAATAAATAAATAAATAAATAAATAAATAAATAAATAAATAAAAGATAGGGCAGGAACAGAGGCTCATGCCTATAATCCCAGCATTTTAGGAGGCCAAGGCAGGAGGATACGGTTGAGGCCAGGAGTTGGAGGCCAGCCTGGGCAACATAGAGAGACTCCATCTTTACAAGAAATATAAAAAATTAGCTGAGTGTGGTGGCACATGCCTGTCATCCCAGCTACTCAGCAGGCTGAGGCAAGAGAATCGCTTAGTCCAAGGAAGTCAATGCTCCAGTGAGCTATGACGACACTACTGCACTCTAGCCTGGGCAACAGAATGAGAGAGACCCCATCTCTGAAAAAATAAGAATAAAATTAAATGAAAGATGAACTACTGCTAAAACACACACACACACACACACACACACACACACACACACACACAAGCTAAAGCGGGGAAACCCAAATGGCATTTGATCTTCCATCTTCACAATTTTCAAAGATGTATCAATGTGAAAAATGTTATAATTATTTCAATTCAAAACAGTAAATCTCTTAAATAGTTTTTGGTTGCAATTGCAGGCCCTGCTGTCTTGAGATGTTAGTGCGTTCTCATTGGATTATAGACAAGGGCTGTATATATGGAAGATATGAGCCACGAGTGTTGTATTTTAGTATACCTATATATTTCCCACTTCATTTTCCTTTTAATTTTATTTAATGTCTGAACATGGAGAAAGTTTAAAAGTTGTAATGTTTAATGTAGATAGAACCATTCAACTTTTCCTTTATAATTTTTTCATTGAGTTAATGTTTATCATCCTTCCCTATTCAAAAATAAGAAATATACCTACATTTTATCATTCTTAAAATTTTTAATCAAAGTAATCATTGTACATATTTTTAAATCTTCAGAATGTAATCGTGCTTCTTTGTGAAGCAATAGTCTCTCACCCTCCCTTTGATTACTCTTCAGATCCCAAAAGCAATCTTTTTTCATTGGTCTATCACTGTTTTTCCTTAATCTATTTAAAATACCTTTTACCTTAGGACAAATACTTTCATGTCATTCAATCAAGTGTTGGTATTTCTCCCCTTCTTTCCAGTTTCCCAACCTTCACACTTCCAAATTTTTACCTACTATTTTACTTTTTAAACATTTCATTATGAAAATTCTTAAATATTTACAAAAGTAGAAAAAAGTTCACAGTGAACACCCATGTACAATCCCCTAGATTCCATGTTGAACATTTTGCTATACTTGCTTTAACACATGTCCACTCATCTGTCCACACACCTATCCGCCCAACTATCCACCCATCTATCCACCCATCCATCCACCCATCCATCTACCCATCCATCTACCCATCTATCCACCCATCTATCCACCCATCCATCCACCCATTTATCCAACCATCCATCCACCCATCTATCCACCCATCCATCCACCCATTTATCCAACCATCCATCCACCCATCTGTCCACCCATCTATCCACCCATCCATGCACCCATCTACCCACCCATCTGTCCACCCATCTATCCACCCATCCATGCACCCATCTACCCACCCATCTGTTTGCACATCTATCCACCCATCTATCCATGTCAGACATCTCATTGTTTTTGATGCATCTCAAAGCACAATCACAGACATTGTGTACTTTTACTTTGTTAAGGTCAATACTATACACATTCTGATGTGTAATCACATCTCACTTTTCTTTTGCCTGTAGTTTGATTCTAAAATTGAAAATCAATAAATAACATTTACATTTTTGTGACAACTATCTGGTAAGGCTGGTAATGCCTTCATATCTGAGAATGAGACAGCAGAATTTGGCTGGGCCCCTGAGTATGTATGCAGCGCTGGCCAAGGTACTGGCCTCACTGTGGGTGATCACTCAGGGACGGAGCTAGCAGGTCCCCAGGGCAGTCGCCAAACACAGAACTCTGGGGTCTTTTCTCCAGGGCTACCTTAGAGAAAATCTCAGGCTTTTGGTCTGGGGCCTGGACTGCTGGTACAGAGTGGTCTGCCCATTGTAATTAAGGAGGAGGTTGGGGGGTGCCTGTTGATATAAAAATTCTTCCGTTTTTCCTCTTGTTTTAAGCACCATATTTCTGTCTACAACTCCCTGTACCGAAATTTCTGGCCACCAAGCATCTTCAGGACAGATTGGCCTGCTCCTCGGCTTGTTCTCTGGCATTTGGTCTGTTTCACCTTACTTTCATCAATGACTGCTATTCTGTCTGCTTGATGTATCTCATAAAAATGTTGAGATTTCTCATATTTTAAATTTTTTCCTTTCATTTTAATAGGCTCTTATAAAGGATAAGTGTATAAGTGTTAAAAGGGATCAAGCCATCATCATTAACATGGCATTCCTTATTCTTTTAATAACTTTCTTTTTATATTTAACTTGTCTCTTGGTCTAGTTTTCTTTCTGTATGCTATTTATACCATATATTTGTGATATTAACTATATATGGCATATATAGCAACGTACTCCAAGATTTCTTATGCTATAAAGTGAAGAACAGGCTTTATCACTAGCCAGTTTCTTCATACCATATGAAGTCATTCATACTTTCCCCAGTTGCTTATCAAAATTCCTATATCACGTATTAGCATTGATTTCAGGACTATCTATTCTCTTCCAATAACTCACCTACAAATCATTGCCCAGCATTGCATCATTTTGAGGTCACCCCTTCAAAATGTATTGTAATTCTCTTTTTTTTTTTTTTTTTCAGATAGAGTCTTGCTCTGTCATCCAGGCTGCAGCGCAGTGGTGCACAATCATAGCTCACTGCAGCCTCGACCTCCCAAGCTCAAGCGACCCTTGCACCTCAGCCTCCCAGGTAGCTGGGACTACAGGCACATGCCACCAAGCCAGGCTTTTTTTTTTTTTTTTTTTTTTTTTGACAAGGTCTTGCCGTGTTGCTCAGGTTAGAGTGCAGCAGTGCAATCACGGCTCACTGAAACGTCGAACTCCTGGGCTCAAGCAATCCTCCTGCCTCAGCCTCCCAAGTAGCTAGGACTACAGGGGCATATCACCATGCCTGGCCAATTTCTTAATTTTTTGTAGATCCAGTATCTTGCTATGTTACCCACACTGGTCTCGAACTCCTGAGCTAAAGCAATCCTCCTGCCTCACCCTCACGAAGGGTTAGGTTACAGGCATGAGCCACTGTGCCCAGCCACACTATAATCCTTGACAAGCCAAGTTCTGTCACATTACTCTTGTTTTCTAAAATTATTATTACTGTCCTTAGCTTTTGTCCTTCTACATATACTGTCAAATACATTTTTCAAGCTCCAAAAAAGAAATTCCATTAGAGTTATGATTGGAATTACATTACACTTAAGTATAATTTTTGGAAGAAATCACATCTTTACCACCTTTTCACCCAGAAAAGATACATTATACCTTTTTCAAATATTCAAGTCTTCTTTATTATTCTTTGGGAAGACTGTTTAATATTCTTCATGTAAGAGAACTATTTTCACTAGAGGTTTTCCTAGATATTTTAGATTTTTGGTTATTATTATTAATGTCATCATTTCTTCCATTATTTTTCTACAGGTTATTTCCTTTTTTTTTTTTTTTTTTCTTTTTTTGATGGAGTCTCACTCTGTCACCAGGCTGTAGTGCAGTGGTGTGACCTCGGCTCATTGCAACCTCCGCCTCCCGGTTTCAAGCGATTCTCCTGCCTCAGCCTCCTGAGTAGCTGGGATTGCAGGTGCCCATCACTGTGCCCAGCTAATTTTTTGTATTTTTAGTAGAGATGGGGTTTCACCATGTTGGCCAGGCTGGTCTTGAACTTCTACAGGTTATTTCTAAGAATCAGTAAGCTGTTAAATTTTTATGCAAACCTGTATCCTTTTTTATTGAAATTTCAATAATTCAAAGAGCTTCCATCTGATTCTCTTAGATTTCTGAGTCCTACAATTATATCATTTGAAATTACTTTAGTTAGGTGACAGGTTTACCCTGACTGCTATGAGACGTGAAGCTGCCAAGCCTGCTTCCAGGAGCTGGATGTGGAAGGGGCTCTAGGGAGGAGTCCTGCTACCCCTCTCACCAGTGGTCCTCTTCTTATTCAAACAATATTCCACACACAGCCAAGCACAGTGGAAGACCTGTTCTAGTGGAAGGAGCAGAGTAGGGCATGTGTGAGATGTCTTACACCCTGTTTATCTTGTGCTTATGCAGATATGAAGTTGGTCTCTTTCTCTCCAGCAGTCGAACCTCTTTATTTGTTTGCCATGCATTCACTGCAAGGACAGGAAGATAAGACTGAACTCTGCTGACAGTAAGCTCTTACCACTGAAGAACCAGGAGTCCTGGGGAAATATTCTCGCTAGTGGTTGTGTTAAGAGCCACCTGGTGTTCAAGGCCAATTGGTCTCTGGACAGAGAGAAGGTGGCTCTTACTAGAGCAGCCTCGTGTGAAGAATGTGGGGAGGGCCCAAACCGCTAGGGATGGACAAAAATGGTCTCAGGTAGAATTAATGGGGCAACCCCAAAGCTCCAGATTCTGGGAGGATGTGCTGCCAGGGAGCTATCAGCTGCCTTGGAGTCATTTCAGGGGAGGGTGGAGCTAGGACTTTTCAAGTCCACTTCCACATCCCCAGATTGAAGGCTATTTGGAGTACATTTGCATGGATGGTTTTTCTTAGTTGTGGGTGGTTTATAGGTTCACTTAAGGAAACCTAAAGAAGGGTGAAGCAACCAGGGAGGGTCCTTTCAACATCTGCTGACCCCTCCAGGCCAGCAGCGATGTGAGCACTGAGCGAGAGATCACAGGCCCTGGACATATGTCTCACAACACCATCAACCAGCATGCAGCATTTGTGCAGAAATCCTCTGAACCCTATGCCTCTTCCTCGTGTCATATGCCACAAACTCCAAAATCCTATAAAAAGTCACCAGAACTTCTGTGAGTTGGGATCAGGTTCTCAGAGTATGAGAGCCATCTAATCCGGGTCCTGAGACAGCTTCCCAGGCTCCGGTGCTTCTCACTCCTTACCTGTGTCTGAGTGTGTCTACTGGGATTTCTGGGCTACTCACTTTAAAGGTGTGGACGAGTCACAAAGGGCAGTTGGGAGCTCCACCAAATGGTCCCCACTGACGACTAACAGAGTGAGCTTCTTCAGGTTCAGCATGCAGTAGGGAAGGTAGGTCAACTTGTTTTTATACAAGAGAAAGCTCTGCAGCTCCTCTAGCCTAAGAAGAGGTAAAAACAATCATAGCACTGGACTTAGCATCATAGCTAAGAAAACCAACATGAATTACAAATAAATTCTAACAGGAAGTCCCTACTTTATTTTATACATGTGACCTTTATGAGAACCAACTTATTCTAAGTTTTGTTCTTGGTTTTTTTTTTGAGACAGGGTCTTACTACGTTGCCCAGGTTGGAGTGCAGTGGCACAATCTCGGCTCACTGCAGCCTCAACTTCCTGGGCTCAAATGATCCTCCCACCTCAGACTCCTGAGTAACTAGGACTACAGGCACATGCCACCATGCCCGGCTAATTATTTTTTGTATTTTTTGTAGAGACAGAGGGTCTTGCCATAGTGTCCAGGCTGGTCTTGAACTCCTGGGCTCAAGCAATCTGCCCGCCTCAGCCTCCCAAAGTGTTGAGATTACAGGCATGAGCCACTATGCTCTGCCTAAGTTTTAAATAACTAAAGTCATGCCAGGTGACATGATTTTTTGTAAGTTTTTACTGACTTAATCACCAGTTGAAGACACAGCTATAGCAGCGGGATAAGCATACTGCACAATACACACTAGGCCATGATGGAGCCACAAACATCACTATGTCCCTTCTGAGAGTCTACTGCATTTACAAGGGTTAACAGGGCATGGGAAGGCAATCATACTAGAATTGAAATGAGAATAAACAGATTTTAGCAATGTACTTCCTTTGGTACACCTTTTTTTTTTTTAATGAGAGAGACGAGGTCTCACTATGTTGCCTAGGCTTGTCTTGAACTCCTGGCTTTAAGCAATCCTCCTTCCTTGGCCTCTCAAAGTGCTAGGATTACAGCCAAGAGCCACTGTGCCCAGCCTCCTCTTGTATATCTTTAAAGCCCAGTTATTATCCTTCTCTCATCACATCTTCCAACTTTAAGACAGGAAGGCAACTGCAGAGTGAAAAGTAAATGAGCAAAATATGTTCCAAATATGTCTTATTCTGTTTTCCATTTTATTCTAACTCAGTGGCCTCCCCTTGGGAATTTTTCTTTCATTTATTTCCAAAACTTTGGCTTATCACACAAATATTTCATAAAGTTCCCATGTTGCAAACTATAAGATTCCCTCTTAGTCTCAAAAGCCTAGAAAGCATCAATACATATCACATGTACCAGGAATAAAGAAAAGTCATACAAGATGGCATTCAGGCCTAAGCCATTGCTGGCCTCTGTGTCATCATAGCTTGCTTGTGTTTCTTTATAAAAAAGATTGTAGGCCAGGCACGGTGGCTCATGCCTGTAATCCCAGCACTTTGGGAGGCTGAGGCAGGAGGATCACTTGAGTCCAGGAATTCAAGACCAGCCTGGGTAATACAGCAAGACCTTGTCTCCGCAAATAATTATTTTAAAAAATTAGCCAGGTGTGATGTCACACATCTGTGGACCCAGCTACTTGGGAGGCTGAGGTGAGGGAATTGCTTGAGCCCAAGCAGTCGAAGCTGCAGTGAGCCATTACTGCACTACTGCAGTCCAGCCTGGGTCAGCTAGTGGGACTCTGTCTAAAAATAAATTAAATAAATAAATAAATAAATATAAAAATAAATTGTAGGTTCCAGGATGCCAGAGATTGTGTTTCATTTACCACTTTAAACCCATCCCATTCTCTAGGCTTGCCATACTGGAGTCTAATAATATCATAAGTGAATTACTGAATCTTACATGATAATTCTTATTTTAAAAGACATGAAATAGCTGCAAGAATATAATTTGGGCCAGGCACAGTGGCATGCCTATAATCACAGAACTTTGAGAGGCCAAGGCAGAAGGATTGCTTGCACCCAGGAGTTTGAGACCAGCCTGGGAAACAAAGCAAGACCCTGTCTCAACCAAAAATAAAAATTTGAAAATATGTGTACTTTTGATTTGAAAGAATATAATTTGAAAACCTGGCTAAGTATATCAATTTTGTTTGAAAGTTTATGTATAATGAATCAATAAGTGAAACTAATAAAATTTGTCCTCATTGATATTCTAAACATACAGTGACATGTTTCTATTCTATACTTAATAAATTAACTTTTCCACTTCTGTAGAGTGAAGGAAAGTTAGTGGTGCCATTCTATGGAAGACTAAAGCAAATTAAAGTTCATCAAGACAATGAAGATGTGTTCAAATGCACGTAAACACATACATGTATGATGCAGACTGGAAATTGTCTTATTCTATAATTTCCTTGGAAACTGATTTCCTGGAAACAATAAATTCTGGAAAATTAGTTGATTCCAAAGAACATTCATGTACTGTACATGTTTTAAATGTTAACAGTGTTCGAAGCGTTAGTAACTAATACATACACCTCACCTTAGAATGCAAGTAGCTACCTGTCTATATCTTGCGGCAGGTCGGTCAGGTTATTGTTGCTGATATCCAACCACTGCAAATTCGACATCCGCAGGACACAGATTGGGACACTGGAAAACTTGTTTGCTGAGATATCTACAAATGTAACTTGCTTCAAATTACTTAACTAGAAATGAATAACAAAATGTTCTAATTACTTTTATAAGAGTGGGAATTAAGTTCAACTAATAATTTTAAGATTGGTATTTCTTCCCCAAAGGCATTTCTATGAATATATGCAAAGCAGATCAATACAGTATGTATTTTGAAGCACCTCAGATGTGTCATTCACTGTGTACATGTAGGGAAGTTAAGATAAATAATACACTGCGGCTGCCTTCCAGGATTTTATATTGCTATAAATTATCAGTGCAAGCTGGGTGTGGTTGCTCATGCCTGTACTTCTAGCACTTTGGGAGGCTGAGGTGGACAGATTGCTTGAGCCCAGAAGTTCAAGACCAGCCTGAACACCATGGCAAAACCCCATCTCTACTAAAAATACAAAAATTAGCTGGATGTGCTGGCGCACACCTGTAATCCCAACTACTTGGGAAGCTGAGGCAGGAGAATCACTTGAAACCGGATAGTGGAGGTTGCAGTGAGCTAAGATTATGCCACTGCACACAAAAAAGACATAACCGATACCAGGTAATTTATAAAGAAAAGAGGTTTAATGGATTCATAGTTCCACATTGCTGGGGAGGAATCACAACCATGGTGGAAGGCAAAGGAGAAGCAAAGGCACGTCTTACATGGCAGCAGCAAAAAGAGAGCTTATGCAGAGGAACTGCCATTTATAAAACCACCAGATCTCATGAGACTTATTCTCACGAGACCAGCACAAGAAAGACCTGCTCCCGTGATTCAATTACCTCACCACCAGGTCCCTCCCATGACGTGTGGGAATTATGAGAGCTGCAATTCAAGATGAGATTTGGGTGGGGACACAGCCAAACCATATCACCATATCATGTAAAACATAACTATAAAAGAGTTAGAGTGACTATATTAATATCAGACAAATTATATTTAAGAAACAATATTGTTAAGAATAAAGAAGGACATTTCATAATAATAAAAGGGTCAATAGCAGGAGCTCCCCTGATGTATGTCAGGAAGATACAAGAATAATAAATGTATATGCAACTAACAACTTAAAATATATGAAGTAAAAACTGATGGAATTAAAAGGACAAAGAGACAATTCAACAATTATAATTAGATTTTTTTTTTTGAGATGGAGTTTCACTCTGTCACTCAGGCTGGAGTGCAGTGGAGAGATCTCAGCCTCCACCTCCCATGTTGCCTAGTCCTGGAAGTGGGAATGGGGATTCATATCAAAGGAGCAAGAGAGAATTGGGGGTAGTGGGTGGGGAAGGAGTGATGGAAATGGCCTAAATTTGAATGGGTGAGTAGTATGGTATGTGGATTACACTTCAGTAAAGGAGGAAAAGGTAGAAGAAGGGGCAGAGAAGCAAACAGGGAGGCTGTTGCCCCAGTCCAGATGACAGACAACACTGTCTTGACCAGGGTGGCAGTGGGAAGGTGATAAGAATGGTTAGACAGAGTTTATTCTGGAGGGCATGCTCAACAGGATTTATTTATGGATTGGATATGGCACATGGGAGAAGAGAGGTTAAGGATGACTTAATTTACTTCCAGCCTTAACATCTGTGTGAAGATTGAGCCATTGCCTGAACTGGAAAAGACTGGGAGATGAGTGGATCTGTGCGGGGAACCATGACCCCTGGCTGTGCACCCTCACCAGGACCCCTGCTGTGCATCTCCTAGGGTAGAATGGGTGCTAACAACTTAGAAGCAGCCACTTCCTCCTACCCTGCAGCATTCAGGAAAGGAAAATAATGCCCCTTCTAGGATGGCAATCGGTGTCCCGTGCCTTGTCACCAGCAATCACCATTTTTAGCTCATTAATTACCAGTAGGATTGTGACATCCTTGTCTCGCTCCAGCATGAGATGCTTATTGAGTTTAATTTGGCATTAAAAATTGTTCACTTTTATGTGTTCTACTTTATCAGAAAATGATTTAAAATCATTTTTCCATGAATACAGACCAAAAGAAACTAATGAATATTTTTAAATTAGTGGATTTCTTAAATCCTATCTGTAGGACTACTTTAATCATCTACAAGTTTTGCTATGAGTATATAAAAAATTTTACCCCTTTTATTTTCAATTTTACCATTGTGGATAAATAAATCAGGATCTGCATTAGAGACAACAGGCATCATATATTACAAGCATTAACAAGCATTAAATAAAAATTTCTCGTGTGAAATTTTGCCTGGTTTTCCTTTGATAGCATTTCTGAACTTAAATTTGGGTTCTGACCTAGTATAAAATGTTTTTAAAGAAGGGCAGTTGCGGTGGCTCACGCCTGTAATCCCAGCACTCTGGGAGGCCGAGGAAGGTGGATCACCTGAGGTCAGAAGTTAGAGACCAGACTGGCCAACATAGCGAAACCCCATCTCTACTAAAAATACAAAAATTAGCTAGACGTGGTGGTGTGCACCTGTAGTCCCAGCTACTCAGGAGGCTGAGGCAGGAGAATTGCTTGAACCCAGGAGGCAAAACCTGCAGTGAGCCGAGATCACACCACTGCACTCCAGCCTGGGTGACAGAGCAAGACTCCATCTCAAAAAAAAAGAGTTTTTAAAGACCAGTATACGGTGATTGAAATGTCAGGAAAATGTGATATAATAAAGATAGATTTCATATGTTAAAACTTCTTGCCATATTATAGGCCATTCTATGTCATAAACCAAATAAAAGTAAATCGTAGTGCAGAAATGTTTATCTCTTACTTCAAAGGGTAGCTCCATTAATTCTAGATTTCCAGAACAATCCAGTCTCTCTAGATTTTCACAGTCTCCCAATTCCGGAGGAATGCTCTTCAGGTGGTTGAAACTCACATTGAGCTCTTTCAGGTTCTTCAAACAACCTGTCATCAGAGAAAGTTAACTTCCATTGAATAGGTCCTTTATGGTCTTTTAAGAACAAAAAACAAAACTAAGAAGTAAACAGCTCTGTAAATAATGATGGGGAAGGAACTAAACATAATTTAGTATTTGGGTTTTGGGGGGTGTATCTGATGAACATTATCTTGTAGCATCATGACCCCAAGGTTCTGGAAATCACAGAGTTTTTCAGTGTGATAAGGGTCCAGCATTACAGAATCTAAAACAAAACTTTTAAGGCTCATGCCTTCAGTGTGTCATATTTTTAAATAACTGATTAGTCTATTCTTTCTTGAAATGCCCAGGGATCTTTTCCAACTGAAATGAAGCTGCCTACCTACTCCCTGTTCTCCCAAAGCCCTCAGACCTAATTTCCAGTAAGGGGAAGATATTACAACTGGAGCACAGTGAATTGTATAGAGGCTCCTTGTTTCTAGAGCCCAAGGAGCAGCTTAAGGAATTACCATATCCTACAATATTTGAGTAAAAATGTTTAAATACAGATGCTCCCTAACTTACGATGGAGTTACACCTCAATAAGCCCACCATAAGTTGAAAATATCATTAAGTCAAAAATGCATTTAACACACCTAACCTGTCAAACATTGTAGCTTCACCTAGCCTACCTTAAATGTGCTCAGAACACTTACATTAGCCTACAGTTAGGCAAAATCATCCAACATAAAGCCTGTTTTATAATACAGTGTTGAATGTCTCCTATAATAAATTGAATACCACACTGAAAATGAAAAGCAGAATGTTTGTATAGGTACTCACAGTTTCCTTCCTTCCTTCCTTCCTTCCTTCCTTCCTCCTTCCCTCCCTCCCTCCCTCTCTCTCTTTCTTTTCTTTCTCTTTCTTTCTTTGTTTCTTTATTTTTTCTCTTTCTTTCTCTTTCTTTCTTCCTTCCTTTCTTTTTTTTTTTTTCTTTTTGTTTTACTTTAAGTTCTGGGATACATGTGCAGAACATGCAGGTTTCTTACATAGGTATACATGTGCCATGGTGGTTTGCTGCACCTATCAACCCATCATCTAGGTTTTAAGCCCCACATGCATTAGGTATTTTCCTAATGTTCTCCCTCCCCTTTCCCCCCAGCCACCAACAGGCCCGGTGTGTGATGTTCCCTCCCTGTGTCCATGTGTTCTCATTGTTCAACTCCCACTATGAGTGAGAACATGCGGTGTTTGGTGTTCTGTTCCTTGTGTTAGTTTGCTGAAAATGATGGCTTCCAGCTTCATCCATGTCCCTGCAAAGGACAGGAACTCCTCCATTTTTATGGCTGCATAGTATTCCATGGTGTATATGTGCCACATTTTCTTTATCCAGTCTATCATTGATGGGCATTTGGGTTGGTTCCAACTCTTTACTATTGTAAATAGTGCTGCTCTTTTCTTTTCTTTTTTGTTGTATTTCTTTTCTTTTCTCTTTCTTTCTTTCTTTCTTTCTAGCAGCCGCACCCTTCTGGGAACAAAGTACAGTTTCTACTGAATGTACATCGCTTTCACACAATCAAAAAGCTGAAAAACCTTACATCTAACCATTGTAAATTAGGGATCATCTGTAATTCCAATAATTAGCTATTTTAAATCCATATAATGATAATTTCTTGGGAGTTTCACAAAGAAGTTAAGAGCACCACTCGTTGTCATTCTTAATTCTTTGATGTCAAATGTCAAAAATAATTGCTCTAATAATGAGATAAAGAATACCCTGTCTAGTAATCACACCTCCCTGACTCCTCCCCTCCATCAGCCCTCAACAGATCTATAAGACAACACGATAAGAGATCAAACCCCACCTCCTTTACAAAATTCAGCTGCTCAACATAAAAGAGCTAAAAATCCTTTGTTCATTCCCACATTCCTCACTATGCTTGAGCATCAGATCCTGCAGCTGAGTGTTTCTTCATTTATCCCTAGTTTGTAAGGAGATATATCTGCTCCTCTAGGAAAGAAACATGCCCTGAATTAATATGTTTTCATTACTTTTCGTTTTGCCCCACATGTGAAAATTGATTTATTCTAGATGCTCTCAATACTTACGTTTGGTAAAAAAGAGGATTTACTCAAAATACTCCATGTTAATAACTCAAAGAGTATCAAGAAGCAAGTTCTAGAAGAAAATTACCTAAATCGGGTTGGAAGAATCAATATCGTGAAAATGGCCATACTGCCCAAGGTAATTTATAGATTCAATGCCATCCCCATCAAGCTACCAATGACTTTCTTCACAGAATTGGAAAAAACTACTTTAAAGTTCATATGGAACCAAAAAAGAGCCCACATCACCAAGTCAATCCTAAGCCAAAAGAACAAAGCTAGAGGCATCACTCTACCTGACTTCAAACTATACTACAAGGCTACAGTAACCAAAACAGCATGGTACTGGTACCAAAACAGAGATACAGATCAATGGAACAGAACAGAGCCCTCAGAAATAATGCCGTATATCTACAACTATCTGATCTTTGACAAACCTGACAAAAACAAGAAATGGGGAAAGGATTCCCTACTTAATAAATGGTGCTGGGAAAACTGGCTAGCCATATGTAGAAAGCTGAAACTGGATCCCTTCCTTACACCTTATACAAAAATTAATTCAAGATGGATTAAAGACTTACATGTTAGACCTAAAACCATAAAAACCTTAGAAGAAAACCTAGGCATTACCATTCAGGACATAGGCATGGGCAAGGACTTCATGTCTAAAACACCAAAAGCAATGGCAACAAAAGCCAAAATTGACAAATGGGATCTAATTAAACTAAAGAGCTTCTGCACAGCAAAAGAAACGATCATCAGAGTGAACAGGCAACCTACAGAATGGGAGAAAATTTTTGCAACCTACTCATCTGACAAAGGGCTAATATCCAGAATCTACAATGAACTTAAACAAATTTACAAGAAAAGAACAAACAGTGGGCAAAGGACATGAACAGACACTTCTCAAAAGAAGACATTTATGCAGCCAAAAGACACATGAAAAAATGCTCATCATCACTGGCCATCAGAGAAATGCAAATCAAAACCACAATGAGATACCATCTCACACCAGTTAGAATGGCCATCATTAAAAAGTCAGGAAACAACAGGTGCTGGAGAGAATGTGGAGAAATAGGAACACTTTTACACTGTTGGTGGGACCGTAAACTAGTTCAACCATTGTGGAAGTCAGTGTGGCGATTCCTCAGGGATCTAGAAGTAGAAATACCATTTGACCCAGCCATCCCATTACTGGGTATATATCCAAAGGACTATAAATCATGCTGCTATAAAGACACATGCACACGTATGTTTATTGCAGCACTATTCACAATAACAAAGACTTGGAACCAACCCAAATGTCCAACAATGATAGACTGGATTAAGAAAATGTGGCACATATACACCATGGAATACTATGCAGCCATAAAAAATGATGAGTTCATGTCCTTTGTAGGGACATGGATGAAACTGGAAATCATCATTCTCAGTAAACTGTCGCAAGGACAAAAAACCAAACACTGGCCGGGCGCGGTGGCTCAAGCCTGCAATCCCAGCACTTTGGGAGGCCGAGGCGGGCGGATCACAAGGTCAGGAGATCAAGACCACCCTGGCTAACACGGTGAAACCCCGTCTCTACTAAAAAAATACAAAAAATTAGCCGGGTGCAGTGGCGGGTGCCTGTAGTCCCAGCTACTCGGGAGGCTGAGGCAGGAGAATGGCGTGAACCCGGGAGGCGGAGCTTGCAGTGAGCCGAGATCGCGCCACTGCACTCCAGCCTGGGGGAGAGAGCAAGACTCCGTCTCAAAAAAAAAAAAAACCAAACACTGCATGTTCTCACTCATAGCTGGGAACTGAACAATGAGAACACATGGACACAGGAAGGGGAACATCACACTCTGGGGACTGTTGTGGGGTAGGGGGAGAGGGGAGGGATAGCATTAGGAGATATACCTAATGTTAAATGACGAGTTAATGGGTGCAGCACACCAACATGGCACATGGATACGTATGTAACAAATCTGCACATTGTGCACATGTACGCTAAAACTTAAAGTATAATAATAAAATAAAATAAAAAAGAAAATTACCTAAATCATTCTAAGAACATCTCCCTCTTTATTATTGTGTTCTTTTCTTAAGAATTTCCTATATAATGATGAAAAATTGTGATACTCACATGTCATAAGAATTTCCAAACTGGAGATATGATATATGTCTCGGCCATGTGAGAAGGGAATGGTCTGTCTTTGCCTAAGTTATGGATGTATTTGGATAAATTATATTCCGTTGATTTGAAATAGACTGAAAATTGTAAGTTGGATAAAATACATATATGACTTAAGTCTGGTATAGAAAGAGTATTAAAGCCTCTGAGATTTATTGTCCCCCTCCCTCCCATAGGTTAACTCACAAAAAAAATTCAACTAGAGAATTTTAGAGGCGGCAGATGTTTTAAAGATCATTCTGACCCCTTATCCTACAAATGAGGATACTAAGATTTAAAAAATTAAAATATGTGCTCAAGTTACTCGAAGTTAGATAACATCCGCGTCTTCAGAATCTTAGGTCAGTCTTCAATTGACTAAGTTTAATTTTAAAATATTTTGGGAACAAGTTAAATAAATCATGCCATAATCATCACTCAGCTACTAAGGAGAATAGGGAAGGTTTAGATGTTCTGATACTGAAAAATAACATTAACATAAAGATGATTCTAATAATAATAATAATGGCTAGTGAATACCAGTGATTCACCTACTCTAAATGCTTTCTATGTATTATCTATTTAATCCTCACAACAACCCTGTGAACTAGGTACTCTTGTTATCCCCATTTCACAGATGAGGAAACTGAAAACCAGTAAATGACTTGCTCAAGGTGACCTTCCAGTAAGTCAAAGAGCCAGGGAGCCTGATCCTAGAGTCCACCTCTGCCTTCATGGGGTGATCGGGGGAAACATGTGAGGCACAGACTGAAGAACACAGTGTAAGCCCATGTGTGTAAATATATTTAACATGCATGGTTACATGTCTGTTTATAAATAGCTACAACGTAGGTCTCTAGAAGAGCATGAGTGTATGTACAATGTGAATACCCAGGAAACTTAGCACTTACTGAGAGGCTTGATTTACATTTTACACCTTTCTAGAATGTTTGAATAGTTTTCCCTGCACATGAATTAGGTCTGTGGAGATGACATCATGTCTTCAACAGGACTCGAGTGCCTTGGAATAATTACTTGAATGAAAACTTGGAATAACAACTATGTACCCAATATGTTGGTGTTTATTGCCTTATCTAATCCTTGCAACAACTAAATGACAGCAACAACTACTATCCCAACTTTACAGATGAAGAAACTGAAGAGCAGAGAGATTAAGTATAGTGCCCCAGTCCCACATTGGTCCCCCCACGGATACCCCTCACCCACCAATCTCTTCTCCTCCTCCAAGTGTGCAAGGATAACATCCTCACTCCCCCACCAGTGGTCTCAACCATGGCTGCACATGGGAATCATGTAGGGAGTTTGTTAAATGCTGATTCCTGGCCCTGTACCCAGAGATTCCTATAGAATTGGTCTGCAGTGGGTCTTGGGCATTTAGATTTTTAAGGCTCTTTGGGGGGATTCTAAGGTGTAGCCAGGGTGAAGACCACTGCTCAAATCAAACAGGCTCACGAGGAAAGAATGAATATTACATTGGTGTAGTGTGGGAAGTTAAAAAAGAACAGGTGTTAATCTTGCTGGAAATAATTTCAAGGAAGACATTTCAAGAGACGGACAAAAACACATATTAAGTGGAGCACCTCTGATGACATTTCAGACAACTTGTGAGCTTGACTCATCCCATGGTGATGCTCTGATGCCCCCCTTTTGACGGATCCATGCTTAATATCCCATCTATCTTGCTGCCAACCACTGGATTCCCAAGCCCAGGTGGAGGATGGCAAGGATCCCTGAGTCTAGGTCAACCACTGTGGTTTCTCAAATGTATAAGGACAGAACCTTCCTACTTGAAAAGGGTTGTTTGTTTGTTTGTTTGTTTTGAGACAGGGTCTCACCCTGTCACCCAGGCTGGAGTGCAGCGGTGCCATCACCGCTCACTGCAGCTTCAACCTCCTGGGCTCAAGCGATCATCCCACAGGCACGTGCCATCATGTCTGGCTAATTTTTTACTTTTTGTAGAGATGGGGTTTCGCCATGTTGCCCGGGCTGGTCTCAAATTCCTAGGCTCAAGTGATCTGCCCGCCTCAGCCTCCCAAAGTGCTGGGATTCCAGGCATGAGCCACCGCCTTCAGCCTAAAAAGCGTTTTTAAAAGTAACTCAGTCCTCAGAAACTCTATCCAGTTATTTAAATATACCATGAGCTTGCCCAAAAATGACCTGCAAATAGTGAAATCTGGCTTCTAGCCCAGGCTCTGAAGAAGTTCCTTAGTGTAATATGTAAATGATAAATGATTCAGTCAGCTAACGTCAGTGGGTCTCTCCAATTTGCAAAATAAAGGGGCAGGAGGTAAATGACCCCTTATGTGTCAAAAATGGTACTTTTTAGTCATAAAAATTCTAAGGTCATTTCTACCTTTCCAGAAACTAGGCAAGGAAACAGAAGTACTCGTCCTTGTTGGGTCTAGAATTTGATTTTACCCTGCTTAGAAGCTAATAAGTTTTGCCTATTCCTGTTTCATCGATACCGGCAGAAGACACAAGGCTCCTGGTCCAAGACAGCATACTGATGTGAGTTGGACTTACAGCTAAGTCTACCAAGCCTGACGCAGATGGCCTGGATAGATGCTATGCAAATATACATCACAGCTGAGAACCCTGAGCTTGGGGAACCCACCGCTTTTACAGCAAGTGGTTAGCAAGGCTGCTCTTTGCCTGGGAGCAGGTGTCACCTCATCCCTCAAAGTTAGTACGTGCATAAACATCCCCAAGATCGGCCTGGGTAAGAGGGCGGTCAGAGCCTTGTAGTCTTGACACAGCCAGCAAGATGTGTACGAACACCAGAGGCCCCACAAGCCACCTGTCCCACAGGGTCTTGGCTTCTGGTAAATTTTCACGTAACTGTTTGAAACCACTGGTCCCAGGGCACATGTGTAAGAATGGAGCTCCGTGCAGCCCCAGACCTTCACTTCTCACACCCCAGGAAAAAGAGAAGCAATAATGATCACTCTTATTTTCATTTTAAGATAACACAACTGAATAATGACTGAGAATTATAAAATTTTGATCCATCAAAAAGACATAGGCTGGTTACAGTGGCTCACACCTGTAATCCCAGCACTTTGGGAGGCCAAGGCAGGCAGAGCACCTGAGGTCAGGAGTTTGAGACCAGCCTGGTCAACACAGTGAAACCCCCTCTCTACTAAAAAAAAATACAAAATCAGCTGGTGGCATGTGACTGTAATCCTAGCTACTTCGGAGGCTGAGGCAGGAGAATCGCTTGAACCAGGGAGGCAGAGGTTGCAGTGAGCCGAGATTGCGCCACTGCACTCCAGCCTGGGCAACAAGAGAGAAACTCTGTCTCAAGGAAAAAAAAAAAAAGACATCATAAGCTAAACTAGATTTATCAATGGACTAATGTATAGGAACAATACATTACATTTATAATAAGCATATTGCATTTTTATAGGTTTAAAACTAAAAGAAAATAAACACAGAGTTCCTAAACAAAGTATTGCTCACTCATGAAACTTCTGGTTTCTGAGCAATTGGCAAGTGTCCCACGTGCTGAGTTATACAGGTGAGATGCCGACCTCACCGCCCAAACGGATGCTGCAAACAAGCAGCTCTGGGGAGCCTCGAAACTGCCCTGCCCAGCCACTTCCTGGGGCAGCTGGAGAGGAAACACGGTGTCTGCACAGTGTCTGTCACCTGCCTGACAGCTGCCTGCTTAACACACCAGAGGCCCGAAGACCCCTGCTAAGTTGACATACCGATTTCTGCTGGAAGATATGAGATTTGGTTTTTTGGCAGATCCAGAATTCTCATCGCTTGAAATAACTCAATATATGTAGGAATGATTTGAATCAGGGTATTGCTTATGTGCCATTCTCTCAGGTGTGTCTGCTCCTTCAATGAATCTGGGAGCTCCTAAAATAGAAAGAATGACATCAGTCAGGACTAGCTCCTCCGTGTGCACAAAGCCGTGTAAAGCCAAGCATTTATTTTAAAACAGGAAGAGAGAAAGCAGACACGAGAGCATAAAACTTAACCACCAGCACTCCAGCCATTTCAAAAAGAAACCAAAGATACCACAGTTGTCATCAACTTCACAACAGGATATTAGCCCTATTTCAAAACTGCCATGAATTCATGATGTTATTAAAATTAAATCCTAGTGAACACAAAAAACCAGACTCACACTTACAGCTACAATATGTATTATTTATTTGCAACATACCAACTTAACATCCCCTAAGGTCTGTCTATACATTCGATTTCAACATTTGCGCTTCGTTTCCCTTTGTCTGTAGTTGCTTTTAGAAATACTTGATAAACCTCTAATATTTGCTGCACCACATTTCCAAATATTCTTAAGTCTATGAAAGGGAAAAAGCAGGAGAAAGACAGCTGGGACACCTGAGTTCTGGCCCAGGCCCTGCCATTTTTCAGTCACGCCACCTCCCTGGGTCTCCACTGCTGAAATGATATTGATGAACTCAGTGTCCAAGGCCTCCCCTAGCTCAAATGTTCTGGGATAAAACTGTAAAGGTGTCAAGCAAGAAGCATTTAAAGATGTTAGGGAGGCTATTTATCCAGCTGAAGAAATCTAATTCACCGAGAGTTACCAAGCCCCCACTGCAGGTGAGGGGTGCTCAGCACTGAGGGGTGGGGCAAATACGAGACACACAGGTCCCCTCACCTCAGAAGCTGACCACAATGCACCATCAGCAAAGTGGCTGGAGCACAGGGTGGATGTGGGATGAGGTGTGGAAAACTCCATGGCAGTTGAAGGGGAGGTGGAGGGAGCAATGGAGTCCATAGTGATCCTTCTTTTTTGTACTTGGTACTTGTAATGTGCTTTACAACCATTGCCATCCTGTGTGTGGGTTAAGCTGTTAACTTGCAAAAGTGCTTTCGCTCTAGTACTATCTCATGCAACAGTACCATAAGATAGGCAAAGTGGGCCGGGCACAGTGGCTCGCGCCTGTAATCCCAGCACTTTGGGAGGCCAAGGCGGGTGAATCACCTGAGGTCAGGAGTTCGAGACCAGCCTGGCCAACATGGTGAAACCCCATCTCTACTAAAAATACAAAAATTAGCTGGGTGTGGTGGCATGCACTTGTAATCCCAGCTACTTGGGAGGCTGAGGCAGAAGAATCGCTTGAACCCGGTAGGTGAAGGTTGCAGTGAGCCAAAATAGCACCACTGCACTCCAGCCTGGGTGACAGAGTAAGGCTCCACCTCAAAAAAAAAAAAAAAATTGATAGGCAAAGTGAGCCCTTTTGGAAGAGGAAAGCTGAAACCCCAAAGACATTTAAGTGAATGATTTACAGTGAGGCTCCACTACTGAGTTTGCAGAGTCTAGTGCAAAATGAAAATGCGGGCACCTTGTTAAAAATTAAGAAGTTCAAGATGGTGAGCACAGAGCATTAAACCAAGCATAGGGCCCTGTGCCACTGCTTCTGCAGCCGACTACCTAGTTACCACCTGCCCCCTTCAAGTGGTCCTGGCAAACTGTCCTGACACCTCTTGATCTGAATGGAACCCGCACCACACCAGAGGGTTGCCTCCTGGAACTGAGACAAAATGAGTTGGGTCATCAGGGAGCTGACCACAGGCTCATAATCACAATCTCTTCATTGAAACTTCAATGTACTGACTCCCTCATAAATAACCTATCTCATTCCACTCTCAATAATGGCACACATGAAAGATTATTAAATTTCTAAAATTATGTTCATGACTATTTTTAACAAGAAAAATTTAGGATAGGCCAGGCATGGTGGCTCACACCTGTAATCCCAGCACTTTGGGAGGCCAAGGCGGGCGGATCACAAGGTCAGAAGATCGAGACCATCCTGGCTAACACAGTGAAACTCCGTCTCTACTAAAAATACAAAACATTAGCCGGGTGTGGTGGCAGGCGCCTGTAGTCCCAGCTACTCGGGAGGCTGAAGCAGAAGAATGGCGTGAACTCGGGAGGCGGACCTTGAAATGAGCCGAGAATATGCCACTGCACTCCAGCCTGGGCGACAGAGCAAGACTCCGTCTCAAACAAACAAACAAACAAACAAAAATTAGGATATCAGATGAAATAGAAATGAAAAGAATCGAGTAAAAATGACAGATCGAATGTATGCATGTACTTTTGCTCTTCTCCAAAATTCCATTAAAGACAACAGTACAGGAACTTTTTAGGTGCCATAAACCTTATAGAAGGGCAAAGAGAAAGGGAAAGGAGACATCAGCTGCAAAATGTGGATAACCAGACAGCTGGAAGATGGTAACCTGGCTTTCCAGAGCTGCTCAATCTTAGACCAGCAGCAGAAACAACTGGGATACAACCTGGGCTTCTTACCAGAAGCCACCAGAGACTCAGCGGTAGAAGAGCCTGGTACCCCTGGAAGTGAGAGCTGAAGTCAGGGCCCAAAGAAAGAGATCAGGTTCAAAGTCTGAGGACCAGAACCTTGACCCCCATCCATGCCACACAGCAATCACCTCTGCTCCCCACCAGTAGGAAGCTGAGGCTTAGTCACTGGAGGAGGTTCAACAAAGTCCCTGAACTGGGGTATCTCAGGCACAGCTGAGGCAGGGGAGGTGGCAATCAGATGATGAGTGACGAATGCTGAGATTCTCTCTGTCCCAGGAACTGAGAAGATCCTTCTCTGTATGCTCCCACAGCTCCAGACAAATCATGAATGTGCATTCATGAACATTCATGAATAATCATGAATAGGAGAGGGGAGGCACCAGTGAGATGAC
This sequence comes from Hylobates moloch, assembly GCF_009828535.3. Classification (NCBI taxonomy): domain Eukaryota; kingdom Metazoa; phylum Chordata; class Mammalia; order Primates; family Hylobatidae; genus Hylobates; species Hylobates moloch. The sequence continues at coordinate 82,845,845 of NW_026652283.1, read as the reverse complement.
GACTTTACAGCAAGGTCCTCGAAAGCTAAGTGTGCCCGACACACATTCAGAGCTTCTGGTCAGCTTGTTAGTGCTCTGGACAACCCAGTGTCTCCAGACCTCCAAGAAAAGTCCCAACATGCAAGATAAAGACACATACCCTAAAAGAAAAAGGAAACTCTGAAACGAGAAAACACCCCCGCCACCCCACAAAAAAACTATCCAGCACTTTGGGAGGCTAAGGCAAGACAATCACTTGAGCCCGGGAGTTCAAGACCAGCCCGGACCACAAAGTGAGACTCCATCTTTAAAAAAAAAAAAAATTAAATTAGCCTAGTGTGGTGGCATGCACCTGTTGGTTCCAGCTACAGAGAAGGCTAAGGTGGAAGGATCACTTGAGTCCAGGAGATAGAGGCTACAGTGAGCCATGTTCATGCCGCTGCACTCCAGACAGAGTGACTAAGCGAGGCTCTGTCTCAAAAAAAAAAAAACAAAAGAAAAAAAAAAAGATTGATCCCAAGATAGCTAAGAAAAGCCATTACCCTGCAAAATAAAAACAGAACAAAATTTTAAAAGCTAAGATTAAGAGATATCTGTAAAAGTGGAAAAATAAAGCCACTTCACAGAATTCATCCATTTGAAGAAACAAACAGCAAACAGCTCTGGGAAATTAAACATGTGGTAGTAAAAATGAAAAATTCTATTGCAGGGTTGGAAAATAAAATTGAAGATCTCCCCTATAAGAGCAGGGTCCGGGGTCTGAGAGCTTCTGGCTCAAAACAGGAGCCCCAGCCCCCAGCCCAAGCTGGCCACACAGCCTCAGCCAGCCCTAAGGGCTGTAGCAGATCTCTACCTAGTCCCTAAGGCCCCAGAAGCTCCACAGCCCATTCCTTCCCTCCTGACCTCTTGCAGGGGCCAGGCAGGCTGCCAGGTGTGACTTTAGAGGCCACAACTCCCTCACTGCCACAGAGCACTCTAAGAGGTTGAAAAATCCCTTAACACACACAGCCTTTCACTCCTTAGTCAGAGGTGAGGCCGAAGCACAAGCTCTCTGGGGGAGGAAAATTGTAACTGAAATTCACTCTAATGAATACGTGGGGCCCAGAGCCTTCCTGGACTCTCCTGTACTCAGTCACAACAGAGTACAGCTTAGGGGATGGAGTATGGGGACAAAGAGATTGCAAGTTTTGAGGACGCCATCCACCTGGTTCACAATGGAGGTCTCTCCGAGCCTTCTGAATCCTAACCATCTTCCCATTTCCCTTACCATACCGGGCACATTAAACACGCTTTACGGCCGGGTGCAGTGGCTCACGCCTGTAATCCCAGCACTTTGGGAGGCCAAGGCGGGCGGATCACAAGGTCAGGAGATCGAGACCATCCTGATTAACACGGTGAAACCCTGTCTCTACTAAAAATACAAAAATTTAGCCGGGTGTGGTGACGGGTGCCTGTGGTCCCAGCTACTCAGGAGCTGAGGCAGGAGAACGGCGCGAAGCCGGGAGGCGGAGCTTGCAGCGAGCTGAGATCGTGCCACTGCACTCCAGCCTGGGCGACAGAGCGAGACTCCATCTCAAATAATAATAATAATAATAAATACGCTTTACAATGATTTTCAAAAGATAGATTGTGAAACATGAGGGCTCGTGACAGGTTCTCCAGGTGAACTGGACACCCTTACAGGGTAAGTGCCACACCCAGGATCGTGTTTATTGGCCAATGGTGTTTAATTAACAATCCAGACATGCCTCCCTTCGTGCCCCAGTATAGGCAGCCCGTTACCTACTGATCTCAATGATGGGGATGTAAGGGAAAGAACAGCAAAGAGGTTTACAGTAATAACCTCTCGCATTTTTTAAGAACTTTATACTTCACAGAATGTTCATGCACTTCATCCTCTCAATAGCCCTCAGATAGGGTCAGGGCAAGCATTAGCAGCATTTTACTGATAAGAATGATACAAACCCATAAAAGTGATATGCATTTTTATCAAATGATAAAAACCGCCTCGGATCACATGGCTAATAAAAGACAGCCCCGGGTCAGGCCAAATATTTAGTCTCTCCACCGAGCCCTTTTAGTCACAAAATGGCAGGGTAATCAGCTTAAGCTCAGGAATTTGAGACCAGCCTGGGCAACCTGGCAAAACCCCGCCTCTAGAAAAAAAATACAAAGCCAGGGCACAGTGGCTTACGCCTGTAATCCCAGCACTTTGGGAGGCCGAGGCAGGCGGATCACCTGAGGTCAGGAGTTCGAGACCAACCTGGCCAACATGGTGAAACCCCGTCTCTACTAAAAATACAAAAATTAGCCAGGTGTGGTGGCGCGCACCTGTAGTCCCAGCTACTCGGGAAACTGAGATCTTGCCACTGCATTCCAGCCTGGGTGACACAGCAAGACTCTTGAACAACAACAACAACAAAAAAGACACAAAATGGCAGGATAGAAAGAGATGGAGGGAGGGTCCCAGGGAACCCTGTCCCGATGAAATGGGCAATAGCCCAAGTTATTATGGGACCTGAGGAAAGAAAGATGGAATTGTCTTTGCCCTGGCCTCAGAATCTCAGGACAGGAAAACCAGATAAAGGATCTGCAGAAATTCCTTTGCTGCCCTTCGGCACTTCGGCAAGTAAGTAATTGCCCACTGCCAGGGTGTTAGATGAATGAAAGGGCGCTGTCACTTAAATTAATGTTTTTTAAAGGCAAAGAATTATGTTAAGGGTCGGGGGGGGGAACAGGAGAGGAATGCATCCTGAAAGACGGTGCTGTCCAGGAGAGGGTGCGAGCATCCCAGCTGCTCAGCCACAGAAGTATCCAAGTGGGTCCCATCACTGCTTCCAGGACTGCACTGCGTTTCACTGAGGAAGGGACAGGAGAACCGCCTCTAAAGGCAAAAGCATTCATTCATTCATCCTTGGGCTCAGGCGAGCAGCAGTCATCGACCACAGCACCTCATTGGGTGAGAACTGCCTCGACTCACCGTCCAGTGCTCCCCAGAAAGTTCAAACACAAACGCACTGCTCTGTTTGCCTCTGTCCTTGGGAAGTGAACTCTGCCTTGTGAGAGTGTTCCTTTCAATCTTGTCCAGAAGCCGCACGCTGGTGTCTATGAAGCCATTCTTGCAGTATACAGCCTGGGGGATGCCCTTCCTCCTGCATTCGGCCACAAAGTTCCACTCCTCCTTTATCCTAAAACAGGCAGCAGGGGTCACAGTTACTCTCCTGGGGACTGGCCATCACCTGCCTAGAGAAGTGAGTCAGCCACCTGGGCATGGGTGCTCTCCTTGTCATTCCCAGGCCTACATAAGCACTCCCTTCCTCTTTCCTCCCTGCTGTGGGGGTGCAGGGGAAACCCTAAACCCTTTTGTGAATTATTAGTAACTTTAAAAGTAGAGACGATGGGTTAGATGGAATTTCTGGCTATGCATTTAATTATAATTTCCTTTGAAATTATATCATGCCAACCTAAGTTTTAAAAAAGTGCAGGGCCACAGGGATTCACTGATCTTTCAAGGGTATTTGAATAGAAATACAGAGCTCCAGTGTATAAAACACCTGACTTTGGAATGTCACCATCAGCCACCTTGGGGAATTTCACTCCTGTAGATGGACCTGAGGTCCACTCAGACACTGGAGCTGGCTGAGGACTCAGCATCCCCACCAAACCTCACCACTCACGTGTCGCTAATTTTTTGACCCATCCTTTAGAGCTTTCCACATCCATAGCTCATCCCCCAGCTTGATGCTAAGCTCCATGATGACAGCTGGCGTGTCTCACAGCCCTTCAGATGCCAACACAGCTGTCAGAACAGGGCTCTGCACCTGGTGGGCCTTTCTTCATTTAGGAATTTGTTTTCTGTTTGAGGCCTTTAACATATTCTATGTGATGCAAAACAAGATGCTTTGTGGTTTTCCTTCAAAACCATCAAACACAGATGTTGTCTGACTCAAAATAAGGTAGCCCACCTTTGATAGGGGCTTAGATGCATTCCACACTCAGAAAAGCATTCCACACCCTACTCAGCCCAACTGGGAACCTGGTGGCAGTCAGGATTCAGGTCTTCTGGGGGCTACTTTAGAAACAAGCTGCAGGTGCAGACTTGGTCTTCACATGGCCCAAGGCAGTATATACACTAAATAAGTGTGAGATAAGCCCCATGGTCAAGGAACAATCCTAGTATGGAAACTCTCTGCTGTTATCTGAAAGAAGGGTGGTTCAGAGTCTCAGTCAGGCTGTAGGGTGGCACTGTGGGGCACAGGCAAGCCTGCCATTGGAGTGGTTAGGAGGGGTCTGAAGATTTACTGCACCTAGAACAAGACCAGCTTCCAGGACTGGGCATGCAGGAAGTCCCGGTCTGGACCACTAGGAACTGTCAAGTGTGAGGAGAAATTTCAGATTTTGAAAGAAGCAAAACACAGCTGGATAGTGTTTTCCTGGAATGCTGGAGCCTCCAGGGGATTCTCCGATTCTATAGGAATGTACCTTTGACTTTGACTAAGCTATTTTATAACTCTGTAGAGAGTAAAGTTAACTTGTAGAAAACGGAAAGCCATGCAAATAATTCTTATCCATAAACACACATAAATTCTACCCAGTAGAGGGACAACCCTCTCCCATCCCCAGAAACACCAATTTGCTCCTTTTTTTTTTTTTTTTTTTTTTGAGACAGAGTTTTGTTCTGTCACCCAGGCTGGAGTGCAATGGTACAGTCTCAGCTCACTGCAACCTCCGCCTCCCGGGTTCGAGCGATTCTCCTGCCTCAGCCTCCCCAGTAGCTGGGATTACAGGTGCCTGCCACAGTTTAGTTTATATCCCATTATCTCCCTGCTCTACACCTGCTCCCACACAGTAAATGAGATGAAGGAAAACTCATAACCTTGCACACTGGTCTGGCTTTGAAAGGCAAACATATTCATGGCTCCCATTGTAATCACCTCCTGGCATCCATCCTTAACTCCCTTGCCCCTCTCTTGCTATCAGCGGCATTTGCATTTGCTGTTATGCCTGCCTGGAACCCTTGTTCTTAGATTTCTGCAGGTCTGGCTCCCCAGGTCTACATGCAAATGTCACCTTCTTAATAAGATGTTTTGCTTTTAAGAAACCATTTCAGATATTGCTGGAGTTTCATGCTTGCCATTCAGCTGAGGGAAGCTGGAACATTTGAAAAAAAATATTTTGCTGACAGCACTGGCTGGCACAGCTTTATAGGTCTCAGTCCCAGTGAGCTGTGCTGGGGAAAGGCACCCAGCAATCAATGAGTCGGGGCTTCAGGATCTACATATGAAGTCTGTAAGTAATATAACAAAAGTGATAAATTTAAAAATATTGCCGGGTGCAGTGGCTCAGGCGGGAGGAACACTTGAGGCCAAGAGTTTGAGACCAGCCTGGGAAACAAAGTGAGACCCCTGTCTCTACAAAAAATACAAGAAAAAAAAAAAGTGGGGCTGGTGGCACATGCCTGTAGTCCCAGCTACTCAGGAGGCTGAGCTAGGAAGACTGCTTAAGCCCTGGAGGTCGAGGCTGCAGTGAGCTATGATCACACCACTGCACTCCAGCCTGGGCAACAGAAAGAGACTTGTCTCAAAAAAATTAAAAGAAAAAAATATATATATATATATTGTGTGTGTGTGTGTGTGTGTGTGTCAGCACATGAAGGGATATGAATTTAAAAGCAGAAGAAAGTGCTGAAAGAGAAGTGGGCTCCTCTGGGAGATGTTGTAGTGGCTTGGAATTGTTGCTTTTCCTTATTAGCTTTTCTGTGCGATTTAGTTTTATAACCATATGATAAAAATGAATTTTAAATATCTACCTGTAGATTTAGATCTTACTGTAGCAGTCAGGACAAGGGGCAGACTCTAGGTCAAAGACATGCTGCTGGAAATTCTGTTAGAAGCAATACCTCCAAAATTTTTAAAACCAACAGCACAGCCACTGCAAGTTTTTGTATTCACTGGGCACTTTTCAGATTAATGTCTCTAACTTTTCTTTCCGCATTTCTTAGACTGAACCTGAAGGCAGATCCTAGCAATATAATGAGATGATACCAGTTCATCCCTATGTAATATATCATTCCTATAGCACATATTACAAATTGTTTTAAGTATTTCACATATTTTGGTACAGCCAATATAAAATGGAGAAAAAAAGAAAATTAGATGTACCCCATTAAAAATAATTATATACCAAATCTATTTTGTAATCTTTCGTAAATATTTTTTGTCTTATTTTCTTTATGTCTTATTTTCTTTATTAAATATTTTATGTCTTATTCCCTCTGAAACCTAATGAAAGGAAAATGAAGAAGGAAATATAAACCATTTTTTAATTCCATTCTCTTCCTTGAGAGTAATTAAAATAAATAAAATTCATTGTCTTTTCACTCTACCTCCCATATAATTGAATGTGAAATCTTCCTCTCAACTCAGTTTTAGGTGAATGCCAAATATGCAATAAACATACAAAAAAATGCCATTAGAGTTCTTCTAATTAAATCAATAAATGTGCAAATAAAATACCTTTTCCTTAGGAAAGGAACCCACAATCCCAGCCCAGATGGCAAACAGCCTCAATGGAGAAGAAATTCTTCACTTACAGCCTAACAATAGCTCTTTTATTTCTCCCTCTAAATCAGTGGTCCTCAACGTTTTTGGCCCCAGGGACCAGTTTCATGGAAGGCAATTTTTCCATGGATGAGGGGTTGGGGGGATGGTTTCGGGATAAAACTGTTCCACCTCAGATCATCAGGCATTAGATTCTCATAAGCAGTGGGCAACCTAGATCCCTTGTATGCACAATTCACAAAAGGGTTAGTGCTCCTATGAGAATCTAATGCTGCGGCTGATCTGACAGGAGGCGGAGCTCAGGCAGTAATGCTCGCTCGCCCACTGCACACCTCCTGCTGTGCAGCCCAGTTCCTAACAGGTCAGCCCAGGGCTTGGGAACCTCCGCTCCAAATGATCAAGTTTCATTCGGAGAGAGTGGTATTTCGTATTTTATCTCTACTTATAATGTTTAAGCATCGGTATATACTTCATGGGACAGTTACAGCATTACAGGATGAGATACCCTAAAGTGAGGTCACAAAACAAGCTGGGAGGTTTTATTTGTTTCAATAAATTTAAATTAACCAAATAGTTGCCTTTTATAATCAGGCAGCCATTAATTTTTCAACATATTAATTCCTCCTTTGCACAGTAAACAGATCCTGAGAAACTAAAAGTTAACCCTCGAATAGTACTAATGATCACAGTATGAATTATATTATGGAAGCTCAAAAACACCTGTAAAGAAGGCAAATTCACTACCCCCATTTCTGAGGAGCCTGAGAAACTAAGTTCCTTTCTTAAACATGCACATTCCTCCCCAGCCCTGCCTCACATTCCTCCTTATCTGCCCAGCCAACTTGGTGGCTGTTTTCCTTATCCTGGGCTAGAAAAGCCAAACAAATATCCAAGAAGTTTTCTGTCTTAGGTTAAGATGAGACAGTGCACAAGCTCAATGACAAGTCAAGCTCAATCCTATGTACGTGAGATGCGTGAAGCTGTTTAACACCACAAAGAAAGACAGGGTTGAAGGGCAGATCCCACTCCAAAGCAGATGAGAGAATACAGTTTGCAGACCCCAGGTGTCTGCAGATGGCTCCTCTTCCAAGAACCTCCGGAAGTTGCATCAGCTACAAGTGCTTCCCTAACTCCCCTCCCCACTGCCAAGGGCATGGGCCTCCATGCAGCAAGCTTATTCTGCTCTAGAGTAACCCCAGATGCTAGGTGTGCGGAGGAAATCGAAGCAGGGCTGAGAGCTACTTTGGGCTCTGGGACCTTGTATGATTTATGTGAGTGTAGGTCTCTTGGATGCGTTGCCATGTGGGCTTTCTGGTTTAAGGGTTCTAATTCTTTTTTGTTGTTTTTTTGTAAAGACGGAGTCTCACTATGTTGCCCAGGCTAGTCTCAAACTCCTCAAGCAATCCTTTACTTCATATTGGGCAATCTCAGATTAGTGGCAAGAGAAAAGATGTTCTAACTACCTGTGATTACAGCATTATATAGAGGCAAGGGCTTGGCCACATCTTCCACTTACCATCTGTGTGAACTTGAGCAACTTACCTAAGTCCCAACTTCCTCATCTGCAAATTAGGGATGGTGGTAACCACCTGAAACCACTGTGATGAATACAGTAGCAGCTTAATTATCAAGCATGATCAGAATAGGTATTTGTTTAATCCAAAAAGCTAATAAAGGTGGAGAACCAAGAATGTAGATAATGTAGATACATTCACACCTTACACATCTTTTTTTTTTTTTTTTTTTGAGACGGAGTCTCACTCTGTCGCCCAGGCTGGAGTGCAGTGGCTTGATCTCAGCTCACTGCAAGCTCTGCCTCCTGGGCTCACGCCATTCTCCTGCCTTGCTGCCTCAGCCTCCCAAGTAGCTGGGACTACAGGCGCCTGCCACCACACCCAGCTAATTTTTTAGTAGAGACAGAGTTTCACCGTGTTAGCCAGGACGGTCTCGATCTCCTGACCTCGTGATCCGCCCGCCTCGGCCTCCCAAAGTGCTGGGATTACAGGCGTGAGCCACTGCACCCAGCCCCTACACATCTTATTTTTAACTTAAAGTGTGCAAATATACCACCATTGGCCAACTTGATGTAGGGTTGGGACTTTCTTTGAGAATGGGTCTGCCAGTGAGAATCCCACTGTGTCAATCTTAGATAAACAGCACCCCTAATGCATCATCCATGAGTTCCAGTTCTGGATTCTCCACAGGGAATAAAAATTGCAGATATATACAAAGCCGCCTGCAACTTTTCTACCTTGTAGATTTTCCAAAGCACTCAACTTGGTGTTCATATACATAACTTTCTTTTACTCATATTTCATGGCCATATATGATAGGCAAATGACACCATTTCATCCAAGTAAAAATGACACCAACACAATGAATCTTACCTAGAATTCAGCTCAATGGAGGAGGGCTGAAGTGCACAACACAGTAGCCCCAAGCTGCCCCAGATGGCAATCAGATGTTCTCCAGAGTGCCAGACAGCCTAGTGAGTTAGCTCAGTGAACTCTAGCTAGGCAGCCTGCTACAGCATTTGCTGTAGGGGGATTTATTGTGTCATCTCGGTCTTCCTCGTGCCTACCACGAGGGTGGTAAGTAGGTCCTTATAACCATGGGTGTTGCTATCATAGGAACTGCATATTTGTACTGAGCAACAGTGTAAGGTTCTGAAGTTTAATGAGGAAAATGTTACCAACAGTGAGAAATCCCAGAAGAAAAGCATCCTCCTCCACAAAGCAACTGTTGCCTGTCCAAATCCTAATTCACCAAACAAGCTACAAGACTGGGTTGAGAAAACACGTACTTCTCCAAGGCACTCTTCTCAAGCCTTTCCGCTTCCTTCTTCTGCCAAGCTTTGTGCTTCTTGACACGAGTTTCCCACAAGGCTCTGATGACAGAAATGTCGAAGACAACCACTTTATGTCCCATTCTGGGAGCATGGAATTACCTATTTAAAAAATATATAGATATGTCAGCTTGATACACAAACAGAAAACAGTTTTAACATAAACTTTAAAATGAAATATGAATGACTCAGTTGGCTTAAGGAATGATATGCCTTACTACTTCAAGGATGACAGTTTCCTTTTTTTTTTTTTTTTTTTTTGCTTGTTTGGCTGGTTGGGTTTTGTTTTGTCTTGTTTTTATTGAGACAGAGTCTCACTCTGTTGCCCAGGCTGGAATGCAGTGGCACGATCATAGCTTGAACTGCAGCCTCAACCTCCTGGGCTCAAGCAATCTTCCTGCCTCAGCCTCCCAAGCAGCTGGGACTACAGGCTCACACCATCACACCCAACTAATTTTTAAATTTTTTGTAGAGACAGGGTCTCACTCTATTGCCCAGGCTGGGAGGATGACAGTTTCCTAATGTTCTTAAGGTTTGGTAGTACTTTGTGTAAGTAAGTCATAGTTCAACACTCACCCTAGGGTCACCTTCTCTAGATGGTCACACTTGTCTCCTTAACCCTCAGATAGACTCTGGGCTCCCAAAGCCCCCTGGGGATTCCTCAAACTTCACGGTTCCACATTGTATTGAATTCACTAGTATATGTACCTAATATTCCCAGTAGGTTGTTACATAATCAAGGATAAGTTAGATGAATTAATCACAGGGCACGGGCGTGCACACACACACACGCAGGGACGCATGCACACACATCCTCTCTCCTCTCAAGTAGAATGGAATATAACTTCTTAGTTTATTTAAATCTAAAAAAAAAAAAAAGCTCACACAGGCAGTGTTATAATTGCTTTTCTAAAAGTCCCCTTTTGTTGGTAGAATTTATTCTAAAGATATTTGAGTGTTCTTTCCTTCCTTTAAGTATAGGACACGAGGCACATAACAGCGACTTTCTTCTGTAACCCATCACCTCAATTCTTCCCCTCTGGGATTGCCTTTTCCATCCTCCTCCTGCCTTCTTTCCTCAGCCCGGCTGACCTACCTCATTTCTGTTCTCCAGGGTAGTCTCTGCCACCACCAGTCTCTGCCTCTCCTCCCCAATATTCCCAGCCCTCATCATCTGAGGCCACAGGCCAGCCACCATTAAGTTAAAAAAAAATGGCACTGAGCCCCACTGAGCATTCTGCCACCTAAGACTGACCACACAGCCTGGAGACATGTCCTCTGAGGTTTCCCTGCAGATTGAACCTTCACAAACCGTTGATCTCTGTTTACCTGGTTTTCCAAGAGCAAGGAAAGTCAAACTTGGGCACATTTTGGCCATGACATCTCAGTGGGAATTTAGAGATGATTTAATCTCTACTTTCAGTGTCACCAAATGAAACATGAGAGGCCCCCCAAAATTTTATGTCTATATCCCTGGCACCTAGTATAGCGCCTTGCACATGGTGGGCCCTCCATAAATATTTGTGGAATGCATGAGGGAGTGAATGAATGAATGAGTAAATAAAAGATATTGCTTCACTCTCAGGACACTAAATGAGCTCTCTTCTTTTTTATTTTCCTACTTTATATTTACTTTTTGTTTTAAGTAATTATTTGATCATTGCAAAAAAAAATTATTAGGACAGAAAAGTACCTTTCAGTGTCCATTCCACTAAGTTATACTTATGTCCCTTATCTAAGTAAAGTAACTTTCTAGATATTGTTTTGAAATTCCCTAACTGCAGCAGCAAAGTCTTGCTAAATCCATGTCCTGATTTGCACAAACACAGATTGTCAGTTGCTAAATAGTAGGGATGGTGAATACTTTCCCCTCCAATTTCAGACACTTCTAAATAGCAATCATGGATATGAAGCCAAATATTTAATCTTCTTTTTCTTTTTCTTTCAGACACGGTATTACCTGTTCCCCAGGCTGGAGGGCAGTGATCCAGGTGCAATCACTGCTCATTGCACCTGGATCTGGGCATAGTGGCGCACGTCTGTAGTCCCTCCTGGGCTAGGGGATCCTCCCATCTCAGCCTCCCATATGTAGCTGGGACCACAGTCGTGCGTCACCACACTTGGCGAATTTTTTAATTTTTTGTAGAGGCGGGGCCTCGCTATGTTACCCAGGCTGGTCTTGAACTCCGGGGCTCAAGTGATCCTCCCGCCTCAGCCTCCCCCATAGTGCTGGGATCACAGGTGTCATGCGCATCCGTGTGAAGAGACCACCAAACGGGCTTTGTGTGAGCAACAAGGCTGTTTATTTCACCTGGGTGCAGGTGGGCTGAGTCCGAAAAGAGAGTCAGCGAAGGGAGATAGGGGTGGGGCCGTTTTTTAGGATTTGGGTAGGTAAAGGAAAATTATAGTCAAAGGGGGATTGTTCTCTGGCGGACAGGAGTGGGGGTCACAAGGTACTCAGTGGGGGAGCTTTTGAGCCAGGATGAGCCAGGAGAAGGAATTTCACAAGACAATGTCATCAGTTAAGGCAGGAACAGGCCATTTTCACTTCTTTTGTGGTGGAATGTCATCAGTTAAGGCAGGAACCGGCGACCTGGATGTGTACGTGCAGGTCACAGGGGATATGATGGCTTAGCTTGGGCTCAGAGGCCTGACAACAGGCACAAGCCATCATGCCTGGCCAAAATATTTAATCTTCTGACTCAAGAGTGTGCTCTCTATAAATGGCTTGTCAATAGGAGTGGGAGAACTGGCTTATGTTTGTGCAGCTGAAAATATGAACGTGTATAATTTTACTCTAAACAGCTGACAATGCTGACCTAATTTATTCCCTTCTTTCCTTTGATTTCTGATGTCTGAGACTGCCTTTGTTTGTTGTTGTTTTTGTTGTTGTTGTTGTTTGGTTGGTTGTTTTTTGGTTTTTGGGTTTTTTTTTGTTTTTTTGTTTTTTTCCTGAGACAGGGTCTCACTCTGTTGCTCAGGCTAGAATGCAGTGACACCATCATGGTTCACTGTAGCCTCAACCTCCCAGGCTCAAGCATTCCTTCTACCTCCACCTCCCAAGTAGCTGGGACTACAGACATGCGCCACTATGCCCAGATAATTTTTGTATTTTTTGTAGAGTTGGTGGTCCCACTATGTTCCCCAGACTGGTCTCAAACTCCTGGGCTCAAGCAATCCACCTACCTAGGCCTCCCAAAGTGCTGGGATTATGGGCATGAGACACTCTGCCCAGCCGGAGACTGCCTTTGTCTCCTTTAGAATTGTTTTACCTAAAGGAGGCCGGGTGCAGTGGCTCACGCCTGTAATCCCAGTACTTTGGGAGGCAGAGGTGGGCGGATCATGAGGTCAGGAATTCGAGACCACCCTGGCCAATACGGTGAAACCCCATCTCCACTAAAAATTACAATAATTAGCCAGTCATGGTGGTGCACACCTGTAGTCCCAGCTACTCGGGAGGCTGAGGCAGAAGAATTGCTTGAACCTGGGAGGTGGACGTTGCAGTGAGCCGAGATCATGCCAGTGCACTCCAGCCTGGGAGACAGAGCAAGACTCTGTCTAAAAAAAAAAAAAGAAGAATTGTTTTACCCAAAGGAGATTTTTGACAAAAGTTAAAATGATGCACAAGTTTTTGTGTGTACATTTGTTGTCTTATCCTTGGTAAATATAAAGGAGAATTGTTAGGTTATATGATAACTCTATAGTTAACCTTGGCTGGGCGCGGTGGCTTACGCTTGTAATCCCAGCACTTTGGGAGGCTGAGGCGGGCGGATCATGAGGTCAGGAGATCGAGACCACGGTGAAACCCCGTCTCTACTAAAAATACAAAAAATTAGCCAGGTGTGGTGGCGGGCGCCTGTAGTCCCAGCTACTCGGAGAGGGAACCCGGGAGGTGGAGCTTGCAGTGAGCCGAGATTGAGCCACCGCACTCCAGCCCGGATCATGAGGTCAGGAGAGCGAGAGACCGCTTCAACCTCAGTCTCAAAAAAAAAAAACTCTATAGTTAACCTTTTTGTGAACTGTCAGACTGTTTTCCAAAGGAGCTACACCATTTTACATTCCCACCAGCAGTGTATGAAGATTCCTGTCTCTCCACATCCTCACCAACACTTGTTATTATCTGTCTTTTTTATTATAGCCATCCTAGTAGATGTGAAGAGGTATCTTGTTGTTTTGATTTGCATTTTCCCGATGACTAATGATGTTGAGCATATTTTCATATGCTTATTAGGCATTTATAGATCTTCTTTGAAGAAATGTCTATTCAGATCCTTTCCCCTTTTTTAATTGGGTTAATTGGTCTTTTTATTTATTGTTAAGTTGCAATAGTACTTCATATATTCTAGATCCAGGTCCCTTACCAGGTATATAATTTGCAAAAAATTTCTTCCATTTTGTGAGTTGCTTTTCACTTTCTTGATTCCATCATTTTATATTAACCTAACTATATGCTTATAGTTGATGTGAGATTTTGTAGACAGACTATTACTGGATCATTTATTTAACCAGTTCTGACTATCTCTGTCTTTAATTGACGTATGTATGCCATTTATATTTAATACACTTACTTGTATATTTGGATTTAAATCTGTAATTTTATTACTTTTTTCTATTTGATCCCTCTTTTGTTTTCCTCTTTTACACTTTCCTGCCTTCTTTTCTCTGAACATTTTTTAGTATTACATTTTATTTTCTCTATTATATATTTTACTATGTCTCTTTGGGTAGTTTTTTTCTCTTGTTTTATGGTTGCCCTAAGAATTATTACACATACTTACTTTTTCATAGTCCACTTAGAAACAGTATGTTACCACTTCAAGTGAGATGTAAAAATCTTACCACCATATAGGTCCTCCTACACTCCCACCTTTATGTTGCAGTTGTCTTATGTATTATGTCAATCAATGTTATATTTTTGGCTTCTAATCATCAAATTTAAAGAACTCATGAGGAGAAAACTAGTCCATTATATTTATCTTGATATTTATATGTTCCTGTTCCTTCCTTCCTGCTGTTCAAGTTTACATCTGTTATCATTTCCCTTCTATCTAAAAACTTGCCTTGGGCCGGGCGCAGTGGCTCACGCCTGTAATCCCAGCACTTTGGGAGGCCGAGGCGGGCGGATCACAAGGTCAGGAGATCGAGACCACGGTGAAACCCCGTCTCTACTAAAAATACAAAAAATTAGCCGGGCGTAGTGGCGGGCGCCTGTAGTCCCAGCTATTCGGAGAGGCTGAGGCAGGAGAATGGCGTGAACCCGGGAGGCGGAGAGCTTGCAGTGAGCCGAGATTGCGCCACTGCACTCCAGCCTGGGTGAAAGAGCGAGACTCCGTCTCAAAAAAAAAAATAAATAAATAAATAAATAAAATAAAAACTTGCCTTAACAATTATTTTAGAGAAAATATGCTGACATATTCTGGTTTCCTTCAACTGAAGATGTCTTTTTCTTGCCTCCATTCATAAATATTATTTTTGCTGGATATAGAATTTGAAAGCAATCTTTTCTATTAATCAGCACCTTTAGAATGTTGTGCCAGTTTCTTTTGACATCCATAGTTTCTGATTAGAAATCTGAAATAATTTGAATCACACTTTTCTATAGGAGATGCATCATTTTTCTCTTGCTACTCTCTTTTTTTTTTCTTTCCCCCCTCCAGAGACAAGATCTCACTCTGTCACCCAAGCTGGAGTGCAGTGGCACCATCACAACTCACTGCAGCCTCAACTTCCTAGGCTCAAACAATCCTCCCATCTCAGCCTCTCAGGTAGCTGGAAACACAGGGATGCACCACTATACCCGGCTAATTTTTTAAAAAAATATTTTTGCAGCGATGAGGTCTCACTATTGCCCAGGCTGGTCTCAAACTCCTGGGCACAAGTGATTCTCCCATCTCAACCTCCCAAAATGCTGGGATGACAGGCATGAGCCACTGCACCTGGCAAAATTTTTTCATCTTTGGGTTTCTTCAGGTTAATTATTATGTCTAGGCATGGATTTTGGGTGGGATTATCCTGATTTGGATTTGTTTAGCTTTTTTAATCACTTGATTTTTGTCTTTTGACAAATTTGGGGATTTTTCAGTCATTGTTTCTTTTTTTTTTTTGAGACAGAGTCTCGCTCTGTCGCCCAAGCTGGAGTGCAGTGGCGTGATCTCTGCTGACTGCAACCTCAGCCTCCAGGGTTCAAGCAATTCTCCTGCCTCAGCCTCCCGAGTAGCTAGGATTACAGGCACATGCCACCATGCCTGGCTAATTTTTGTATTTTTAGTAGAGACAGGGTTTCACCATTTTGATCAGGCTGGTCTCGAACTTCTGACCTTGTGATCCACCCGCCTCAGCCTCCCAAAGTGCTGGGATTACAGGCATGAGCCATTGCGCACAGCCCCAGCCATTATTTCTTGAAATTTTTTTCTGCATTACACTTTTTCTCCTCTCCTTCTGGAATTCTGATGACACAAATATTAGACTTTTCAGTATTGTTCCATAGATTCTTGAGGGCTTGTTCATTTTAGATAAATCTTCTATTTTTTTTTTCAGATTGGTAATACCCAGTGTCAGGCCTCTGAGCCCAAGCCAAGCCATCGCATTCCCTGTGACTTGCACATATACGCCCAGATGGCCTGAAGTAACTGAAGAATCACAAAAGAAGTGAAAATGCCCTGCCCCTTCTTCACTGATGACATTCCACCACAAAAGAAGTGAAAATGGCCAGTCCTTGCCTTAAGTGATGACATTACCTTGTGAAAGTCCTTTTCCTGGCTCATCCTGGCTCAAAAGCTCCCCCACTGGGCACCTTGCGACCCCCACTCCTGCCCGCCAGAGAACAAACCCCCTTTGACTGTAATTTTCCTTTACCTACCCAAATCTTATAAAACGGCCCCACCCCTAACTCCCTTTGCTGACTCTCTTTTCGGACTCAGCCCACCTGCACGCAGGTGATTAAAAGCTTTATTGCTCACACAAAGCCTGTTTGGTGGTCTCTTCACACCGACGCGCACGAAACCCAGTAATCTACTTCAAGTTTCCTAGCTCTTCCCTACGCCATCTCCATTAGGTTTGCGAGCCTATCCAGTATTTTATTTCAATTATTGTCTTTTTATTTCTAAAATTTCCAATTAGTTCTTTGTATCTTCTGTTTCTTTGTTGATGTTTTTCTATCTTTCCATTCATACCCCAGGGCTGAGGGAGCATATCCAAGGAAGGGCCAACTTGGAAGGGGTTCAGCCTATCAGATAGCAGGTAAGTCCACTGGTTTGGGCAGGCTAGTCTGGAGTTGCTCGGCAACTAATAGAAGAACCCCTCAAGTGCAGGCAGGGACAGCCAATCAGCAACTGGTGGCATGGGCATGTGATGGAAGTCCAGATGGCCTTCAGAGTGTGTGGACCACACAGGCACTTGCAGAAGGCATGGCAGGTTGACATGTGACCCTCAGGGGCACAGGCAGCTGTGTGCAGGTAATATGGAGGCTTGCGAAGAAAGTCGAAATACAAGCACAGGCAGTAGGTCTTCAGAGCACGTGGGCTGCACAAGGGCTCTGTTTTCTGGCTCAAGAGAGCTGTAGAAATGTGACTGCAAGGCCAAGGATGCAAAGTCGCAAAGGGACTGTTTTGAGCCCATGCTTGGGGCAGGTTCCGATGGATATTCTCACATGCACACTGCTGATCCCCAGCCCACGCCAAAAAGAGGCAGGAAGCCTCTTCCTACTACCTTGCCCCTCCAGTGCCTTCTACTGAGAAAGCATAGCACTGCGCTCACTTTAAAGGACCAATATTTAAAGGACCAATATTTAAAGGAATGCCATTGTATAACACAGGGTATATTTATTGAGTGGCGCATTCAAAGCTGAGAGGCAGTAAGTTGATAACTGACACCGTGGGTAACCAATTTGGTTGAGTTCAGACCACAAATTCCAACCTGCCTTCTGTGGGTTGTGATCCCCATGTCAGGTCGGTTTCCAGTTTTCCTGGTGCTATTCAGCTATGTTCCGTGTGCGCCACCCAGTGGCCAGGCTACGGCGTGGCTGAATGTCTATCTCAGTGTTCAGGTCTAACATCTTTGGAGTGCTGGTTAGGGTCAGATCCACGCATGCGCAACTCGGGGAGGAGCCCAGGAACAAACTTACGGAGCTGTTTTCTCCCAATTCCTCCCTCTCTGTGATCTCCCTGGTCCTTTCCTGATCGCTGGGCTCCCTTTTTCGGTCCTCTGGCCAAAAACTTGGTGGTGTAGTTACCCTGCTCTGCCGTGCACTTCCTACTACTGTACCCACAGTCGCGGCCAAGCAGCGAAGATTTAAGAGAGTAAGAAAGCGTGACGGTTTGCTCCACTCTTTTGGGCTATAGCTCCTCTAATCAGAAAAGGAAGTTTCCCTGCATGTCCCACTTTATGTGAAATCTAAAAAAGTTGAACTCGTAGAAGGAGAGTGTAGAAAGAGGTTAGGGCCGGGGAGGAAGGGAATGGGGAGTTACTGGTCAAAGGGTACAAAGTTTCAGATAGGTAGGAGGAATGTTTTGAAATCTATTGCATAGCAGGGCGACTACAGTCAATAATAAAGTATTGCATATTTCAAAATCACTGAAAGAGTAAATTTCAAATGTCTACCATAAAAATGATAGGTAAAAGAAGTGCATTTAATTTTTCTTTTACCACTTTTCTTACTCTGTTATCTTCAGCTCAGGAGTATCTAACCTGCAAAGATCTTAATTAAGGCTTTGGCTTTCGACTTAAAAGTCTCTATAAAGGAACACTACGCATCATCCTGAAAATAAAGATCAAAGTCCACAGCCAGTGGTGAAGAAACATTAATAAGAGAATCAGTCAGCCTAGTTTTTTTGAGGAAATCTCTACACAGATCCCAAGTCTATACATAAACCAAAAAGCCAAAGTAAAGTTAACTGCATTTGAGCAGTGTGGGCAGCCCAGCCAGCCAGAGTAACTGAAGCTGGAAGAATTACCCCCTACACACAGGGCTCGTGTTCTCTAGATCAACCAGACACATCACAGACTCTGTTGTTGACGTTCTTTCATTTCCTTAGGCCAGTTAGCCCTTGGCAAGTAGCCAGAGCTGTACATTAACTGCCCCTACATTTTAAAAATCGTTGCTTATGAATTGCTATGCATTAACTTAGAGAAATGTAATTCTAATTCCCATCTTAGAGGAATGGTCTCTTCTTAATACCTTTGTGTTCTAAATATTTGATCATGTCAACAAAAAACAGCTTAATCATCTTTAATAAATTCCTGGAATTATGAAATTTAATTACCAAAGGCCCTGACATTTTTAAGTAGTTATAAGTCATTACTAGTCTCGGTATTTTGGTGGGAAAGAATATATTCTGTCTGTCATCTAACCATGTTCACCATTTTCCGTGTGTTTTTAAAAAGCAGGAAAAGAGGTTCTCTTATACAATTAAGGGGGCTTTGAATGTACTGGGATGTAAATCAGCATCTTGCCTATAAGATGAAGTTTGGTTTGTAAACATGTATAATGAAAACTGGAGACTCTAAGAACAGTGAGTGATGACCACATTTGCTAGCAATTTACATGTGATGTCCAGAGGTGCTGGGAAGCTATGACATACAAAGTCCTGAGTGCCAGCTCCAGCCCAGCCCCTGGCATTCCATGTAGGACAAAGATAAGTCCAGACCTCTCTAGACAACTGGACAAATTTTACCTTAACCTAGAAGGTAGTTCATGGGTGGGTTCTGAGACTGAGAAAGTAGTTTCAAATGAGAGTCCATGTGTCAGTCCAGGGTAAGTAGGAGACCCTCCATCCAGGGGAGAAACCACACTGGGTATCCCATAGGACACAGTTGTCAGGGACAGACACAGGTGTCAGTCCCTCAGCAGCTCAGGGGAGAGATCTCCTCACAAATTTACAAAACTAATCTCTTCTTTGTAAAATAAACTCTAGTCAACACAATCTTTCAGGCAAAAACATAGAATGCAATGTCCTAAGCATTAACTTTCTCTAGGACTATAGAAATGTCATCATCATATGCTACTCCAACACAGAAAAGGGAAAAGTTAACCTCTACGGGATCCAGTCAGGAGACCCTCAATACAAACAAAGCAATATCCTCTTATAGGAAACTTTACAACGAAGTAGATTCTACAAAGCAGCCTAAGTGTAAAGCTTCAGCCTGGGCCCTCATTGAATTTGACAGCAAAGTGTCATGGTTCCAAGACAGCATCTGATTCCGGTTCCCTGCTGTGGGTCTGGTTTTGTGTGGTTGTAGCAGAATTATGAGAACAAGCCTCCCTCGATTTGGGCTACACTGTCCACAGTCACACAGCATCTTCCAGGGAAGAAAACACCTGCAATGATGA
The DNA here is from genome assembly GCF_009828535.3 of Hylobates moloch. Taxonomy (NCBI): domain Eukaryota; kingdom Metazoa; phylum Chordata; class Mammalia; order Primates; family Hylobatidae; genus Hylobates; species Hylobates moloch. The sequence continues at coordinate 82,826,134 of NW_026652283.1, read as the reverse complement.
GACAGAAGGAGAACGGTGGCATCTCTCACTGCAAAGGAGTGTTCCAGCTCCTGAGTGAAAATGTTAACCATCAGCACACTCTCAAAGGTTGGATTAAGGAAAATAACGCCTGGAAAATCTTTTGTTTCAGTGCAGGGCTGAGAAAACTTGATGGTAAATAATAGAGGTTTCACAGGCCAATAAGCAAAATTGAAGATATATGTAGGTGTTTACCTAACAAAAGAGAACCCTCTGGCGAGCCTCTCCCTGCTTGCCTCCAGAGAACCATCCGGAGTAGCGAGCATGTTTCATGTCCAGCTGCTGCTTGCCAAAAACATTCTCAGAACAAGAGGGACTAGCCCAAGAGGGAAAGGCCTAGCAGGTATGGTGAAAAAGGGGCAGGGTGGCTGGGTGCGGTGGCTCACACCTGTAATCACAGCACTTTGAGAGGCTGAGGTGGATGGATTGCTTAAGTTCAGGAGTTTGAGAGCAGTCTGGGCAACATGGCAAAACCCTGTCTTTACCAAAAATAAAAAATAAAATAAATAAATAAAATAGCCGGGTGGTGGCATGCATCTGTGGTCCCAGCTACTAAGGAGGCTGATGTGAGAGGATCACTTGAGCCTGGGAGGCAGATGTTGCAGTGAGCTGAGATTGCACCAATGCACTCCAGCCTGGGTCTCAAAAAAACAGAGAGGAGAGAGGTTGGCAGGGGAAGGGGCCGGGGAGTGAGCCTGCTGCCGTCCGTTTCTTTCTCTGCCCCAGTATCACCCAGACAGGTGCCTGTGTGTCCTTCTCTCCTCCAGTCATCACAAGTTGGACAGCTGGCTGGAGGCAAGGTGACCTACTCAGTCACCAGCTCCTGAATTGAGATTCCACTGCTTGGTTGCTAACAATAGAGTCTCCAATGTGTAGATGGCAACCAGGGTGGGCCCTGGGCTGCAGCAAAATACAGCTGGCCAGGTGGACAGGAGCTGAGAGCAGTGGGGGAATAGAAACAGAAGAAAATACTCCAGCTTGGTCCCCAGATGCTCCAGCAGTGCCCACATTCCATATGCAAACAGGTGCCAGGCCTGCAGGTTATAGTTTACTGATCCTAGCTTTAGTGGACAATAAAATGTAAAATATTTTGCTTTGGTGGATGTGATGGTTTTAAACTACATCCACAAAGTCTTTCACATTCTTCCCTTTAAAAAGGTAGAACTTAATTCCTCCTCCCTTGAGCATGGGCTAGACTTAGTGACTCACTTCTAATGACTAGAATGTGGTGAAAGTAATGGTGTGTGGCTTCTGAGACTAGGTCTTCACTCTCTCTCAGATCACTCACTCTAGGAAGTCAGCTGCCATGTCATGGTGATGCTCAAGCAGCCTTGTGGAAAAGCTTCACTAGGAGAGGAACTGAGGCCTCCTGTCAACAGCCATGAGAGGGGGCTGTCTTAAAAGCAGATCCTCCAGCCCCAGTCAAGCCTTCAGATGACGGCAGCCCCTGTGGACCTCTTGACCACAACTTCATGAGACCCTAAGCCAGAAACACTCAGCTAAACTGCCCTGGATTTCTGACTCTCAGAAACTGTGAGATAATAAATGTCTGTTATTCTAAACTGTTATGCCTGGGGGTAACTTGTTATGCAGCAATAAATAACCAAGACAGTGGATTTTTATAAAAGACACTTTAAAAATCAGTCTTAACTTCTAGTGCCATCTGGTGTGCATGCTCAGCTGCCTTCTTGAATATGCACTTGGATGTCTCACACATATCTCAAAGAAACATGATGTTCTCCAAACTTGCTCCTTTAGAGTCTGTCCATCCTAGGCCTCCCTTAATTCCACACCTCAAGAATAACTCCATCATAATCTAGAAGATCTAGAAGTTACTTCTTTTTTTTTTTTTTTTTGAGATGAAGTCTCACTCTGTCACCCAGGCTGGAGTGCAGTGGCACAATCTTAGCTCACTGCAAACTTCACTTCCTGGGTTCAAGCAATTCTCCTTCCTCAGCCTCCTGAGTAGCTGGGATTACAGGCAAAAGCCACCATATCCGGCTAATTTTTGTATTTTTAGTAGAGATAGGGTTTCACCATGTTGACCAGGCTAGTCTCAAACTCCTGACCTCAGGTGATCTGCCCACCTTGGCATCCCAAAATGCTGGGATTACAGGTATGAGCCACTGCACTCGGCCAGAAGTCACTTCTTTTGCTTCGTTTCCTCACTCTGCCCACCCACTATGCAGACAGCATGCACACACACATTCATCCACACATCCAGTTATCACCTACGTCTTAGAGGGCATGCATTTCTCACCACCAACTAGTGTCACGCCTTGCCTCAGTTGGGGAAAGGCCTCCTAACTGGTCTCCTGGCTTCCCACTCAACCCCATCCAAACCATCTTCTACTCAATAGTGAGAGTCACTTTCCAATGAGACCTAGATCATGCCACCACCTGGCACAAATCCCCCCGAGGCCTGCCTTTGAAATAAGAATGAGATCCCAGCTTTCCACAGAGGCAGTGAGCCCCTGGCATGGTCTGCCCTCGGCCAGCCCATCCCACCTCACCCCTCCTGCTCCCCTTCTCAGTGCTTATCCACCCCACGCCTCTTCCTGCTCAGAGCTCAGCACACACTGCTCCCTCAGCCTAGAGCAGTCCTCCCCAAGTCATGTGGCTTCCTCCCCACACCCCTGGAACCCACCTTAAATGTTTTCTCCTGTCTGGCCTTCCTGGCCTCCTCATCTAAAGTAAACCCGCCTGTTATTTTAGTTCTCAGTCTACTGTTTATTTGCATCACAATACTTAGTGCAAGTTAAAGTATTTGATTCATTATATTTTATCTATCCATGGACCAAGCCATAGACGAGCCACAGTTTACTGACAGGAGCAGCCACTTGGGAGTCCCCAGACTTGGGTTCACAGCCTGCCCCCCACGAGTTCAGCTGAGAGGTCATACTGTAGCATACTATGGGAACTGGAGGGGCCTCTCCATCACCTTGTCCAAGCCCCTGCAGAGAGAGGTGTGCTATGGCCATCAAATGAGGAGGTTTGGAGTAGTCCAGGGGCTACAGATGCCAGTCTCCTGCTTCTGAACCTCAACACAGAAACCATGTGTACTGAGCCAGTGTACTTAGTGTGTATTTCTGTTTTTCAATGCCTAGGAACCCTAAGTGACATTATGGACACTCACGAAATGCAGAAAGACAGAAGCCTTGTCCATGCCTCCAAGTTCCCAATCTACAGGGGAGAGCATCGAAGGATATATTTGAGCGCAGTACGTTCATTAGACAACAGAGGCTGAACCAACCCCTGTAGGAGCCAAAAGAGAAAGGGGAGGGGGAGGGGTGGGGAGAGTCCTGCAGGGACCTTGAGGAAGGGGAAAGGGCTAACAGTGCGGGTTTGGCTGAATAACTTTCCACACCCCCCTCCCCAACCCAGTTATATCAGAACCACTTTACAGAGCCATCCACTTTACAGAGCCACCCACTTTACAGAGCCAGAGGGCATGACTGGAAAAATATGTCCCCTGGCACCAGGGCACTAGTCTCCACTCAGAAGTCATATGCCAGGGGGAGGAGGGGCTTTCCGGTCACCTAGTCCTCTCCCTTCTTGTCAAATGACACTGGGTTGCTGGGTAAGAGGTGTGAAGTGGGTTCAGAGTTAACCTCTCAGAGCATCCTAAGAAGGATCTGGGGGAGTCTGGGAGGAGACTCACCTCATCATGTAGGTGCCAAGCCATTCTTGGCACTCCCACTGTGAGGCTGGGAGGGGGACAGGAGCAAGGGATGGAGCAGGAGAGGAGGACGGAGCTGATGCCAGAGGTCACCTGAACCAGCCAAGCAGAGAGAGGTTCTCTCCTCCACACCTGCCCCTCAGAACTCCCAGGAGCCCTCCACCCCAGGCTACCCAGCTCCAAGCCCTCCACAGCACCCTTCCAGGTGTGTCATCAATGTAAGGAAAACCTCTATCATCAGCCTTGCTGTATCCAAGAGAACAACTAACCTATGGGAATTTCTGGGGGCACCAAGATACAATGGGCAATAATAAGACAACCAAGGAGCTTTGGTGACTCACAAATTCCATTCTATCCTCACATAAGGCCACTGCCTGGACACTAGGGTTGGAATGAACGCAGTGAGTTTTCTGATAGAAACGGGGGTAAATAGGAGCTAAATAGTCAAGTAAGGTCAGTATAGTCAGCCAAATCCTGAATTAAATGACATTTATGCCACATGATCAGAGTTTCCCTGGGGACATCTGATTAATTTTATTGTAATTTGTTAAGCTAGCAAATCCAGCCAGGGGAGGCAGAGGGTCCAGACGGGATTAAGAGGTCAGTTCCAGGGCCAAGTTGCCTGGGCTGGAGCCTTGCCTACCCACTCTCTGGCCACATGTCCCTGAGAACACGGCCTAACCTCTCTGAGCCTGGTGTTCTCATGTGGACGTGGTGGAACAAACAGCACTGAGCTCACAGGTTGGCGAGAACATCACGTAGGATCATTGTGTCAAGAGCTTAAGACAGTACCTGGCACCTAGTAAGGTCAAAAAAAAGTTCAATCATTTAAAGAAAAAAGAAAGGAAACTAAGAATCCCTGTCACCAATTAAACGTAAGACAAAAACAAGAGGTATGAGAGCATCCGAAGGTTTTTCTCCACCTGGCATGATTAGCAGAGGTTCTTTGGGTGAATAATGGGTGAACCCCCAGTCCCTGAGTTCTGGGAGAGGGTTTGGTCCAGCAGAAGAGCCAGCAACAGGGCAGAGCCGCTAACAAGCCAGACAATTCCTCCTCCTCTGGGTCTCCAGTCACTTTCCGCCCTTGCCTCACGCCTGTCCCCACCCCAAGCCAGGGGGCGTGAGACGCTGGAAGAAAAGACTTCCCCGCCAGGGCCATGTGTCAATCATACCATTCAGGACACAAACAAAGTTGATTTATCTCCCCTGGACAGCGCTTTGGACCAGAAAGCTTTGGGCTCAGCCTTGGGCGCCGGAGCAGTAAGCGCAGGGGAACTGCTAAGCCGGAGCGAGATTCACTCGCGGGGACCCTTGCCTCCCCACGCTCTCTCCTTTCTCGCCATCCCACCGTAATCCTGGACCTCAGATACCGGTCGATGCCTAAGCCCCAGCCGCTGTCCGGTTAGGGACGTTTACCCCTGTCGTTCCGGCCGACTGCAGGTCACCAAGGCACGGAGGAAGGAGTAAACAACTGAACGCCCGGGGCACCGGCCGTCGGCCCGCGTCCTCCCACGAGCAGCGCAAGGCCCCCGCTCCCGCCCCGCCGGCCACCTCGGACGCCCAGCGCTTACCTGCCCCGAGGGGCGGGCACTGACAGTCCTGGCCTGCCCGCCGCGGCTGTTTACACCGCAGAGGCTGTTTACACCCGCTGAGCAGCACGGCCGAGCGGGAAGAAGCCTCCCGTGCCTGTGCGCTAACAGGCTATATTTGTAGGCGGATAATATGATCTGGAGGACATGTGCTAAATCAACTATCTATCTATTCTCTGTGACTCAGCCCAGCCTGAGACAAAACAGACTTCGTAGGGGAGGGCTTGGCACCCTGCGCGGTGCAGCCGGCCGGCGCGAGCCCCGGCCCAGGGACTATCTGCAGCCTCCTACCCAGGGCCAGACATTTTCACATTGGAGATCCCAGAGGGTGTGGAATGGAAAGGAGCGGGTTCCGAGTGCTCAGCACGCTAAGCTGGGAACCCAGCCAGACGCAGGCTTTGAAAGCCGTATGACCAAGGGAATGTAAAAGTGTTTTCGAGATGTTAGAAGCAGCAGACATCGAAGGTCTCACTTTCACCGTTATATTTTATCTTTTTAATATCCTAAAATGTGTGTGAGTTTAGGTTCTCTTTAGATACTTTACTAATTGGCCAAATATGTTTTGCTGATAGCCGACATCGTGAAAATATGACAAGTTAATAATCAGTAATCAAGTCCCTGGCTGCTCCCAGGAGTCCATGTGACCACTTCCTGATCCTTAATGGCAATGGCTCCTCATATCCCTTAGCCTAAACTGAAAAATACCTTTTCTGTGATATATGTGTCACACTTCTAAAATTCATTTCCTTAAAAAGCATTATTTTCTTTTCTTTCTTTTTTTTTTTTTTTGAGAGGAGTCTCACGCTGTCGCCCAGGCTGGAGTGCAGTGGCGCAATCTTGGCTCACTGCAACCTCCTCCATCTCCCAGGTTCAAGCAATTCTCCTGCCTCAGCCTCCCCAGTAACTGGGATTACAGGCGCCGGCCACCACGTGCGGCTAATTTTTGTATTTTTGTAGAGATGGGGTTTCACCATGTTGGCCAGGCTGGTCTAGAATTCCCGACCTCAGGTGACCCGCCCACCTCGGCTCCCAAAGTGCTGGGATTACAGGCATGAGCCACCGTGCCCGGCCTTTTGAAAATAATGCTTTTTGGCGGGGCACGGTGGCTCACGCCTGTAATCCCAGCACTTTGGGAGGCCGAGTCAGGTGGATCACCTGAGGTCCGGAGTTCGAGACCAGCCTGACCAACATAGTGAAACCCTGTCTCTACTAAAAATACAAAAAATTAGCGAGGCATGGTGGCAGGCACCTGTAATCCCAGCTACTCAGGAGGCTGAGGCAGGAGAATCATTTGAACCCAGGAGGTGGAGGTTGCAGTGAGCTGAGATTGTGTCATAGCACTCCAGCCTGGGAGACAAGAGTGAGACTCCATCTCAAAAAAAAAAGAAAAGAAAAAAAATTAGCCAGGCGTGGTGGCACGTGCCTGTAGTCCCAGCTACTCAGGAGGCTGAGGCATGAAAATCACTTGAACCCAGCAGCAGGTAGAGGCTGCAGTGAGCCAAGATGGCACCACTGCACTACAGCCTGGGCAGCATAGCAAGACTCCATCTCAAAAAAAAAATATCCATTAAGAGCTGTATGTGATCAAATACAAAATCCACCACGTAAGAAGCACTTGTTTTTTCTGTTGTTGTTGTTTGTTTTTTCGTTTTTTGTTTTTTGAGATGGAGTTTCACTCTTGTTGCCCAGGCTGGAGTGCAATGGCCTGATCTCAGCTCACTGCAACCTCTGCCTCCCGGGTTCAAGCAATTCTCCTGCCTTAGCCTCCTGAGTAGCTCGGATTACAGGCGCCTGCCACCACGCCTGGCTAATTTTGTATTTTCAGCAGAGACAGGGTTTCTGAATGTTGGTCAGGCTGGTCTCAAACTCCTGACCTCAGGTGATCTGCCTGCCTTGGCCTCCCAAAGCGCTGGGATTACAGGCATGAGCCACACCACCGGCTTAAGAAGCACTTTTAAATGAGATTGTGCAGGTCATTAAAACCAAGTGAGGCCCCACCTTGCCTCCCAAGTCTAACTCCTGGGAGTCTGTCTGTCCATCTATCTGTCTGCTGGGGCCAAATGGCCTTGACTTGGTTGGTAGGAAATTAGGAAGTGACTGCCTCCTCACCATCAGCAGCTTACTGATCACACTAAAATGGCACTTCATTAGATTACTGGACTTGTCTTATCTCAGGGGAGGGGAGATGCGAGCAGGAGCCCTACCTTGGAAATCTCTGTTTACCCCATCGTGCTAAGCACAGATAGCTGATCAGTAAATATTTGTTGAATTTAATTGAAAAAAATTAAGATTTTGGTGTGAAAGAATTCTAAATTATAGCTATGTCTAAAAGTCTAAATTAGGGCTGGGTGCAGTGGCTCATGCCTGTAATCCCAGCACTTTGGGAGGCCAAAGCAGGCAGATTGCCTGAGGTCAGGAGTTCGAGACCAGCCTGGCCAACTGGTGAAACCCCTTCTCTACTAAAAATACAAAATTAGCCGGGCATGGTGGCGCACACCTGTAATCCCAGCTATCTAAGAGGCTGAGGCAGGAGAATTGCTTGAACCTGGGAAGCAGAGGTTGCAGTGAGCCAAGATCGTGCCATTGCACTCCAGCCTGAGCATCAAGAATGAAAGTCCATCTCAAAAAAAAAAAGGTTAAATCAGAGTTTCCATAGTCTAACATGGTTCCCAGTAAGTACATCAAAATTATCTTGTCTTATATGTGTTAAATTATCATTTTTTTTTTTTTTTGAGACAGAGTCTCACTCTGTTGCCCAGGCTGGAGTGCAGTGGCGCGATCTCGGCTCACTGCAAGCTCCGCCTCCTGGGTTCACGCCATTCTCCTGCCTCAGCCTCCTGAGTAGCTGGGTCTACAGGCGCCCGCCACCACGCCCGGCTAATTTTTTGTATTTTTAGTAGAGACGGGGTTTCACCGTGTTAGCCAGGATGGTCTCGATCTCCTGACCTCGTGATCCGCCCGCCTCGGCCTCCTAAAGTGCTGAGATTACAGGCGTGAGTCTCTGTGCCTGGCTATATATGGTAAATACTCGTAATAAGTTGCCCAGAATTCAGCCCAGAATATCAGTGGTGGTTTGGGTTACATATTTCAAATTTGTCTTTTTTCCCTTCTTTGCTGGGGGAAGAGGGTATTCTTTGTTCTATTTCCAGGATCAAGTTTGAGGAAACAAGTTGTTTTCCTGTGGCGCTTCTCAAGGACCTTGCCCTCGCCCCACCCCCATTTTAGAAAGTATTAGGGCTGAGATTTAATATGTGTCTGTCGCAGATGTGGCTGGTGGAGAAATACTAAGCCAAAAGAAAACCAGCACAGGTAAACACTACACTAGAGGCTGGAGAAGCTGAGGTTTCTGGAAGACCGGATTTCTGGACCTCTTAGTCCGAGGGAATAAAGGATAAGGGGAGAGTTGGTGAAAGACAAACACACACACACACACACACACACACACACAAGCAGTTTACAATACTGTGAGACCCGGCAAGGTGGCTCACGCCTGTAATCCCAGCACTTTGGGAGGCCAAGGCAGGCAGATGGCCTGAGGTTGGGAGCTTGAAACCAGCCTGGCCAACATGGTAAAATCGCATCTCTACTAAAAATACAAAATTAGCCGGGCATGGTGGTGCATGCCTGTAATTGTAGCTACTCAGGGGACTGAGGCAGGAGAATCGCTTGAACCCGGGAGGCGGAGGTTGCGGTGAGCCGAGATCACGCCATTGCACTCCAGCCTGGGCAACAAGAGTGAAACTCCATCTAAAAAAAAAAATATATATATATATATACTGTGATGACAAGATAAACTCTGGGGACAGTGGTTGCCCAGGACAGGGCTCTCAGAACAGCTGGAAGCTGGAGTAGGGAGGATGGTCTCAGCAAGGACTTCCCAGAGCAAATGACATTTGGGCTGAGTCTCAAAGAAGCCAGTCCAAGTGCTCTGTAAGGAGGACCAGCCAGGTCATAGAAAATGAAATACAAACACCCAATAACCACAGGACACAATGCAAATCCAAGCAACAATGAAATACTACTTTTCACATACTGTATTAGCAAAACTTAAGATGCTTGCTGCAGCCAGAGCTGGTAAGTACTTGGGAGATGAGCTCTCAATAACAACTCAAGGGGGAGGGAGGAGGGGCGGAGGGGAGATTGGTGTAGGCTTCTTCGAAAATAATTTGGAAGCATCCACCCTTTAACTAAGCAATTCCAGTGCTAGAAAATTTACAAGAGGAATATGCTGTCAAGCGTTCACCAAGATATATGTACAAGGAAGTTCACCATAAAATGTGGAAGTATGTCATGTCTATTCATTGATAAAATAATGTATAGTATGTCTACATAGGAAGAAATATGATACGGCCCCCATGGCGCACGGATAAAAATGAAGTCCTCTCTTAAGCCCTTCTCCATTCCTCTTACACTGTTTATGTAACAATATGGCTCTAAAATGACTCGCTTGAGCACGTCTTCCCCACTGAAATTGCAGATTTTTGAATGCAGGAATCTGTCCTTTTATGTCCCACACAGAGACCTGTGGCAAATACCGAATAAGTTTCCAGTTGCAATTTGTAAGTTTGCCAGTGAAAACAGAAAGCCATTAACTTGTTAATGAAGTGTGGCCAGGACACACTGGGTGGATAATGCTTCCGCAGGAGTGTAGCTCAGGTGTTAACAGAAGCTAAGCTTGATGAAATTAGAGGCCCCGACATTCCTCAGCGGGAGAGTACATACATATACAGAATTCCCCCGCCCCCTCTGCTCTCTCTCATCTTCTGGCCTGCCTGGATGTTCAAGGGAACAATGACAGAGGTAAGACCTAAGTGCCCTATGATAAAAGGAGGCTTTTACCTTGAAATACTGTCATTGTACTGCAGACATGGCATTCTTTTGTTAACTCTTTGGTTGGAATTTAGTTCTATGTGTTCTCAACCATTTAAACAAGGTCGAATTTGATAGCTAAAATTGATCCCATTCTCCAAGTTTATTTTCTTCCTTGAATTTTAGGCAGACACAGGAATTCTGTCCTTTGATTATGATGTATTTGATTCCACCATTCTTGTTTGAGTGGTTTTAAGTCAAATGCTTATTTGTGTGATTTTTAAACACAATTCTGCCCCAGTTTTTAATACACAATGTCTCAAGGGCAGTACCAAGAAATGGCCAACACCAAGAGCATTGTTTTTCACTTTCTGCTCTCAGTGCCTTTCGTAAGAGATGAGATGGGCTGCCTGTGATTGGGGAACCCCCATTGCACAGCACTTCCCAGTCCTAGGCCTGACCTTTTGACACAAAGCACTCATTGGCCTGGAGGCTGGCCAGCAGCCCAGTTTCAACAGTGACCAAGCAGAGGTGACCAGTGGCCATCCTAGGGTAGTCATTCAATTCCCCCACCTGAAGGCAGCAACAACTTTTTGCAGTTAGTACAATTAGAATCAACAGTTACTGTTCTTTCTCTCCAGCCTCACAGTGGGGTCACTTCTCACAACTGTTTCTCCAGAGCCAAGCTCCAGTCCACAGGCAGCCCAGTAGTAGACGTTAAATACCTGTTAAATAGCCCTTACATCTCTAGCCCAATGGCAAATATCTAACCTCTCTTAAACACCACAGCCCTTCCCTTCCCCTTCTCCCCACCCCCCATCCCAAAACCTGGCCCAGGCTCTGACTACCCTGGATCCACTTGGCTTCCTCTGCAGTCAGTACCTATGGGGAATGGGGATCTCTTCAGGGGGTTCTGGCCCTTAGAGAAGGGATTTTGTGTGGCTGAAAAGCTGGCGTCCTGGGGTTCTGGTCCCGTCAATGCCAACATCGCCAGACTGGAGACCTCAGTTACTTCCTCTGAAAATGCAGTGATTTCCAGGGGTCCTATTTAAGCTCTAAAAATTCCACAAGAGCTTTAGATAAGGAAATAGCAACGCGGGGGTGTGTTCTGTTGCCAGTTCTGCCACAGGCCTGCCCAGTCTCTGAAGACAAGACCTTCAAATCCCCAAATAGAACTAGTTGTCTTGTCCATAAAGTGAGACTAATATTGTGGGTGCTACTTATCTACTTAGCACCTTGGACTGATGAGGACTGTGGTGCACAAGCTACCTTACAAATGTACCGCACTGAGTAACATCTTTAAACCTCCTTGCAGCTCCAGGGCTAGCCTTCTCCTTTGCAGAGCCCTCCCCCACCTCCGGCCTCCTAGAGCTTCAGGCCATGTTCCCCTGTCCCCTGTGAATCTCAGCATGCTACCTGAAGCGTTTCAACTGAAAAGACCACACAGGGAAGAGGCGAGCACAGCAGGAATGAAATAGTCAACTGCTGTGGAGTTGGAAATGTTGCTGCATCCCACCATTGACTGGATGGGGCCTCACTCCCCCAATACAAATTATTTTACGTTTGCTTCTCCTAAGATCGTGTGTAGAAGTAAATAACACCTCTTCCCAGCACCTGTGGATCCATGGCATCCACACAGGTGGGCACTGACGCTGAAATGGCCTCGGATGCTACCAATTATTTCTGCCGAGGCCTAAATCCAATAACAGAGATGGATGGAAACAACTATCTAATAAAAGTTTCGCATTTGTGTGCCTGCCAATATTAAGTAACCGTCAGGCTTTCCTTTAGAAATTGGAATTAAATGCGATTTAGAAACTATTAACGACTTTGGGCGTATTTAGTAACACATGAAATAACCCGGAGGACTGAAATGTTGGGTGAGGCGACTCCGGCTCATAGACGCGCCTCCGGCTCATAGACGCGCCTCTCCATCTGGGGCGTCTGGTGCATAGTGGAACCACTCAATAAACATGTTTACCCCTGCAAGCGGCACATCAGAGTCCGGGGGTAATTCTCGGTGTCGTGGGGCCAGGACGGCGAGGGGCTGGAAGAGGCCGCCCTGTGGGCGCTGGGAGGCTGAGGTAAATTCCCGTGATTGGGGGCTGAAATGGCCTCCCATGCTGGACTGCCGTGGTTCTAGAACTTTTTCCTGGAACAGGCCGGCACTGCCACTGCCAGAGCCCCAGCGGCTGCGCCCCTGGCCGCCCCTGCCCTCTCCCGGGCACCTGGCGCCGGCTCCCGCTTCCTTTCAGAAATTCAGGTCCGCCTGGAATTTGCACTTAAGTCTGAAGCCCCCTAGGAACCCTTCCTGACCCTGAACTTCTATCTCAGTTTCAAGCTTCCTAGTCTTCCCACACACACATACCTAGCTCCTCGGGCGGAGAGCACCCCTTTCTTGGCCACCCGGGTATCCCCCAGGGGGAGTACGGGGCTCAAAACTCCCTTTTGGAAAAACAAAGGTGGAAGCAAATTTCAGGAAGTAAAACTTCCTGAAATAAAATAAAATATCGAATGCCTTGAGACCCATACATTTTCAGGTTTTCCTAATTAAAGCAATTACTTTCCACCACTCCTCCAACCTGGAATCACCAACTTGATTAGAGAAACTGATTTTTCTTTTTTCTTTTTTTTTTCTTTTTTTCCCCAAAAGAGTACATCTGATCATTTTAGCCTGCAACTAGTAAGGATAGAGATATTAGGGTTAGTTAATCACAGTTTTACACGACTCCTCTCCCCACTTGTGGGCCATTGTCATGCTGGTGGACGTCCCGCCCACCTGAAAGGTCTCCCCGCCCCGACTGGGGCTTGTCGTTGAAGGAGAATCCCTGGAAAGGCTGAGTCCCCAGCTGAAGGTCAAAACGTCCAAGGCCGAAAGCCCTCCAGTTTCCCCTGGACACCTTGCTCCTGCTTCTGCTACGGCCTTCTGGAGAACGCGTATTTCTCATTTTCTTCTTAAATTGCCATTTTCGCTTTAGGAGATGAATGTTTTCCTTTGGCTGTTTTGGCAATGACTCTGAATTAAAGCGATGCTAACGCCTTTTTTCCCCCTAATTGTTAAAAGCTATGGACTGCAGGAAGATGGCCCACTTCTCTTACAGGTATGAGCTAATCTTGAATGTGAACATTTTTTGATTGCTAGAGATTGCCAGCTTAGGAAATAATGTTCTACACCTGTCATTTGATTTTTCTCTTGCTCAAGACTGCCAATGGCACTGCTATTTTTCCTAAAAGACCTGAAATTTCACACGGTTACTTCTAACTTTGCCATTGGCTTTTAACATTTTCGTGTTAATGTTAATTTTCATTTTATGTTAATGACTGCCTATGAAATAGTGTTTCTTTATTCTTGTATAAACAAAGGTCAATACTACAACCAAATTTAAAATCTTCTGAAAAGATTAAAGGTATAAGCAGATTCAATACTTGCAAAACCATTAAAATAATAGCAAAAAAAAAAACCCCACATTTTTTACCTAAAAACCTTTTAAATGTTTGGTTAAAATAGTTTGGCCAGGCGCGGTGGCTCATGCCTGTAACCCTAGCACGTTGGGAGGCTGAGGCGGGTGGATCACCTGAGGTCAGGAGTTTGAGACCAGCCTGCCCAACATGGCGAAACCCGGTCTCTACTAAAAATACAAAAATTAGGTGGGCATGGTGGAGGGCACCTGTAATCCCAGCTACTCTGGAGGCTGAGGGAGGAGAATCGCTTGAACCAGGGAGGTGGAGGTTGCAGTGAGCCGAGATCGCACCATTGCACTGCAGCCTGGGTGAAAAAACGAAACTCCATCTCAAAAATAAATAAATAAATAGTTTGTAAAATGTGATTCATCAGTAACATTGGATGCAGCCTTTATATTCTATTTCACATATTTTTGAGACGGAGTCTCGCTCTGTCGCCCAGGCTGGAGTGCAGTGGCGCAGTCTCGGCTCACTGCAAGCTCCGCCTCCCGGGTTCACGCCATTCTCCTGCCTCAGCCTCTCCAAGTAGCTGGGACTACAGGCGCCCGCCACCACGCCCGGCTAATTTTTTGTATTTTTAGTAGAGACGGGGTTTCACTGTGGTCTCGATCTCCTGACCTCGTGATCCGCCCGCCTCGGCCTCCCAAAGTGCTGGGATTACAAGCGTGAGCCACCGCGCCCGGCCGGATGCAGCCATTTTTAAATCTTTATATGAAAACTGTATGCAGGAGAAAAAATATGTGAAATAGAAGATAAAAGACATATACCTACTTAAAATTAGGTACTTATGTGAGGACGGGCCTAAGAAATAATAATGTATATTAAAAAGACTTGGATATTGGTGACTTTTTTTTCAACATTTTTCTTTCTTACATGAATTAACCATTAAAAAAAGAAAGGTGGTGCTCTACAATTTCTCTTTAGTGATCTGTGGTCTTGTCCTTGTGATGAGAGGACGCAGGTGTTAACTTGTAAGGTTTTATTTCCTTTGTTTTGCTAACTCATGTCTGACTTCCTCTTCCTAGTGTCGTTTGGATCATGGCCATTTCTAAAGCCTTTGAGCTGGGATTAGTTGCCGGTGAGAGACCTTTTGTTCTTTTGATCACTCACAATTTTTATGTGACCTGAAATACAGACTCCTTGAATTGATTTTGTCGTTAAGGGCTGGGCCATCAGGAATTTGCGCGTCCATCTCGGGGAGACCTGGCCTTCAGAGATGACAGCATTCGGCCCCAGGAGGAGCCTGCAATTCGGCCTCGGTCTTCCCAGCGTGTGCCGCCCAGGGGGATACAGCACAGTAAGAACTGACTGGCTTCGATGCTTCTGCGCTGGCCCTTCATGTGTCTCCTGAGGATCTTTCCAACACTCTGTCACCTAAAAGGGCACCTGGTTCTGGAACTGGGCAGGTGCTGGACTGCCTTTGGTTTTGGAAGTGAGACAGGGATTGTGTATTTTACTTCTCTAGGGCGCAGTTTTCCTCACCTAAGTCCGCTTCACGCTGGGGAACCCCAGAACCACCACTGGCCTATGCATGAAAATGACTTCTCTGCTCAAAGGCATAGAGTCTTATTCTGCGGTACAATACATTGGTGTTGCATTAACCTTCCCTTACAGGAATTGCCCTTGCACTTTTCCATCCCTACACCCTCAGTCATCTGTTCTTACCTTTCAGGTAAGGAGCTAAACAGAACCTGCTGCCTGAATGGGGGAACCTGCATGCTGGGGTCCTTTTGTGCCTGCCCCCCCTCCTTCTACGGACGGAACTGTGAGCACAATGTGCGCAAAGAGTAAGCCATTCAGAGGGGCGGGGAGCCGTGGAGAGAAGAGGGAAGGGGAAGTGGAAATTTCAGACCCAAGGCGATAGCCTTACCTGTTCATTCTCAGGAACTGTGGGTCTGTGCCCCATGACACCTGGCTGCCCAAGAAGTGTTCCCTGTGTAAATGCTGGCACGGCCAGCTCCGCTGCTTTCCTCAGGCATTTCTACCCGGCTGTGGTAAGCGGAGGCTCTCCTCTTTGTTTTGCCCTTTGAAGTTACCTAGTTGCCTTGGGGGGTGCTTAGTTAGCAGGCTCTCCTTGTACCTCTTGGCTTGCTAGAGCCTGGCAGCCAAAGTTCTGCTTATAAAAGCATCGCAGACTCCTGTCTTGGTCTCTTTGATATTTATTTCCTCAGGAACCTGGCTAGTCCTGCTGCCTTTCAGATGGAGATGTATTTGAAGTCTATTTGACGTTTTATGGTCTGAACTTCTACCGAGGAAAATAAACAAGTCTTGGTCTCTTGTTTAACCAAGAGATGTTCTCTGGTGTTCCTTTCCTTTGGGTAGGGGGACCCAAACCAAGATGGGCGGCTCATTTAGAGCCCACCCCAACGACAAATTCTATCAGAGGCTTGGCCCCTTGCTAGTCCTTTAGAAACTTCCAGGGTCCTAAAAGTCCCTGGTAACCCCCTCCCCATACCTTACCATGACTGGTCGCAGAACCCTTTCACCTTATTGATTTTTACTGATTTGAGGAAAACAATGAAAAGAAAGGCAGCACCTGGAGAGTAAAAGAGGCGACAGTCCTCTCTCCACCCCAGCCTTAGCCAGGTTTCTAGGGCCCCCAAGTTCAGAGACCTATTCTAGTTCTGGGCTTGGAGATGTTAGAAATGGAAAATATTCAAGTCCAGGAAGTAAATGAAAGCAAACATTTCACTGAGAACAGGAAGGAATTCCCCAATCCAGACGGGGATTATGTCTTTGCTATGCATCCTGGGTGTCAGGCTCAGGGTAGGCGTTTGATAAGTGTGGGTTGGGTGATTGTATGTGTAGGGACCATATTCTCTTCCCGGAACATGGGGCCCACTCAGAACCTAACCAGGTTCTGCTCATCCCTGCAAGTGAAGGCATCACCACTGGACTAGGTTCCAGGTGTGAGTGTCCTGAGAAGAGCAGGTTCACAGTAGGCATGTGGATATGCCACGTTTGTGGGCAGCAGGATGAACTGCCAGAGAGGTTTCCTTTAATGACCAAGCATCCCTACCTTCCAGATGGCCTTGTGATGGATGAGCACCTCGTGGCTTCCAGGACTCCAGAACTACCACCGTCTGCATGTACTATCACTTTTATGCTAGCTGGCATCTGCCTTTCTATACAAAGCTACTATTAATTGACATTGATCTATTTCCAGAAATACAATTTTAGATATCATGCAAATTTCATGACCAGTAAAGGCTGCTGCTACAATGTCCTAACTGAAAGATGATCATTTGTTAGTTGCCTTAAAATAATGAATACATTTCCAGAATGGCTTCTAACATTTCCTTACAGAACTAACTACTTCTTATCTCTTTTACCTGCCCTCTCCCAAAAAACTACTTCTTTTTTCAAAAGAAAGTCGGCCATATCTCCATTGTGCCCAAGTCCAGTGTTTCTTTTTTTTTTTTTTGAGACAGAGTCTTGCTCTGTCACCCAGGCTGGAGTGCAATGACGTGATCTCGGTTCACTGCAACCTCCGCATCCCAGGTTCAAGCAACTCTCCTGCCTCAGCCTCCCAAGTAGCTGGGATTACAGGCATGTGTCACCACGCCCAGCTAATTCTTTTGTATTTTTAGTAGAGACGGGGTTTCACCATATTAGCCAGGCTGGTCTCGAACTCCTGACCTTATGATCCACCCGCCTCGGCCTCTCAAAGCACTGGGATTACACACGTGAGCAACTGCACAAGGCCTGGTGTTTCTTGATACATGTAATTCTGCCAAGGTCTTAATATGTTCTTTTAAATGATTGAATTATATTTTCAGATTATTCAAGACTAATTCTAATGTGGACCTTAGAATACAGTTTTGAGTAGAGTTGATCAAAATCAATTAAAATAGTCTCTTTAAAAGGAAAGAAAGCCTCTTTAAGGGGAGGAATAAGAGTGCTGAAGGAATGGAAGTCCATCTGCAAGTGTGCAGGGAGACTGAGTAGGAAAGAGGAAGCAAATAGAGGAGAGAGGTTGGAAAACATAAAATGGGTTACTTGATTGGTGATTAGCTGGTGGTAGAGAAGCAAGTAAAAAGGCTAAATGGAAGGGCAAGTTTCCATCATCTATAGAAAGCTATATAAGACAAGGACTCCCCTTTCTTTTCCCAAAGGCATTGTAAAAGAATGAAGTCTCCTTAGAAAAAAAATTATACCTCAATATCCCCAACAAGATTTCTTAATAAATTGTGTTTCCTCCAAGCTATGCAATTATTTTAACTGTTGTAGAAGAGAAAATGTTCACAATATATTTAGTTGTAAACCAAGTGATCAAACTACATATTGTAAAGCCCATTTTTAAAATACATTGTATATATGTGTATGCACAGTAAAAGTGGAAACTATATTGACCTAAATGTGAACTGGTTATTTCTAGGTGGTGAGGTGCTTTATGGGGGTAGGTTTTTGCTCCCGATGTCCTTTTGCATTTTCCAAAGTACCATGGTGAGGATGTGTTATATCTGTTTTCCAGGGTCCTAAAAGTCCCTGGCAACTCCCCATACCCTACCATGACTGGTCACAGAACCCTTTCACCTTATTGATTTTTACTAATTTCATATGGAATATGGCAACTACATCTGGCTCAAAACTGGGGAAACCAGAAGAGCCGAGTCCCAGGTGAGTGCTCAGTTCTGTTTCTGGCTTTGATGTGTGTGTTCTGTGAAGGACAAGATTTGCTTCCATTATTTAGGTACCACTTGGTCCATAATTTGTGTTTTTCCAAATTAATTCCCTGCAGATGCAAACTGCCAAATAGGTGACATTTTTTACAGTGCCCAATGGAAAGAAAGTAAAATGGGATAAGCAAGAAGCAGTGAGGTGTACCAGAAAGCACAAAATCAGGAGGTGGACAGGCTGGGTTTGGAAGGTGGTCTGGCCACTTACTCACAGTGGGACCTAGCTTCCTAATCTAAATCTAGATTAGTGCCTACATCACAGTATTAGAACTAAGTGACATAAAATAGTTAAATAGTTAAAACATTTATACAAAATAGGTTCTCACTAAATGTCACATTTTCTTCTCTTTTTACCTGCATATTTACCACAGAGGGTTTAAAAACATTTTGGGGGCCAGAAATAGAATTTATTTTTTTCTGAGACAGGGTTTCATGCTGTCCCCCAGGCTGGACTGCAGTGGTGCATTCACAGCAGCTCACTGCAGCCTTGACTGCCTGAGCTCAAGCACTCCTGCCACCTCAGTCTCCCAAGTAGCTGGGACCACAGGAGCACACCACCACGCCCAGCTAATTTTGCTTATTTTTTATAGAGATGGGTTCTTGATTTAAGCCACATCATCTGTGCTTATGCTTTTCTTTATATCAACTTATTTTTATTGTAAAATATACATAACATTTTACCATTTTAATCATTTGTAAGTTCAGTAGCATTTAAGTACATTTGCATTGTTGTGCAATTGTTACCACCATCTATTTCCAAAACTTTTTCATCATCCCAAGCTGAAACTCTACCTACTAAACATTAACTACCCCTTTGCCCTTCCCCAGGCCCCCGGTAACCACACTTACTTTGTCTCTGGATTTGACTGTTCTGGATACCTCCAGTAGGGGGAGTCATATGCTATTTGTCTTTTTGTGTCTGCCTTATTTCACTCAGCATCGTGTCTTCAAGGTTCATGCATGTTGTAGCATGTGTCAAACTTTTTTTTTTTTTTTTTTTTTGAGACAGTCTCGCTCTGTTGCCCAGGCTGGAGTGCAGTGGCGCGATCTCGGCTCACCGCAAGCTCCGCATCCCCGGTTCACGCCATTCTCCTGCCTCAGTCTCCCGAGTAGCTAGGACTACAGGCGCCTGCCACCACGCCCGGCTAACTTTTTGTTTATTTTTTTATTTTTATTTTTTTAGTAGCGACGGGGTTTCACCCTGTTGGCCAGGATGGTCTCAATCTCCTGATCCGCCCACCTTGGCCTCCCAAAGTGCTGGGATTACAGGTGTGAGCCACCGCGCCCAGTCCGTCAAACTTTTTTTTAATGCTGAATATATTTGATTATATGTGTGTACCGCATTCATCCATTGATGGACATTTGAGTTGTTTCCACCTTTGGCTACTGTGAATCACGCTACTGTGAACACTGGTGTACAAATACCTGTTTTGAGTCCCTGCTTTCAATTCTTTTGTGTACATACTCAGAAGTGGAATTGATGGATAATATGGTAATACCAAGTCTCAATTTTGTGACATTTTGCATTCCCACCAGCAATGCAGAAGGGTTCCAATTTCTC
This sequence comes from Hylobates moloch, assembly GCF_009828535.3. NCBI lineage: Eukaryota > Metazoa > Chordata > Mammalia > Primates > Hylobatidae > Hylobates > Hylobates moloch. Next base: position 82,806,337 of record NW_026652283.1, on the reverse strand, counting down.
TACATCCTTGCCCAGCACCTGCTTTCTGTTTTGTTTTGTTTTAATATTAGTTATCCCGATGAATGTGAAGTGGAATCTCCTTATGGTTTGGATTTGCATCTCCCTAACTATTAGAGATGAGGATTTTTTCATGTGCTTAGTGGCTATCAACTCATTTTTTAAAATGCTTTCTACTTGGCCAAAGGAATAGCATTTCTGAAGTCCCAGATAATTTACACAAGTCTTGAAATTAAAAAATAGTAATGGTCACCTGCAAGCCATCTAAAATTATGAAGCAGAGGTACATGTTGGGAAATGGTTCTCTGGGGGGATACACAAGACTAGATTCTACCTTCAAATGGCCTACAAAGTCCTCAAAGTACTGCTCCCTTGTAGTACCAATAGGCATGCCTGGGTCCACGTTCTGGGGGTGGAAGCCATTCCCTGTGGGTGGACTCCTCCTGGTCAGTTCAAAACACTGGTGCTGGTTTTTTGTTTTTGTTTTTTTGAGACGAAGTCTCACTCTGTTGCCCAGGCTGGAGTGCAGTGGCGTGATCTTGGCTCACTGCAACCTCCGCCTCCTGGGTTCAAGCGATTCTCCTGCCTCAGCCTCCCAAGTAGTTGGGATTACAGACACCTGCCACCACACCTGGTTAATATTTGTATTTTTAGTAGAGATGGAGTTTCACCATATTGGCCAGGCTGGTCTCGAACTCCTGACCTCAAGTGATCTGCCTGCCTCAGCCTCCCAAAGTGCTGGGATTACAGCCGTGAGCCACCATGCCCAGCCAATGGGTGCTATTTTAAAGGCCTGACATCAGAGAATGGTTTACTTATCAGAGGTCAGCCTCCACCATGGAATATTACATCACCTTTAAAAAATCATCTTTAGAAAGGATTTTTAATGCTCTGGAGAAATGCTTAAGATACTATGTCAGGGGTTAAAGGGAGAAGACAGTATGGTCTCAACTAGAATTCTTAAAAGGTAAGAAACATAAAAATATTAAAGTGGTCAGTTCTGAATAGGATAATTATGGGTAATTTTTAAAAAAATTTTTTAAACTACAATAGCACGTAATTAATTTCATAATTGGGGAGTTAAGATTTTTGTAAATAAAGGCAAAACTTAGTATGAACTTGTGAGGTTACAAATAATCCAAGTAAAGTTCATGGGTGCTTTCATGGGCAAAGGAGGAGTCATCCTGGGACAACTATGAAATTACAAGGGGAAAAAACCTTCGAGATGAGTGGCTAGATGCAGAATACAGGTTTCTATTTCAATGAAAATTGTGACAGGGTTATACTATGATGACATTAGTAAATAAAAGAAAATTACAGGCCAGGCATGGTGGCTCACGCCTGTAATCCCAGCACTTTAGGAAATGGCCAAAGTGGATGGATCACTTGAGGTCAGGAGTTTTGAGACCAGCCTGGCCAACATGGTGAAACCCCATCTCCACTAAAAAAAATACAAAAATTAGCTGAGTGTGGTGGTGTGCACCTGTAATCCCAGCTACTTGGGAGGCTGAGGCAGGAGAATCGCTTGAACCTGGGAGGCAGAGGTTGCAGTGAGCTGAGATCCCACTCCTGCACTCCAGCCTGGGTGACAGAGTGAGACCTCATCTCAAAAAAAAAAAAAAAGTAAATTGGAGGAAACACAGCACTGGTAGAAGCAGTTGCTTTGGAACGTGTCTGAGATGAGGTTCCCAAAGAGACTCGTGTCCCAGAGAGGCTTCTTGAGGAGTGCCCTGGGCGCAGCCCTTGCCAGCCAGGGAGAGGCGACACTGATGCTGCAGTCAGCAGACACCTCACCTGCATTGCTGGGTGTGATGGGGAGTTCTGGAGCTGGGGTGACCCTTCAGAGTTTTCCCCAGTTGAAGCAAGATGCCAGGCCTTTCTACCCCCCGCATCAATTGATCATGGAGCACAAGCTGCCCCCAGGAGGGCGCATGGCCTTGGGTAAGTGGACTCCTTTGAGACGAGGACAGTTCACACCTAACACCCCTAGTCTCTGGGGGAAGGTGGGTCTCATCACAGTCCACTGCTCATGCTGCTGGTTCCATTTCCTCCAGGATTCTGAATGGTCAGTTTTCCTGGGTGAACTTTAACAGAGGAGGATTGGTGGGGCAGACTACGGTCCCCTCTCCTGCAGCTGATCTCAGAGCACAACAGAGAACTGAGGTTCATCTCCCTCCTGTACCCATTCTGCCTCCCCTCACCCTGAGCTAGCACCTCTGCTATTGTATGCAGCTTACCTGGTGGGGGTAACCAAACCTTCATCCCTAGGGGGTCTAAATCCCTGATCCCCAGGCCCTTCTCAGGCTCAAATTGGGCAGGGAGTACCAAAATATGCCCCTGTGGATCACCTGAGCTGAACCTTTGTACCCCCACAGCATTAGAGTCTTTCCTGGGAGGAAGCACCTCCTTGGCATCAGCAGTTCCCGTCAAGGGTGAGTCCCAGAGAGAGACACTAAGCCAGGAGCAGACAACATGCTCTAATCCACCCCCAAGGAGTGCCCCCACAGCCTTCTCACATGTACACTGCCTGGCCCTTGCTGCTTCAATAACAGTGAATATTCGGCTTCTCTGATCACAACTTCTGTGCTCCACAATTATCCTTCTACCTCACAGCTGACTCCTGAGCAAGACAGGGATTACGGGAACTGACCCTTCGCTTAGTTGAAAGTCCATGTATAACTTTGGATTTCCCCAAAACTTAACTACTAATAGCCTACTGTTGACAAGAAGCCTTACCGATAACAGACAATTAACATATATTTTGTAAGTCATGTGTATTATATGTTGTATTCTTGAAATAAAGTAAACTACAGAAAAGATTATTAAGAAAATCATAAGGAAGATAAAATATATTTACTATTCATACAGTGGAAGTGGGTCATCATAAAGGTCTTCATCCTCATCATCTTCGTGTTGAGTAGGCCAAGGAGGAGAAGGAAGAGGAGGGGTTGACCTTGCTGTCTCAGGGGTGGTGGAGATGAAATTCGTGTATAAATGGATTCATGCCGTTCAAACATATGTTGTTCAAGGGTCAACTGTGTATTATGTTATGAAACTATATGTGCCATTTCACAGGTCACCTCAGGACTTAGCTGTTGCAGTAATCATGCAACAGTTAATGTTTAACTGCTTCTTTCTTAGCTTAGACATTAATCAGGGGCCACGCACTACTCCCATTTGTCAACATTCTCTGGTAGGGCTCCTCTCTGGCCTCAGCAAAGTCTTAAAACAACCAAAAAGCAAAACAAGAAAAAAAGGTTGCGTGGGGAGAACCCAGGAAGTCTGACTATTCACACTTTTCTGCAAGAACATCTCCCATCTGTAGTGCCCCCAGGGCATGGGTGAGAGTCCATGTCTGTCCCCTCTATAAATGGGGGAGCAGGGACACGGTCACTCCAAATTCTACCAGCCAGTGGGGAGTTTCCAGGTGCCTTGTATGAGCAAACAGGAAGAATGCAGTTACCTGTGAGCTCACTGTTTTGTCTTGGAGCTATTGTTTTGTAAAAGCTTCACTTTTAAACATTTCTACAGCTCACAAAACCAGTTGGCTTTACATTGATTCTACCAACATTGCAGAGTAGTCAACTGTACAGATTTTGTCAGCTATGCACATGCACTAGTTAATTAAAAAGAATAAAAAGAGACTACCAAATTTCATCAAAGGAGCCAACAGGAGGAATGGAGGGGAGGCCCTGGGGAAAGCAGCACTAGAGCCAAGGGCAGGGCTTGGCAGCTCAGGGATGAGCCCTCTATGACTCTTTGCTAAGGAAAGGAAAGAGCTGAGAGTCAGCCCTGATGAGCACCTGAGGACCAGATAGAGGAAGGAGGAACAACCCATGAGAAGACTTGAAGGTGGAGGAAGCTTTACCGACCTGGCGAGTGTGGCTGAGAAGTCAGGAGCTAGAGGATTTGAACCCCCATTTAATCAGAGGCAGCCCACAACACACAATGTGAAAGCATCCTGGGTTGCCACTGGCACCCCAGGGCTGACAACCTCACAGGCTGTTCAAGGAGCACAGCAAAGACAGCCCACATTTTAAGGCCTATAGGCCTTAGGAAGTGGTTATGAGCTTTAAAATGTAGTGCTGAGATTGCAGCTCCAACTCGGATGGACAGAGCAGCATGCGGAGGCTCACATTGTGAATTTTAGCTCCAGAACGAGTGCAAAAACAAACCGGCAATCCCGAGAGGACCCACAGACCCTCTCAAGGAAGTGGACTGCTCCTGCAGGACCTGGGAGACACCCCAAATACTGTGCTGGTATCCATGGCTGAGAGACCCATAGATGGTTCACATCACAGGACTCCGTGCAGACAACCCCCAGTATCAGCCAGAGCCTGGTAGACTTGCTGGGTGGCTAGATCCAGAAGAGAGATAACAATCACTGCAGCTTGGCTCTCAGAAAGCAACATCCATAGGAAAAGGGGGAGAGTACTACATCAAGGGAACACCCCGTGGGACGAAAGGATCTGAACAACAGCCTTCAGCCCTAGACCTTCCCTCTGACAGAGCCTATCCAAATGAGAAGGAGCCAGCAAACCAACTCTGCTAAAATGACAAAACAGGCTCTTTAACAACCCTAAAAAATCACACTGGCTCACCAGCAATGGATCCAAACCAAAAAGAAATCTCTTATTTACCTGAAAAAGAATTCAGGATGTTTGTTATCAAACTAATCAGGGAGGCACCAGAAAAAGGTGAAGCCCAGTGCAAGAAAATCCAAAAAGGATACAAGAAGTAAAGAGAGAAATATTCAAGGAAATAGATAGCATAAAGAAAAAACAATCAAAACTTCAGGAAACATTAGATATAGAAATGCAAAATGCTCTAGAAAGTCTCAGCAATAGAATTGAACAAGTAGAAGAAAGAAACTCAGAGCTCAAAGACAATGTCTTCAAATTAACCCAATCCAACACAGACAAAGGAAAAAAAAAAAAGAAAATATGAACAAAGCCTCCAAGAAGTCTGAGATTATGTTAAATGACCAAACCTAAGAATAATCGGTGTTCCCGAGGAAGAAGAGAAATCTAAAAGTTTGGAAAACATATTTGGGGGGAATAATCGAGGAAAACTTCCCAGCCTTGCTAGAGACTTGGATATCCAAATATAAGAAGCACAAAGAACACCTGGGAAATTCATCACAAAAAGCTCCTCGCCTAGGCACATTGTCATTAGGTTATCTAAAGTTAAGACAAAGGGAAGAATCTTAAGAGCTGTCAGACAGAAGCACCAGGTAACCTATAAAGGAAAACCTATCAGATTAACAGCAGATTTCTCAGGAAAAACCCTGCAAGCTAGAAAAGATTAGGTCCCTTTCTTCAGCCTCTTCAAACAAAACAATTATCAGCCAAGCATTTTGATCCAGCAAAACTAAGCATCACATATGAAGGAAAGATACAGTCTTTTCCAGACAAACAAACGCTGAGAGAATTTGCCACTACCAAGTCACCACTACAAGAACTGCTGAAAAAGAGCTCTAAATCTTGAAACAAATCCTGGAAACACATCAGAACAAAACCTCTATAAAGCATGAATCACACAGGACCTATAAAACAAATATACAATTTATAAAGCAAAAACAAAAAACAAACCAAGGCACACAGGCAACAAATAGCACAATGAACGAAATGGTACTTCGCATCTCAATACTAACATTGAATGTAATTGGCCTAAATGCTCCTCTTAAAAGATACGGAACTGGAGAATGGATAAAAAAATCACCCACCAACTATCTGCTGCCTTCAGGAGACTCACCTAGCACAGAAGGACTCACATAAACTTAAAGGGATGGAAAAAGGCATTTCATGCAAATAGACGCCAAAAGCGAGCAGGGGTAGCTATTCTTCTATCAGACAAAACAAACTTTAAAGCAACAGCAGTTAAAACAAAGAGAGTCATTGTATAATGGTAAAAGGCCTTGTCCAACAGGAAAATATCACAATCCTAAACATATATGAGCCTAACACTGGAGGTCCTCAATTTATAAAACAATTACTAAAAGACCTAGGAAATGAGATAGACAGCCACACAATAATAGCAGGGGACTTCAGTACTCCACTGACAGCACTAGACAGGTCATCAAGACAGAAACTCAACAAGGGAACAATGGATTTAAACTATACTTTGGAACAAATGGACTTAGCAGATATATACAGAACATTTCATCCAACAACTGCAGAATATACATTCTATTCAACAGCACATGGAACTTTCTCCAAGATAGACCATATCATAGGCCACAAAATGAGTCTCAATAAATTTAAGAAAATTGAAATTATATCAAGCACTCTCTCAGACCACAGTGGAATAAAACAGGAAATAACTCCAAAAGGAAACTTCAAAACCATGGACATACATGGAAATTAAATAACCTGCTCCTGAATGATCATTGGGTCAAAAAGGAAAGCAAGAGGGAAATTTAAAAATTCTTTGAACTGAACAACAATAATGACACAACCTATCAAAACCTCTGGGATACAGCAAAGGCCATGCTAAGAGGAAAGTTCACAGCCCTAAATGCCTGTTATCAAAAAGACTGATAGACCACAACCTGACATCTAAGGTCACACCTCAAGAAACTAGAGAAATAAGAACAAACCAAACCCAAACCCAGCAGAAGAAATTAAATAACCAAGATTACAGCAGAACTAAATGAAATTGAAACAACAACAAAAAAATACAAAAGCTGGTTTTTTGAAAAGATAAATAAAATTGATAGATCGTTAGCAAGATTAACCAAAAAAAGAAGAGAGAAAATTCAAATAACCTCATTAAGAAATGAAAAGGGAGATATTACAACTGACACCACTGAAATACAAAAGATCATTCAAGGCTACTATGAACACCTTTATACACATAAATTAGAAAACCTAGGAGAGATGGATAAATTTCTGGAAAAATACAACCCTCCTGGCTTAAATCATGAAGAATTAGATACCCTGAACAGACCAATAACGAGCAGTAAGATTGAAATGGTAATTTTAAAATTACCAACAATAAAAAGTCCAGGACCAGATGGATTCACAGCAGAATTCTACCGGATATTTAGAGAGGAATTAGTACTAATCCTTTTGATACTATTCCACAAGATAGAGAAAGAAGGAGCCCTCCCTAATTTATTCTATGAAGCCATCATCACCCTAATCCCAAAACCAGGAAAGGACATAATCAAAAAAGAAAACTACAGACCGATATCCCTGATGAACATAGATGCTAACATCCTTAACAAAATACTAGCTAACCGAATCCAACAACATGTCAAAAAGGTAATCCACCACGATCAAGTGGGTTTCATACCAGGGATGCAGGGGTGGTTTAACATATGCAAGTCAATAAATGTGATACACAACATAAACAGAATTTTAAAAAATCAATGATCACCTCAATATATGCAGAAAAAGCATTAGACAAAACCCAGCATCTCTTTATGATTAAAACTCTCGGCCGGGTGCAGTGGCTCACACCTATAATCCCAGCACTTTGGGAGGCTGAGGCAGGCGGATCACCTGAGGTCAGGAGTTCGAGACCAGCCTAAACGTGGAGAAACCCCGTCTCTACTAAAAATACAAAATTAGCCAGGCATGGTGGTGCATGCCTGTAATCCCAGCTACTCAGGAGGCTGAGGCAGGAGAATTGCTTGAACCTGGGATGCAGAGGTTGCGGTGAGCCGAGATCACATCATTGCACTCCAGCCTAGGCAACAAGAAGGAAACTCCATCTCAAAAGAAAAAAAAAAAACTCAGCAAAATTGGCCTACACGGGACATACCTCAATGTAATAAAAGTCATCTATGACAAACCCACAGCCAACATAATACTGAATGGGGAAAAGTTGAAAGCATTCCTTCTGAGAACTGGAAGAAGACAAGGATGCCCACTCTCACTACTCCTCTTCAACATAGTACTGGAAGCCTAGCCAGAGCAATATGACAAGGGAAAGAAATAAAGGGCATCCAGATCAGCAAAGAAGAAGTCAAACTGGGCCGGGCATGGTGTCTCACGCCTGTAATCCCAGCACTTTGGGAGGCCGAGGCGGGTGGATCAGGAGGTCAGGAGATCGAGACAATCCTGGCTAATATGGTGAAACCCCATCTCTACTAAAAATACAAAAAATTAGCTGGGCGCAGTGGAGGGCCCCTGTAGTCCCAGCTAGGGACTGAGGCAGGAGAATGGTGTGAACCCGGGAGGCAGAGCTTGCAATCAGCCGAGATAGTGCCACTGCAGTCCAGCCTGGGTGAAAGAGCGAGACCCCGTCTCAAAAAAAAAAAAAAAAAGAAGTCAAACTGTTACTATTTGCTGACAATATGATCATTTACCTCAAAAACCCTAAAGACTCCTCCGGAAAGCTCCTAGAACTGATAAAAGAATTCAGCAAAGTTTCTGGATACAAGATTAATGTATACAAATCAGTAGCTCTTCTATACAACAGCAGCGACCAAGCAGAGAAACAAATCAAGAACTCAACCCCTTTTACAATAGCTGCAAAAAATATATATAAAATACCTAGGAATACACCTAACAAACGAGTCAAAAGATCTCTACAAGGAAAACTACAAAACACTGCTGAAAGAAATCATAGATGACACAAACAAACGTGAACACATCCCATGCTCATGGATGGGTAGAATCAATATTGTAAAAATGACCACACTGCCAAAAGCAATCTACAAATTCAATGCAATCCCCATCAAAATACCACCATCATTCATCACAGAATTAGACAAAGCAATTCTAAAATTCATATGGAACCAAAAAAGAGCCCCCATAGCCAAAGCAAGACTAAGCAAAAAGAACAAATCTGAAGGCATCAGACTACCTGATTTCAAACTATATTACAAGGCCATACTCACCAAAACAGCATGGTACTGGTATAAAAATAGGCACATAGACCAATGGACTAGAAGAGAGAACCCAGAAATAAACCCAAATACTGACAGCCAACTGATCTTCAACAAAGCAAACAAAAACATGAAGTGGGGAAAGGACACCCTATTCAGCAAATGGCACTGGGATAATTGGCAAGCCACATATAGGAGAATGAAACTGGATCCTTGTCTCTCACCTTATACAAAAATCAACTAAAGATGGATCAAAGATTTAAATCTAAGACCTGAAACTGTAAAAATTCTAGAAGATAACATTGAAAAAACCCTTCTAGACATTGGCTTCCGCAAGGATTTCATGACCAAGAACCCAAAAGCAAATGCAATAAAAACAAAGATAAATAGCTGGGACTTAATTAAACTAACGAGCTTTTGCATGACAAAAGGAACAGTCAGCAGAGTAAACAGACAACCCACAGAGTGGGAGAAAATCTTCACAATCTGTACATCTGTCAAAGGACTAATACCCAGAATCTACAACGAATTCAAACAAATCAGTAAGAAAAAAACAATCCCATCAAAAAGTGGGCTAAGGACATGAACAGACAATTCTCAAAAGAAGATATACAAATGGCCAACAAACGTGAAAAAAATGCTCAACACCACTAATGATCAGGAAAATGCAAATCAAAACCACAATGCGATACCACCTTACTCCTGCAAAAATGGCCATAATCAAAAAACAAAAAAACAGTGGATGTTGGCGTGGATGCAGTGATCAGGGAACACTTCCACAGTGCTGGTGGGAATGTAAACTAGCACAGCCATTATGGAAAACAGTGTGGAGATTCCTTAAAGAACTAAAAGTAGAACTACCATTTGATCCAGCAATCCCACTACTGGGTATCTACCCGGAAGAAAAGAAGTCATTATACGAAAAAGATACTTGCACACGCATGTTTATAGCAGCACAATTTGCAATTGCAAAATTGTGGAACCAATCCAAATGCCCATCAGTCGATGACTGGATGAAGAAACTGTGGTATATATATATATATATATATGATGGAATACTACTCAGACATAAAAAGGAATGAATTAACAGCATTTGCAGCGACCTAGATGAGATTGGAGACTATTATTTTAAGTGAAATAACTCAGGAATGGAAAAACAAACATCGTATGTTCTCACTGATAAGTGGAAGCTAAGCTATGAGGACACAAAGGCATAAGAATGATACAATTGACTTTGGGGACTTGGAGAGAAGGGTGGGAAGGGGGTGAGGGATAAAAGACTACGAGTAGGGTGCACCATAATCTCACAAATCACCACTAAAGAACTTACTCATGGCCGGGCGCGGTGGCTCGCGCTTGTAATCCCAGCACTTTGGAAGGCCGAGGCGGGCGGATCACGAGGTCAGGAGATCGAGACCATGGTGAAACCTCGTCTCTACTAAAAATACAAAAAATTAGCCGGGCGTGGTGGCGGGCGCCTGTAGTCCCAGCTACTCGGAGAGGCTGAGGCAGGAGAATGGCGTGAACCCGGGAGGCGGAGCTTGCAGTGAGCCGAGATTGCGCCACTGCACTCCAGCCTGGGCGACAGAGCGAGACTCTGTCTCAAAAAAAAAAAAAAAAAGTCACAATTGGCTTTTGGTTGAAAGCATTCCTTCCCCCTGAGAACTAGAACAAGACAAGGATGTCCACTCTCACCATTTCTATTCAACATAGTACTGGAGGTCCTAGCCAGAGCAATCAGACAAAAGAAAGAAAGAAAGGGCATCCAAATTAGTAAAGAAGAAGTCAAACTGCCTCCAGAATAAACACATAAAAACATAAAGCTAAGAGAGGCTGTCAGACTTGACTATAATGAAATAATTGTCCCATATTTGGTGTTTACAGAAAAACATTTTATGAGTAATGAATAATCTTTTATGTCTCTAATACAATAGACTGGTTTCCATAGGACATTAATTGAAAATTACAGGAATCTGTAAAAATAGTGATTATCTGAGATCAGTCACCTACTGTGAAAAAAGAATTGTGTGAAAGTCATGCATATATACTGCTTTTCATGTACCAGTTTTCCCGTAGCTCTTAATAAAGCTTTATTATTAATGATTTAAATCATTATTGATTTATTGCAATTGATGCATTATAATTAACTTATTACCTATGATTTTAATCAGTATTGATGGTTTAATTATTAGTGATTAAGTCAGCACTGGTGATTTAAATCAGAAGAGGAATTTAACCTTAAAACACCTTGTTAGTCTTTATAGCATCTCCTCGGGTGAAAATAGAAGGTTTTTATCAGACACAAGAAAAAAAAATGGAAAGACCATTTCTTACCCACAGGTAGTAAAGTGGACAAAAGCTTGGGCTACAGAGCCCAAATGCCCACTGTGTGACCTCGGGCAAATCACTTACCCTCTCTGTGCCCCTGAAGGCTGAGGTGAGGACTGGATGTGAGTTCATTCATTTGAAGAATGTGAATGGTATCTCCCTAGAATGCTCTGCCAGTATCATTGTCACCGAGCCCTGTGCAGATATGAGCATACAGAGATGAGCACGTGTAGGCTCAGAGGGTTCATGGGTCCCTTGAAACCCATCCATGGTCCATGGACCTCGGCTTAGGAACCCTCTCAGAAATCACTGTGTGTTAAATGTGTGGAGATGACCTGAAACCCCCTCATTTCACAGATGAATCTAGAATGATAGGAGGGTTGAGAATGATAAGCGTTTCCAAGGCCACAACTCCACCAACGCATGTCTTCACTCGGCCCCTGGACTCTCCCAGTCCCCTAGGCTGTCCCCTGATGACACTTTGTTCATCAGGAGACAACATAAAAGGCCTTAACTGACAGAAGAGTAATTAGACCCTAGTAGAGCAGCTGGGAGGAGCCTGGAAAGAACCGATCCTGCATTAATGGTGGAGGTCCTCAAAGCCCTCAAGTCCAAATGCTGGCATCCCCCGTTGTCCAGCAGCTGCCCTGGCTGGTGCCGTGGTCACTCACAAATCACAGGCTGCACTCCAGACCCGGTATGTCAGCCCGCGCCGTGACCTAAACACGTTTGTTCACCCACCCCTGGGCTGCAGAGTGGAGGGGGTTCCATTCCGTGGTCACTGCTGCCTGATCCCTTCTCCATGAAGCCCGCCTTGGGGCTGACAAGAGAGCTGCTCTGTGATCCACCTCCACCCTCTCCAAGCTGTATACCTTGAAACCTAAGGACGTGCCCAGGCAGACGTGACTGGATTCAGTAGCCTCATTCTGAGTATCTGAAAAGACCCCAAAGAGTCTCTTGCTCAAAATAATCTACCCAACAGTACTGCTGGAGAATCTTCCCCTGATCTCATGTTTTCTTCAGAGAATGACGTGGAACACCCCAGTGAAAATGCTAGTGTAATCCAGGGCGGCTTACTAACTAGTATCCACCTCGACAGCCAAGCAGGAACTGCTTATCTGAAAGTAAAGGAATACGGATCCGATTTATAAAGGGGTTGGAAAATGTCAGGCCAAGTGAGACACAAGCCCAGGCCATGTCAGTTTCACAATTCGTATCCATTGCCATGCACAATTTTAAATGAGGTCCTTGAAGATAAATCACCAGTGGCACAGACTTCCAATTACTCACAGATTTCTGCATCACAAAGTGGTACAGTCTTCCCAGAACACTCAAAGACACTTAAAGCCTCAGAGGGAGGCTTTTGTCAGAGTTGCAGAGGATGCTTCTCAGAGGAGCTCCAGTTCCTGGCACTGTATCAGTTGGGGTCTGTGGCGGGCAGGGGGAGTGGGGTATACGGGTCGACGACTCTGCCCAATGCCTCTGTCAAGTCCAGTGCCCTGCCCGGGTGGCCCAGCACGCATGGGCCTGCTCCCCTGCAGCCCCCCTCCTCTTCTCTGATCACCCCCTCTGAAACAGGAGCAGCATCATTTGGGGGCCTTCCCCTGCCTGTCTATGGCTTTTATTATATTTGTTGCATTTCTTAACACTTTTTCAAAATCCTCATTGATAACTGATTAAATTAGATAACGTAATTGAAAGCACTTTGTAAACTAAAAAGTGTTCTACAAAGTCTGTATTAAATTTTTATCGTTGCAGACTCACAATCATGACTCAGGACTCTTGACCTGTCCATTAGGAGCCCAGCCTGGTTAGGGGCTTGCTGAGGGATGGAGGGAGACAACAGATGCTCAGCTGCTTCCTATTTAACAGTCCCGCATGGTCTTGGTGAAGGGGGCCCAGGTTGGCCCAAGGTGAAAGCCACCCAGATATGGCAGAGTAAGGGACACAGCCCCTTGGTCAGTCACTGATGTTATTTCCTGACTTCCCTTGGATCTGGCCTAGCCATCCAGATATTTTTTTTTTTTTTTTGAAATGGAGTCTCACTGTGTCTCCCAGGCTGGAGTGCAGTGGCGCGATCTTAGCTCACTGCAGCCTCCGCCTCCTGGGTTCAAACGACTCTCCTACCTCAGCCTCACAGGTAGCTGGGATTACAGATGCTTGCCACCCCACCCAGCTAATTTTTTTTTGTTTTTTTTGTTTTTGTTTGTTTTTGAGAAGGAGTCTCACTCTTTCACCCAGGCTGGAGTGCAGTGGCGCGATCTCGGCTCACTGCAGGCTCCGTCCCCCAGGGTTCACGCCATTCTCCTGCCTCAGCCTCCCGCGTAGCTGGGACTACAGGCGCCCACCACCTCGCCCGGCTAATTTTTTATATTTTTTAGTAGAGACAGGGTTTCACCGTGTTAGCCAGGATGGTCTCGAACTCCTGACCTCATGATCTGCCCCCCCCTCGACCTCCCAAAGTGCTGGGATTACAGGCATGAGCCACTGAGCCAGGCTAATTTTTATATTTTTAGTAGAGTGGGTTTTACCATGTTGGCCAGGCTGGTCTTGAATACCCAACCTCAGGTGATCCACCCACCTCGGCCTCCCAAAGTGCTGGGATTACAGGTGTGAGCCACCATGCCCAGCCCAGAGATTTCTTTACTTATGGTGACCATATTTTAGAAACCGAGAAAAAAAGATACCATGATCTTCAAGTAGTAGCATCCTTCAGGGATAAGAAGTTGGAATATCTGTAGTTAAGTCTGTCCTCAAAATGCTGGGTGGAATGGTGACCATACCTTTGTCATCTTGGTTATGTGCATCTTCTAATTGCCTATATTTGGTGATGTGGTCTTTTGGGCTGTACATTCATGAGGCTTTCTTGCTTTCCAGTCAATCCCAGGCCATATCATAACAGAGATGAAGCCCTTGTTCTGCATTTCACAGCTAGTGATGTTGAGCTGTCAAGAGTTGCATGCAATAAATTGGATTCCAGAACCTACACTTGCAGACTCCAAGTTGTAGACTCCTTCACTTTCTGTTGAGCAAAGCTCAGCCATCCCATTTTAGTTGGCCATTTATTTGGCCATCTGTTTTTAATTGACCACATTGGCTAATAGTTATTTTCTATTTAAGTATCAAAGATTTAACTTTGAATTTCCTAACTCCTCTCTGTTAAATGATGACTAGAAATGCCAATATGTTTTTGTCAAGTCTGGTTCAAATTACACAATGTTAATAAGGTTTTATGTGGATATTTACCATTGATATTTAGTGTGTTTCGCATACGGATCAATTTCAACAAGATACAAGCATAACAGCTTCGAGAGCACTTGCATGCTTTGAGATCAGACAGATTTGAGTACCAGCTCTGCCATTTAAGCTGTGGCATGTGATTCCGTTACAGGCATGTGATTCAGTCTTTCTCAGTCTCAGTTTTCATGCCTTTAAAACAGGGAACATAGGCCAGGCACGGTGGCTCACGCCTGTAATCCCAGCACTTTGGGAGGCTGAGGCGGGTGGATCACAAGATTAGGAGTTCAAGACCAGCCTGGCCAAGATGGTGAAACCCCATCTCTACTAAAAATACAAAAATTAGCTGGCGTGGTGGCAGGTGCCTGTAATCCCAGCTACTTGGGAGGCTGAGGCAGAGAATTGTTTGAACCTGGGAGCTGGAGGTTGCAGTGAGCCGAGATTGCGCCACTGCACTTCAGCCTGGGCGACAGAGCAAGACTCTGTCTCAAAAAAAAAAAAAAAAAAAAAAGAAGAAGAAGAAGATAACCTCGTGTAAAGACTTTCAGAGAAGGCTACAATATAACATACAATGCTTCACAATAAAATGTACATAAATATTAGTTTCATTTTCCTCTTTCTCCCTTTCATAGAAAATTTATCTCCTATGCTTAAATTTAAACATTCTTTTTACCATTTTTACACTCCTTCTGACTATGATGTGATGGGGTAACTAATATGTCGTGTGTAAATGTCACGTCATCATGGGGTCCTGCAGGGAACAGAGCTCACCCTATGGAGCCTTACAAAGAAAGACCATCATTAGGTTAATAGGAAGGTCCATGGTACCAACCCTGGAGAGGCCTTTCCTGGTCTGGTCAGCCTATGCCAGAAAAGCAGCCAAGCGAAGGCTGGAAACACCATATGGCTCATATAGATACTTCCAGTGTCACAAAACCAACACTACTAAGAGATGGGAATCAGCTGAAGAAGTAAGTTGGCTCCTCGCACCCCCTAGCTTCTGGCATATTGACCTTGAACTTGCCTGTGAAAGGTCTAAGCACCATTGAGGAGCTGTCCTGGCATCTCAGCAGAGAACAAAGGCCTCTTCCTCTGATGAGGGATTTCTCAGAGCCCCCATCACAAAGGATAGAGATGGCCCTTCCTGGGGCTGTTTCAATGTCCACAGACTAGACGGCAAGCATGTTTCCTGCCAGCCCTTTCTGACCAACGACTTCTAACTTCTTCTGCTCCCGCTCAGTTCCCATACTCAGTCCAGCAGCCCCCTGCCATATGAATGGGATGACTTGCACAGTCTCATTTGTGAATCTGCTAGGTGGACCAGCTTCCTACTTTCTTGCAGCTGAATCAACTCTCGATGGTTAGGATTCCTGGTTTGCAGGCTGGGTTTTAGTTAGCTGATTTGGTGGAGGGTTTTTACAACCTGGGTTCTTATCTTCCACAGGACAGGCCTCTTTTCATTCCATTTATTCCATTCTGCCCCTGCCGACTCCCACTACCACATCTAATCAGTCAGCTCTGAGAGCCAAGAGTATATGCTATGCTAAACGCAATGCTTCAAAATCCACCTGAATCTTGGCAAACCCTGGAATTTTCTTCCATTGTTTGGGGATAGCCATGGTCAAACATTTAAGCAGCATAAATCTCTCATTTCCAAGAGAAGAGAAAGAAGAAAGGCTCTGTGCAATGACAATAGTAATGGTAATAGAAGCAAAATCTCCATCTATCAAGGCCTCCCGGGGACAGGAGCTTTATTTTCCAAATGTTCTGCCTGTGGGCATTTTAAAAGACACCCTCGGCTACGGCCCCTGCTTCTCTCTTGTCCTCCAAGGACTGCTTCAGTCACACAGCTCTTGCAGCTGCCACTGGCCTAACAGAGCCCACGATAGGCATCAATGAAACCCTCAACCCAGAAAATGTCCCATGCCCACTGTATTGGGCTGCCCCAGTAGTAAATGTGATTAGAAAGCAACCACAGCACCAGGATCTGCAGCGTCCCCATGACTCACTTCAGAAAGCCTGAGACCCAGGCACTGAAAGGACTTGGAAGCTAGGACCCCTCCATGGCCCAGGCACACCCAGTGCCGGGTCTTGTTTATAAATTCCTCTCTCCTCTAAAAGGTGCCAGAGCTCCTTGGAGAAATAGCTGATTCCAGGGCTGGGACAGGGAAAATACAAGATGACACTAAAGCATCTTGTGCCAAAAAGTAAAGATGTGCACAAAGAATGATGGGGACACCTCAAAGGGACACAGAAACCAGCTTGAAGTGACTCCCACTGGCCAAATGTGAGACAACTTGAGCATCAAAATTAAAAGTGAAATGGCTGGGAGTGGAGGCTCACTCCTGTAATCCCAGCACTTTGGGAGGCGAACATGGGAGGATCACTCAAGTCCAGGAGTTCAAGGCCAGCCTCGACAACATGGCAAAAACCCATCTCTACAAAAAATACAAAAATTAGCCGTACATGGTGGCATGCACCCATAGTCGCAGCTACTCAGGAGGCTGAGATGGGAGGACAGCTTGAGCCCAGAAGACGGAGGTTTCAGTGAGCCAAGATCGCACCACTGCACTCCAGCCTGGGTGACAGAGTGAGCTCTGTCTCAAAAAGAAAAAAAAGTGATAATAACTTATAAGCTATTAAATAAAATAATAATTTATAAATTCATACTGATAGTAAATTGATATCTAGGTAAATAGATCAGTAGGCTGATGGTTGAGAAGAGGAAACTTCTCTATTGTAGGATGTCAACTAATAAATGCAGAGGGAAAGATGGAGTTAGAAAATTACATGTGTGGACAGGTACAGTGGCTCATGCCTGTAATCCCAACACTTTGGCAGGCTGAGGCAGAAGGATCACTTGAGGCAAGGAGTTTGAGCCTATCCTGGGCAACATAGAGGGATCTTATCTCTACAAGAAAAAAAAATACAAAAATTAGCAGGGTGTGGTGGTGCACACATGTAGTCCCAACTACTCTGAAGACTGAGGCGGGAGGATCCCTTGAGCCCAGGAGTTCAAGGCTGCAGTGAACTATGATAGTGCCACTGCACTCCAGCCTAGGTGACAGAGTGAGATCTCATCTGTAAAAAATAATAAGTTAAAAATAAAGGAAAGTTGCCGGGTGCAGTGGCTCACGCCTGCAATCCCAGCACTTTGGGAGGCCGAGGCAGGCGGATCACGAGGTCAGGATATCGAGACCATCCTGGCTAACACGGTGAAACCCTGTCTCTACTAAAAAATACAAAAAATTAGCCGGGCGTGGTGGCGGGCGCCTGTAGTCCCAGCTACTCGGAAGGCTGAGGCAGGAGGCTGGTGTGAACCCGGGAGGCAGAGCTTGCAGTCAGCCGAGATCGAGCCACTGTACTCCACCCTGGGCGACAGAGGGAGACTCTGTCTCAAAAAAAAAAAAAAAAAGGAAAGTTACATTTGTAACCATCATAATAAAAATTGTTGGTGGCAAGAATCATCAGTGGATGCTAAAACTCGAGCCTGAAAGTTTGATGGGCAACAAGATGTTTGCTTAGTCTCACAGCATCTCCCCACAAGATGCTTATTCATTGTGAAGGCAGAAATAGTCACTTTACAGTGAGAAAACTGATAGATTCCACCTTGATCAAGTGATCAACGTTGACACCAATATAGGAACAAATGGCTATCTTACGCCTTCTGTGAGGATGCCCCAATGGGAAACATCATCACTTCAGTGGCACTCATACCCAAAATCCACAGGCTGAGTCTAGCAATGATGAAACATCAACCAAAACCAAATTGAGAGGCATCCTACAAAGTGCTGGCCTGTGATCTTTAAAAATGTCAGTGTCACAAAAGGAAAAAAAGGTGCTGAGGAAGTGTGCTAAGCTAAAAGTGGCTAAAGAGACATGGCGAGTGAATGTTGTGTGTGATCTGGGATTGAATCCTAGGAAAAAGAATTGCTATAAGTTGCATCAAATCTGAAAAGTATTTGTATATTAGATAACATTTGTTAAAATTCCTAATTTTGATCACCATATGGTAGTTATATAAGTTATGACAGTGAAAGAGATCTGGCCTAGGCCGGGCGCGGTGGCTCACGCTTGTAATCCCAGCACTTTGGGAGGCCGAGGCGGGCGGATCACGAGGTCAGGAGATCGAGACCACGGTGAAACCCCGTTTCTACTAAAAATACAAAAAATTAGCCGGGCGTGGTGGCAGGCGCCTGTAGTCCCAGCTACTCCGAGAGGCTGAGGCAGGAGAATGGCGTGAATCCGGGAGGCGGAGCTTGCAGTGAGCCGAGATTGCGCCACTGCACTCCAGCCTGGGTGACAGAGCGAGACTCCGTCTCAAAAAAAAAAAAAAAAAAAAGAGATCTGGCCTAAATTTCTGGGAGAAATTTAGTTTACAGTTTAAGTGATAATACCCCTTCCCAAAACTAAACCTCTTTTGTAAAACTCATGAAAGGCTACCACATTATAAGAGGAGCCTGAATTATTCTAAGATAGTTAAATAATTACAAGCCATTATTCTGGAGGTTCTTAAGAAATACACAATGAAGAATTTCGTGGTAAAAAGGCATGTTGTTTGCAACTTACCTTCAAACGACTCAAAAACAGAACTAGATGGATAGATAGGTGGTGGGTATAGCAAGAGACAGAGAAAGAGTCAGGAAATGCTACAGCAATGGTGACAAAATGACATTTGGTTAATCTTGGTGAAGGATATTCTATGTACTATTCTTGAAACTTTGCTATTAAATGTGAAATTATTTTAAAGTAGCAAGTTTATTAAAAAGCAAAGCAAAACATGACAAGTGAAAAGGAAGATATTAAGTAGGATATATGTAGGGTGGGAATATAAAATGGTGCAGACACTCTGGAAAATAGTTTGGCAGTTTCCTAAAACACTAAACATGTGCTTATCACATGACCCAGCAATTGAGCTCTTGGGTGTTTATCCTAAAGAAAGGAAAACTTATGTCCACTAAAAACCTGCACATGAATGTTCCTAGCAGCTTTATTGGTAATACTCAAAAACTTGAAACAACCAAAACATCCTTCAACAGGTGGCTGGTTAAACAAACTGGTATATTTGCACCGTGGAATACTACTTAGCAATAAAAAGGAACAAGCTATTCGTATATGCAACGGTTTGGATGAATCTCAAGGAAACTATGCTGAGTACAAAAAGCCAAGCTCAAAAAAGGTCACGCACAGTAGGATTCTATTTATACAACGTTCTCAAAATGTTACAGAGCACAGATTTGTAGTTTTTGTGCTCTGAAACTACTATTAGAGGATGCAGAGAAAGGGATGGAGGGAAGAGGCTATGACTCTAAAAGGACAATCAGAGGGACCTTTGTGATGGAATGGTCCTGTAGCTTGACTGCAATCGATACACAAATCTACACATACTGCAACTGCATTTGCAAAACTCATAACAGTGAGAAAATTATGACAGTGAAAGAGATCTGGCCTAACCGATTCCATCTTGCCTTTATCCTTCAAACTGCCCTTGTTCATTCCTGGACATGGGCCAAGCTAACTCTGGAAGCAATTTAGTTTACAGTTTAAATGATAATACCCCTTCCCAAAACTAAACCTCTTTTGTAAAACTCCTGAAAGGCTCCCACATTACAAGAGGAGCCTGAATTCTTCTAAGATAGTTAAATAATTACAAGCCATTATTCTGGAGGTCACAAGATTTGCAACTTCTCCAAATACTCCTGTAATTAACATCACTATTGTCCAACCTAACATTGGCCTTTGAGATATCTTTTCAGGCTTTTGCATTCCAGTGACTGGATGGCTCCTCCTGGACTGGCAACTCCTCTGTGGCCCCACCCAAAAGCAAACTCAGCACACCAGGACCATTTTCCACACCCCTTTAATGGCATCCCCTACCAATCAGTATTCCTCCTTTCTTATCCCCCTGCCCACAAAACTATCCTTGAAAATCCCTAGCCTCCAAATTTTGGGGCAGGCTGATTTGAGTAATAATAAAATTCCAGTCTCCCATTTAGCCAGCTCTATGTGTATAAAACTCTTGCAATTAAACTCTATTGCAATTTCCCCTGTCTTGATAAAACAGCTCTATCTAGGCAGCAGGCAAAATGAACCCACCGGTTGGTTACAATATGACCAAGTCGAATAGAGCTATACATGCCCACACACACACAAACAAGTGCATGTGAGAAATCCGAAGAAGCCCTGTGGATAGTACAAATGTCCATTTCCTGCTCTTGATACTGTGCTATGGTTATGCAAGAGGCTAACACTAGAGGAAGGGTGCACAGGACCTCCCTGTACATTTCTTTGCAACTTCCTGTAAATCTATAACTATTCCAAAATACAAAGTTGAAAGCAAACAAACAAAAAAAAGCAAGTCTAAGACAAAGCCTGTGTGTACTCCCCGGCTATACCACTGGTGACTCTGCTCCCAAGAGATGTCCTGTGGGGAGTCTATCCTTCAGACTGTCATCCTGTCTTATCTTGTCTCATAACCCCCATCTTAGTGCATTATGTGTTGCTATAAAGGAATATCTGAGATTGGTTCATTTATAAAGAAGAGAGGTTTATTTGGCTCATGGTTTTGCAGGTTGTACAAGAAGCATGGTGCCAGCATCCGCATTGGGTGAGGGCCTCTGACTGCTTCTCATGGTGGAAGGGAGCTGGTGTGTGTAGAGATCACATAGCAAGAGAGAAAGCAACAGGCGGGGCAAGAGGTAATCAGGCTCTTTTTAACAACCAGCTCTTGTGGCAACATAGAGTGAGAACTCACTCACCTTGGAGAGACGGCATTAATCTATTCATGAGGGATCTGTCTCTAATACACAAACACCTCCCATTAGGCCCCACCTCCAACACTGAGGATCAAATTTCAACATGAGGTTTTCCGGGGACAATTATCCAAACTATAGCAACTCTCAAAACTTTGTATGTGATCTCAGCCCCCTTCTTCATGTATCTTAGCAGTAGGAACAGATGGTGGAAGTACAAGGGCAGAGACACACAAGAGTCTGGGTGTAGCCTTTAAGCACAGGATCAACTCTGAATGCTGGAGCTCACATTGGATTAGGACTTTGAAGTCAGGCTATTGGATTCAAAGGCCAATCTGTCACTATTCACAAAATCTTAGATACAGTGCTTACCCATTTGTGTTTCAGTTTTCTTATCTATGAAAGGAGGATGATAATAGTACCCATATCATGGGACTATTCTGTGTGTGTGAGGTATGCATGTATATGTAGCTTAGAACAGTACCAGACACCTAGAGTTAGTAAATATTAGTTGTTATTTATAATACTCATAAAAACAACTGCTTAATGTTATTATATCTCTCTACAAGTTTTAACATTCCTATTTTACAATGAAGAAGCTGGGTCTTGGCAAAACTAATTAACTAGAATGGGCCCACTAGTCACAGGACAAAGTTTATGCCCTTGTCAATATGCCTATTTGAAAAAGTCTCTATGGATACCTTACTAGCAAAAGAAGAAAAAAAAAATCCAGAAAGCAGAGAAAAGGACAAAGAATAAATTCTAGGCTGGGTGCAGTGGCTCACGCCTGTAATCCCAACACTTTGGGAGGCCAAGGCAGGTGGATCACGAGGTCAGGAGTTCAGGACCGGCCTGGCCAAGATGGTGAAACCCCGTCTCTACTAAAAATACAAAAATTAGCTGGGCGTCGTGGTGGGTGCTTGTAATCCCAGTTACTCAGGAGGCTGAGGCAGAGAATTGCTTGAACCCGGGAGGCAGATCTTGTAGTGAGCCAAGATCGTGCCACTGCACTCCAGCCTGGGCAACACAGCGAGACTCCATCTCAAAAAAAAAAAAAAAGAATAAATTCTATCCCAGGAAGAAAGATTGTACGGTTGACATTCAACAACGCAGGAGTTAGGGGTGCTGATGGCCCGTGCAGTCGAATCTGCCTATAACCTTTGACTCCCCCAGAACTCAACTACTACAAGTGTACCGTTGGCCCAAAGCCTTATTGGTAATATAAACAGTATATTAGCACATATTTTGTATGTTATGTGTGTTATATACTACATTCTTACAATAAAATAGAGAAAAAATGTTATTAAGAAAATCATAAAGAAGATAAAATTTATCAGCAAGGCACGATGGCTCATGCCTGTAATCCCAAAACTTTAGAAGGCCAAGATGGGAAGATCACATGAGGCCAGGAGTTCAAAACCAGCCTGGCCAACATAGCAAGACCCCCCTCTCTACAAAGGACACAAAAATTAGCTAGGCATAGTGGCACACGCCTATTGTCCCAGCTAGTCAAGAAGCTGAGACAGGAGGATTGTTTGAGCCCAGGAATTCAAGCCTGCAGTCAGCCATGTTCATGCCACTGCACTCCAGCCTTGGCAATAGAATGAGAATTTTTTTTTTTTTTTTTTTTTTTTTTTTGAGACGGAATCTCGCTCTGTCGCCCAGGCTGGAGTGCAGTGGCACAATCTCGGCTCACTGCAAACTCCGCCTCCTGGGTTCATGCCATTCTCCTGCCTCAGCCTCTCCGAGTAGCTGGGACTACAGGCGCCCGCCACCACGCCCGGCTAATTTTTTGTATTTTTAGTGGAGACGGGGTTTCACTGTGGTCTCGATCTCCTGACCTTGTGATCCGCCCACGTCGGCCTCCCAAAGTGCTGGGATTACAAGCGTGAGCCACCGTGCCTGGCCTAGAATGAGAATTTTTAAAAAATCTTTATAAAATAAAATGTCTTCATAAAAAACAAATTTTTCAAAATTAAATTAATGAAATACGATAAAATATATATATTTGCTATTTCTTAAGTGGAAGTGGATCATCATGAATATCTTTATTGTCATTGCCTTCATATTGAGTAGGCTAAGGAGGAGGAGAAAGAAGAAGAAATGGTTGGCTTTGCTGTCTAAGGGGTGGCATAGATGGAAGAAAATCTATGTATAAGTGAAGCTGCACAGTTCAAACCCAAGTTGTTCAAGGGCCCACTGTAAAAAAACATCTCAAGTTACTTAAACTATGAAGGAAGTTAATTTTCATACTTACTGTGAATGTCCAAGTTTGGGAGCCTCGGGGGCTGGTGAATTCAGTGGCTCAGCAATGTCATCAGTAACATGGGTTTTTCTGTCTCTCTGCTTTGCCAGCTTTAGCGATGGTTTAGCTCCCACTATGGTCCCAACATGACTGCACTATTTCCACACAACAAAATCCAAAGGAGAAGGAAGACTACTCCCAACATGTGTTTTTTAAGAAGGGGAAATCTTAACCAGCGCCTTAGGGTTGTGTCACCGGCCCATGGACTGTCATGACTGGCTCGGTGAAGCAACTGGCTGTGTGGAGAAGGGTGGGTTACCCAAGCAAAATTGAGGTTGAGTCACAGGAAGGAAGTGGACAGTGCCTCTTGGGTAGTAACTAGTATCCTCCTCCTACCGTAAAAAGCACCCTTCTCCTTTGACATTCCCTTATCAACAGGCAAAATAATAGTCAATTTTAAAACTAAGCAACAATACCAATCTATTTTATTTATTTATTTATTGAGATAGAGTCTCACTCTGTCGCCCAGGCTGGAGTGCAGCGTCGCAATCTCAGCTCACTGCGACCTCCATCTCCCAGGTTCAAGCGATTCTCCTGCCTCAGCCTCCTGAGTAGCTGAGATTATAGGCACTCACCACCATGCCCAGCTAATTTTTTTATTTTAGTAGAGACGGAGTTTTGCCATGGCAACAACACAAATCTCACAAAGGTTCAGCCAGAGCATACTTAGTTTTTGACAATTATATTTGATATATGTGTGTATCAGTCAGAAAGGCTGGTTTATGATGCCATAATAGGCAACACCAAGTTGTCTGAAACATACAACTGTGGCAGTTTATTTTTTGTTCCCAAAACTTACAGCCAATGTTTCAGGGCCATCCAAGGTCTTACTCAGCCCCAGGCTTGTGCAATCTTCCAGCAACATGAGGCTTTGGGGTTCACAGCAGTAGGAGGAGCAAGCATGGAAAATCTCACACCAGGGAACAAGTTGCCTCCTTTCCAGGCCTTTGCTAGAGCCAGTGCCATGGCTCTCCATGGAAGTCAGGTAAAGCCATCCTCTTTGTGTCCAGAAGAGGGAGGGGAGCCAGAAATGTCCATGAGTACTAGTAAAGGCAACCACACCCCCTGTCCCGGAAGCGTGCCAGGAAGGGGCTCCTGTTCCACATGGGTCCGGGCATCAGGGAAGGAACCTTGACACTGCCAGGACTAGCTGGGGAAGCAAAGGGCCTGTCCACTTTGGTTATTACAGCTCCCTCCTCTAGTGGGATCCCTGTCATTAGGTAGGAGCTTGGTTTCCAGTGGGGTAAATAGCTTGAGCTAACCAGAACTATTTTTTTTTTTTTTAAAGACGGAGTCTCGCTCTGTCGCCCAGGCTGGAGTGCAGTGGCACGATCTCGGCTCACTGCAAGCTCCGCCTCCCGGGTTCACGCCATTCTCCTGCCTCAGCCTCTCCGAGTAGCTGGGACTACAGGCGCCCGCCACCACACCAGGCTAATTTTTTTGTATTTTTAGTAGAGACCGGGTTTCACCGTGGTCTCGATCTCCTGGCCTCCTGATCCGCCCGCCTCGGCCTCCCAAAGTGCTGGGATTACAAGCGTGAGCCACTGCGCCCGGCCAACCAGAACTATTTGAAATCAAGCCATGAAGTGGCAAATACAAAACTTTGCAAAAATTAAAAAAACACACACACACAAACCTAGATGGGAGCTTGCTAAATTGGGAAATGGTCATGCCCTATTTATCACCCAGGCCCCTCCCAAGCTGTAAGATTTTTAAGTACAATTTTAAATGCTTCCTAGCCTATAATGTGAAGAACACTGGTGTCAGAGCTGGAAGGACCTTGTGCTAAACATCTCTCCCTCCATCCCTATATGACTGTAAACCCTGAAATGTGAGAGAGCACCTCAGGAACAGGTCCAAGTGAACAACTTTGGCTACGGAGACACAGAATCAGCCACAGCCCACTCCCAGCCCCACAGAGAAATTTTCTTCTGTCTCTGGAGTCTTCTTAAACTTCTCAGAGAAAGTCTGTGGGTAACATGGATTAAAGACATACTCTAACTCTAAATAAGATACATGGCTTCAGTCTGAATGAGAAGACCCTTGTAGGAGTCTCTGTCCATTAAATAAATTATAAACAGAATGGAAATTTGGAAATTCAGAAAGTTGTTGATTCAAAAGATTCAAAATTCAGCTGAACTGGGAAAATTGTAAATGTTTGTGCTTTGAAGTAAACAAATTATGGAGGCTATGAAATTCCTGCTAGTGGATTAGGGTGTTTTTTTTTTTGTTTTTTTTTTTTATCATTTGTGAGCCCAAGAGGAGTAGCAACACTTAAGCTTAATTTCATAAGCTTTTTCTTGGAGGACTTGCTAATGGCTTCAATAAAGTTTAAAGAATCTAATGTAGTGAAAAAGACTTTCCCAGCATTTAGCATGTCATTGAATAAACAAAAACAAAACAACCCAATCCTTCAAGATGATCTTCTACCTATTAAATATTCAGTTTCACTGTTAATTTTTTTTTTTTTTTTTGAGACGGAGTCTCGCTCTGTCGCCCAGGCTGGAGTGCAGTGGCGCAATCTCGGCTCACTGCAAGCTCCTCCTCCCGGGTTCACGCCATTCTCCTGCCTCAGCCTCTCCAAGTAGTTGGGACTACAGGCGCCCGCCACTACACCCGGCTAATTTTTTTTTTTTGTATTTTTAGTAGAGACGGGGTTTCACCGTGGTCTCGATCTCCTGACCTCGTGATCCGCCTGCCTCGGCCTCCCAAAGTGCTGGGATTACAAGCGTGAGCCACCGCGCCCGGCTCACTGTTAATTTTTTAAAGAGGAAATGGGTATTTAAACTTACAGTAGAAATAGTTAAACAACATGTTTATCCTGTTCTGTCTGCTTGTGTATAACATTTATCAGCAGAAAAAACCAAAAAGCAAAGTGGGTATTTGTGTTGCCTTTAATTATATTCCAGTGATACCAGTGTTGCCCTTAGTAGCAACACTGTGACTCCTGTGACCTAAGTCAGAAGCAGGCTTATTAGTGGCAAAGCAGGGTATGATCATGACCTGAACTGGGTCTGTTTCCAGACAAGGGACCACCCCAGAAGTTTCACGCAAGAACATATCATGCTCCTTGAAATGCCTAAAGGGCATTTTCAACTGAGAAGTGAAAGTTTGGTTCACTTTTTGGTTTGATGCCTTTTACTGGAAAATGGTCACTGTTCCTGCCCCCATTGGGGGAGGACTGAGCATATTGTGAAATGTCCTCACCCAGCTCTATCCTTGGATTAGCAGCTCCAAAGAAAAACATGCCTCTCTAAGTCACCCTGTAAGGTGACCCCGAAGTGTGACTTGTCACATCATCCCGCCTTCTTTACCCCCTGAGCCGTGGAGGGCAGCCTGGCCTGATGCACCAAGGATTCATGCTCACAGATGATCCAGGGCATGTTCTAAACATTAACTTTACTTCCAGCCAAGTCATGGCCTCTGTGGAACCTGCCAGAGCAGAAGCTTACCTGCCCCCGGGGCGGGCAGAGGAAGCAGGGGATGGGGACTGTTTAACACTTTGTCCCTGGAATAAGATCTCTATGAATCTAGTGCTAATTTCGTGTGTGTAACCTTGTCAGGCGAAGGCATTTCTGTAACTCCTCCTCTCTGCATATAAAAGATTAAGACCCTGAGGTTTCAGGACCAGATCGTGGCCTCTGAGAGCCCCAGAGCTGAGGAAACAGGAGTTACAATACTCGCCTTCCGTCACAACACATTAAGGCAGCAGCAGATTCATCTCAAAGGTAAAGGATGTTGAACTTGATGTGGATGGGAACCTGGCGGAGGTTCATCTCACTCTTCAGCGGGGAGGGAAGTGGGTGTGCCCCTTGTAAGCCTGTAAACCTGTCTTTCTCAGTGGCTGGGATTCAGCTTTCCCCCTGAACCCCCTTGCTTGCACCTGCTTGGGAATGACTCACAAATCCTAATGGAGCCTTTCCATATCTAATTTATATAATTAGATGATGCAACCAAAACAAGTTAAACTGTGAGAAAGCCAGAAATCAGTGCCAGTGTCCACTTAACCAGGCTCTGAAAAAATAGTACATATGGATTGTGAGATGCCAATACCCCCAAAGAAATGAACACTCTCAAGGAATGTTCAAATAGAGTTGCTTGACCACAGTGGGCTTCTCGGGAGACTAGCACTGAGGAGGCTGTACCTTAGCTTCGGCCTTTGTAATTCTAAAGCAGAGCTGCTTAAACTGCAGTATGCACAGGAGTCATCTGGGGATGAGATGAAAATGCAGGGTTTGATTCCGATCTGGGCCTTGATAAATTCTGCACTTGTACCAACTCTGTGGTGATGCCAGCGCTGCTGGTCCACGGGACAATCGGGTGGCAGGGCTCACTGGGGTCTCAGTGACAGTACATAATCTTTGAGACTTTTCCATGCCTGAATCTTATCAAATCAGCAGAGTCAAAATGCATTTTACCAAAAGCGTTTTCTGTTCTGTTTTTAAAGTTTTTATTTTTAAATTAACACACAGTAAAAAATGACTCTTTCGTGTATACTCAGTTCTATGAATTTTAACATACATATAGCTTCATGTAACCACCGCCATGAAGAATGCAGAACAATTCCATCAGGTTCCCCACAGTTCCTTCATGCCTTGCCTCTGCAGTCATACCCTCCCCGACCTCTAATCCCAGGCAGTCGTGATAGTTTTGTCTTTTCAAGAATACCATATAAATGGAATCACAGAAAACATATAGCAACCAGCCTGGGCAACATGGCAAGACCCCGTCTCTACAAAAAATACCAAAATTACCCAGGTGTGGTAGTGCACACCTGTAGTCCCAGCCACTCTGGAGGCTGAGATAGGAGGATCACCTGGAGCTGGAGGAGGTCAAAGCTGCAGTGAGCTGTGATCGTGCCCCTGCACTCCAGACTGGGCAGCAGAGTGAGACTCTGTCTCAGTTTAAAAAAAAAAAAGAAAAGTAAGAAAGAAAATACATACCCTTTTGAGATTGCCTTGTTCTACCGAGCATAATGCCTTTGAGATTCATCCAAGTTATTGCATGTGTTGAATAGTTTGTTCCCTCTTATTGCTGCACAATATTCCATTGTATGAATGTTTGACAGATTTTTATCCATTCATCCATTGAAGAACTATTAGGTTCTTTTTGGCAATCACGAATAGAGCTGTGTACAGGTGTGCAAGTTTTTGCTTGAACACAAGTTTACATTTCTCTAGTCTAAATACCTAGAAGTGGAATTGCTGGGTCATATGGTGAGTATAGTTTAACTTTATAAGTAACTACAGCCGGCCGGGCATAGTGGCTCACGCCTGTAATCCCAGCACTTTGGGAGGCCTAGGTGGGTGGATCACCCGAAGGTCAGGAGTTCAAGATCAACCTGGCCAATATGGTGAAACCCCGTTTCTACTAAAAATATAAACAATTAGCCAGGTGTGGTGGTGGGTGCCTGTAATCCCAGCTACTTGGGAGGCTGAGGCAGGAGAATCGCTTGAACCTGGGAGGCGGATGTTGCAGTGAGCCAGGATTGCACCATTGCACTCCAGCCTGGGCAGCAAGAGGGAAACTTCTTCTCAAAATAAATAAATAAATAAATAAAATAAAAAAGAAAAGAAACTGCTGCCAAACTGTTTTTCACAATAATACCTGTACCATTCTGCAGTCCTGCCAGCAATGTGTGAGAGTTCCAATTCGCTTTCTCCCTGGAACCAGAGGACTTCTCAGAGCTCTTTCTATCCTTGTTCCCACTTCTGGGTTGCCTTGAGTCTAAACAGGGGATACCAGAGTAAAAATAGAAAATTTAGCACTGTTCAATGGTAATTGGAATTCTGGGGTTTTTCCCCTAATCTACCTGCTGCTGTTTACTTTTCAGAGTCCTCAAACAGCTGCGCCACACATTCTGTCCAGGCTGCATTCTTTGGAAGGACAGGTTAGGGTGTGCTTCCTCCATCTTACTTGGAACTGGAACCCTTCTGTTCTATTTCAAGCCCCAAGCATAAAGAAAAATGTAAAAGGTGGTTAAACATACTTTTGGATATGTGAAAAATAATCACGCAATACTTGCTCTCAGGAGGTGATGAACAGGCAAGAAGTACATGAGCAGTGTGCACAGTCAGCTGGTGTGCATTGAACCTCCCTAGCCAAGAGCCACAAGCACGCTCAGTGTAAGCCAAAAGCCTCTTTTAAAAAAGCAACTCTCAGATTTCTCAATTTGAGTTTAATACTCTGGGTAACTGAGACTTGGGAAATCAAATTGCTGGCACAGCGTTAAGGCTCACGAGGGACAAATGTTCCTTTGTTCTTGTTGATTTGCCGAACGTGAGTTGGCTCCTGGGGCAGCACAGAGGCCTCACAGGCAGTCAAGTGCGACACATTTGGTTTGACCGAATCGATGTCTTCACATCCCTTCATGCGGTTGTTCTCTGCAAGTGTTTGTTGATTTTGTGAAGTAAAATTCCTAATGGTTATGGAGGCTATGGTTTGTCCAAGTTGGTGCTGATTCACTGGACGCAGCAGCACGAATTCTCTCAAGCACAAGATTAGATGGTGTTTTGGGCTGAGGGGATACAGAGGAATAGAGCTATTTGCTTATCAAGAGCTTTCCAACTATGGACAGTCTCCTCATCACACTTCTACTAGGAGGAGCAGTTGTCCTCATTGTAGACACCAGGAAACCGAAACACAAATACTCACAGAAACACATGTTACCTGTGAAGGAATGGGCTAAACCCTAATGACAAGATGCTAACAGTCTCCCAGTAGGTTAGAGCCAGGGAACTTGAACTTCTAGTCCAAAGACAGAAGAAGCTTTTCCCCTATGTTTACTGAGGAATAACTTACGTGTAGTGAAATTCACTCATATAAAATGTAGAGTTTGGTAAGTTTTAGCAGTTGTATACTGCTATATAATCAACACTATAAACAAGACACAGGCCGGGCACAGTGGCTCACACCTGTAATCCCAGCACTTTTGGAGACCAAGGCGGGTGGATCACCTGAGGTCAGGAGTTTGAGACCAGCCTGGCCAACATGGCGAAACCCTGTCTCTACTAAAAATACAAAAATTAGCCCGGCATGGTGGCAGGCACCTGTAATCCCAGCTACTGGGGAGGCTGAAGCAGGAGAATCGCTTGAACCCAGGAAGTGGAGGTTGCAGTGAGCTGAGATCGTGCCACTGCAATCCAGCCTGGGTGACAGTGTGAAACTCCTTCTTAATAAATAAATAAATAAATAAATAAATAAATAAACACAGAAGATTTCCATTACCCTAAAAAGTGCCCCCATGCTCCTTTGCCCTCAGTCCCCTCCCCCAACTCGACCTCAGCCAATCCTCAATCTGTTTCTGCAACTCTTTGTTCTGCAAGATTTCACTGCAGGTCTCTGCACAGGCCACTTCCTGCACCCTGGGTGCTCCTGACCCCTCATCCTGCAAGTCCCTCCCCCTTGAAGGAGCCCCAAACCCTCAGCCAGGTGAGGGCACCCTCTTGTGTGTCCCATTTCGGTGCCTGTCACATGAAGTGCCAGTGCCTCACTCCCTGTTATCTGAAGTCCCCTGAGGAGGAGCCCTGTCTTATCCCAGTGTCAGCCCTTTAGAGCGAAGAAGGATGGGGTATTAGATATTTGTTTGTTTGTTTGTTTGAGACAGGGTCTCGCTTTGTCCCCCAGGCTGGAGTGCAGTGGTACAAACATGGCTCACTATGGCCTTGACCTCTTGGGCTCAAGCAATCTTCCTACCTCAGCCTCCTGAGAAGCTGGGACCACAGGAACATACCACTATGCCCAGCTGATTTTTTATTTTTGTAGAGACCGGATCTCTGTATGTTGCCCAGCCTGGTCTCAAACTCCTGGGATCAAGTGACCCTCCAGTCTCAGCCTCCCAAAGTGCTGGGATTACAGGAGTGAGCCACTGCACCTGGCCTAAATATCTTTAATCCCCTCTTTCTGCCTTATTTTTATCTTTTCCTAAAAGTATATTTCTAAAGTTATCATTAATTGTGTTTCCCTGAAGCTACAAAATTGGTGATAGAAGCCACTACACTTCTGCTCATAGTGAGGACAATGACTAAAACAAGTTAAGAAGACAAGGTAGTTTGTTTAAAAGTGAAATGCATTTTTTCTTAGAGATTTTACTTGTTTTCGCCATTGTGTCAGCAGCATTTTCCAGCAAAACACACACCCACAGCTGGTTAGTTTGTAAAATAACGTTATGCAGATCTAGGTAGAGATGGATGTCACTCTTCAACCCAGAGGGAGCTCTGCTATTTCTTAGAAAAACATGTATCTCCCGTTTTACACATGTGTGACACCTCCCAGTGAGTGGGCGTGGTGAGGCTTATCTCTGACATACCAGAAGTGAAAGAACGCAGGACAAACGCTCTCACCCAATGCTCCTCTGGACATGGCCCTACATGGAACACGGTTCAACTTAAGAACTTCTACTGTCATCCAAGCTTTCCTAAACGGTGGCCAACAGACCAAGGATAGAGATAAATGAATCTGTCATATGCCCAAGAAGCCACACACTCAATATTGTGTGTAAATAAAGATTCACACTTATTCAAGGTTGTCAATGACATTTAATTAGCTCGGACTAATGATGTCCCTATGCCGGACTAATGATTCCCTATGCCAGACAACAGTCAGAAAAATCAGTGGGCCAGGACCAAGCCCATCAGTTATATTTATTCAGAACTTTATAAATTGCAGAACACTTTCACATCTGGGGTCAAACTTGGCCTTCAGAGAAATTTTAAAGATGAGAAAACTGAGGCCAGGAGAATCCATGTGACAAATAGACGGCACATCAAGGCAGTGGAAACACAGGTCTGGAGTGAACATCTGGCTTCAAACCCCTTTCTCCTTCTATCCTGCCCCACTGTCCCAGTCTGTCTTTCTGAGAGCTGTGGCCCAGACCTCTATGCTGAGTTCCAGACCCACCCGTCAGGCGCCCCTCCAGTGCTTCCCCCTGGCAGTCGGCACCCAGGAAACTCAAACTCCATCCAGCACAGCCTGATCCCGCTCCCCATAGCCCTCCTCCTCCTCCGTTTCCCATCTGTGCACAGGCAAAGCCGGGGCAGTACCCACTGACAGCCCTTCTCCTTCATTTTCCATGCAGAGTTTCCTGTGAATCTGTCCACTGTTCATCATCTTTGCCCCTCCCACCCTGGTCACAGCATCTCTCTGGGCTCCTCTGGCAGCCCAATTCCTCCTGCCCCGGCGTCCGCTCTCACCAATCCAGTCTCTGCCCCCAGAACATCTGGTAAAATGCCCATCTGGACCCACCATTTTCCCACTGAAAGCTCTTCCTGGGATAAGGTCCAAATCCTCTCTGGGGCATGCCAGGCCAGCTTCTCCAGGCTCCCATCTCCCCACACTCTTCTGCAGGGGTTCCCACCAGCAGACAGGAACATCTGCAGCCCCTGCTTTTGAGCTTTCTACTATATCCACTCAGCTGGTCTGAAAGTTGAGCAGAGTTTCTGCGTGTAAAAAAGTGAGCATTTTGAGGGTCTGATATATATAATTCCACACACTAGAGCCCACATGTGTGCATGCACACACACACACACCTCAAAGCAGCTTGCTCTGGGGGTGTCAGGCACTGGAACCATTTTCTCTGATAAACCCCTTTAGTAAAGGGCCTGGAAACTTTCAGAAGGCTGAAGCCTGTCACTCCTCAAATGTCTCACCTAAAAGATGAAGAAAGCCATGGCCATTTCATGTGGATGTTGTGATAACGAAATGGACTTAGGTGCACAAAATTCCTGGTGCATGTTCCTGCTACCAGAGGTTGAGAAATGATTCTTCTGTGAGGGGGAAGGAGGGGCAGAGGCGTTTGCCAGGTGCCAGCTTGCGGAAGGCCTGCACTCACATTTCACTGTGTTCTGACAACCAGCCAGCAGCAAGCACTGAGGCCACCATTGTCCTCCCACTTTTAGAGGTCCTGTGGCTGGCCAGGTCTTTCTCATGTCAACAGCAGGGTTAGGATGCCTATACCCTGCAGAGTCTCAGGGATCATGGTTTATGGGGGGTCAGCTTCTATTTTTTTTTATTTCAATAGCTTTAGGAGTATAAGTGGGTTTTGGTTACATGGATAAATTGTACAGTGTTTAAGTCTTGGCTTTTAGTGCACTTGTCACCCAAATAGTGTACATGGCACCCAATAAGTGACATTTTATCCCTAACCTCTCTCCTTCTTAGTCTCCAATGCCCATTATACCACTCTGTTTGCCTTTATAAACCCGTGGCTTAGCTCCCACTTATAAGGGAGAATATGCAATATTTGGTTTTCCATTCCAAAGTTACTTCACCAGGATAATGGCCTCCAGTTCCATCTGGGTGGCTGCAAAAGACAGTATTTTGTTCTTTATTATGGCTGAGTAGTATTCCATTACACACACACACACACACAACATTTTCTTGATCCAGTCATCAGTTAATGAGCACTTAGTTTGACTCCATATCTTTGCAATTGTGAATTGTGCTGTGATAAACAAACACACTCAGGGGTCTTTTTTATATAATTACTTCTTTTCCTTTGGGTAGGTACCCAGTAGTCAGAATTGCTGGATCGAATGGTAGATCTACTCTCAGTTCTTTGAGAAATCTCCATACTGTTTTCCAAAGAGGTTGTACTAATTTACATTCCTACCAACAGCTTAGAAGTGTTCTCTTTTCTCTGCATCTGCACCAACACCTATTAGTTTTTTGACTTTTAAACAGTCAAATTGGAGTAAGGTGGATTGGAGTAAGATGGTAAGTATCTCACTGTGGTTTTAATTTACCTTTCCCTGACGATGAGTGATGTTGAGCATTTCTTCACATGTTTTTTGGTTATTTGTGTGGCTATTTTCTTTTTTAGGGGATGAACAATCAATACACCCGTCGGGAGGTCTTCTGCCGGAACACCTGCCATGATCTCAAGCGTTTCTGGGAAAGGGAAATTGGCAAACAGACTTACTACCGAGAATCGGAGGAACATCGTCTGAGAAGAAGCGCACTGAGAAAGTATGTGGCTTGTTTGTCTACTTTTTAGAATTAATTCATCTTTAAAATACATCTTATAATTTAGAACTGTTTTAGGTTCACAGCAAAATTGAGCAGAAGGTACCAAGAATTCCCTGAGCCCCCACGCAATTGCCCCACTATCAACATCTGCACCAGTGGTACCTTTGTGACCATCGAAGAACTTTCACTGACTTTCAAGTCATTATTATGTTGTCTGTTTTGTAACAGCAAAATTAATTTCCCCAGAAGAATGCCAGATGGGCATCTTAGAGGAGGTAATTATTTCAATTTTCAATGCTTACAGGCCTTTAATTCTTATCTTTATGAACTGGAAAACTCTCTCCTCTCTGTCGCCATGTCACCTTCTAGCACATGAAGGTTACACTAAATGGGGCGGGGGTTGGGGGACAAACACTGTGTCTGTGAAAAGCAATCAAGCAAAGGAAGCAGTGCCCAGTTCTCAGCGCCCATTTGGGTGAAAACACAAGATGGCCTGCGTGGTTCCTGGAAGGGAAGGCGGGGTCTCCCCTTGTGTGCATCCCTGTTCTGGCCCAGTGAGTCTGCCGAGCAGTGGAGTGCAGTGACTCCTGTGGGCAAACGAGGGTCACCTTGCCGTGGAAGCAGTGCAGGCTCGCTGCCCTCACACACACACAGCAGAAAGCCATCATGGGCTGCAGGGAGGGACCACCCTTTTGAGCTCTGTCCCCTCAAAGGGAACTGCTCAGCCAGCTGTCTGACGAGGCCACGGCTTATGTGTGGTAAGGGAGTATGAGACCTTGTGTGCTGTCCAGACAGCAGGGCCCATGACTCCATGGCCACTGGACTGATGACATGCCTTAATTCACAGGTGGTAAACTTACTGCTGCCTTCCCAAAGCCCCTCCTGAACCCTAGAGGGGAAACCAGCCTCCCACTTACAGAGATCTGCTCAGCCTTATTCCCGATTACCATCCTGCCTGCTGAAGTACAGCCGTAGGGCACAGAAAGCTGACTTTGGTGGCCAGTCATTTCTGCAGTTCCTGCCATCTTTGTCCCCCAGGCCAGGCCACTCAGAGTCCTGTACCATGTGTGGGTTCCCTGGGGAGCAGGCAAAAGGCCTCAGGTGAAGTGAAATTGGCCCAAGGAAGATGCAGAAACCAAAGGCTCCAAGAGAGGCACAAGCCAAGGTGTGAACAAAACAGCCTCTGAAGCAAATTGTGCAGGCTGTTAAAACATTAAAAATACATACATGCGGCTGGGCGCAGTGGCTCACGCCTGTAATCCCAGCACTTTGGGAGGCCGAGGCGGGCAGATTACCTGAGGTCGAGAGTTTGAGACCAGCCCAACCAACATGGAGAAACCCCATCTCTACTAAAAATACAAAATTAGCGGGACGTGGTGGCACATGCCTGTAATTCCAGCTACTCGGGAGGCTGAGGCAGAGGAATCACTTGAACCCGGGAGGCAGAGGTTGTGGTGAGCCGAGATCTTGCCATTGCACTCCAGCCTGGATGACAAGAGCAAAACTCTGTCTAAAATAAATAAATAAATAAATATACACACACACACACACACACACACACACATGCAGTATCTATGTATGCATATAACAAAAGAATGCAAGGAGATAAACTTTCTGGTTGACAGGATGGCAGAAGACTTTAGCTTATTTGTTCTCCTCACCCTCTTCTGATTTGAATCCGGGTAGCCAGGCTCCAGAGGCTCTGCTCTAATTAATACTCTATGTTGTCCCTTCACAAAATGGAATGTTAGTTCCCCTCCCTCTTCTGCACTCCCATTTAACAATCCAGGATCTAATATGGCAGCAGCAATACGCCAAAGGAAGACTTCCCCTGGAGGAGAAAAACAAGATGAAAACAAAATTGCAAGAGTGGGCAAGGGTGGGAACAAGCTCAGAATAGTGGTGAAGAGCAGAGACTTTGCAGCTGGTTGCCTGGGCTTACCCTTTTCTCCCTTGGGTCTCAGTGTCCTCATCATTTATTTTCATCATAGAGAAACAGACACTAAGAGAAGTAAGAGGGATGCTGGAGAGTTACTGCCCTTTGAGTGTGGGCAGAGGGAATGCGGACTTGATCTTCTTTCATTAGCAAATGAGCACCTGGGCTACTGATGCACACAGGTGTGTGCACAAACCTCCCCCATTCTGGAACTGGTCAGGGAGGAGACACAGATGCTGCCATCTCCCGCCTGTCCACTACAGGATCTGAGCGTTTCTTTCTGCAGTCTTCTGGGGGTCCCAGCTTCAGAGCTGGTTCACTTGGCCCTTGGGCACCAGCAGCTTGTTGAGCTGCTGTGCAGATGTGTTGGCATGCTGGTTGGCAGCCCGCACTCTGAGGTCCAGCCCTCCAGGTAACTAGCATGGCACCCTCCAATCTCATCTCTCAGGGAAGAGAGAGTTGGGCAAATGTGGGAGAATGGGCAAGAGCATTCTAGGCAGAAGAAATGCCATGTGCAAACACCCCGAGGCAAGGGAACAGCTTGCCCTATTTGTGGAATGGAGAAACCGCCATTTTTATATATTGCTCGTGTATTCTCCAAAGTCCCTACTGCAGTGCTGAACATATAATAGGTGCTCAAGAAAAGCACGCTTGACTGTATCCAAGAAAACCATGGAATTGGCTCTTGGATGGGTCTTTGCTGTCTACTTACTTTGGCCCAGCACTCACTCCCATTCCTGGCTTCCTTGCCAGGCTGATCTCCTTTGACCCCCACCGGCATCAATTCTCCTCCCTCAGCTGACCCCACTTCCCATGCTAGTCCTTGAATCACCTTGTCCTTCAGCTTCTGGCTAGATTCTGTCAACAGGAGATGAGAGGACTGGAGGCTAAGTCTGCCTATTTCTTCCCCACACCCTTCCTGCCCTGGATCTACTTGGATTGTGAAGAGGTGGTGAGGAAGAAGGGAAAGGGAAATTGCATTCTTTTTTTTCAAGATAACATTTTTTAGAAAACCTTTATAGTAGAAGATTTCAAGCATACAAAAAAGTAGAGAAACTAGTAATCTAAAAATCCTGTTTTCTAGCAGTGACTTCATCTCTCCTGGACTACAGCTCCTGCTGCAGGTCCCCTCCCCCATGGCTCCAGGCTCCAAACACAAGTGACAATGGGACTGGTAGAAAGAAGCTATCGACATTTGGCAACACCTAATGAAAGTAAATTGGATCTAATGATCATTAATATCTGCTAACATCAAAAAAAGAGAGATACAACCGGACAGATTTGATGGCCATCAATTATATCACCCATAATGTAGTTTTGTCAAAAAAAAGAAAAAAATCCGGATCTAATCAAACTTCTAGTGCTAGCCACTAATTAACAGCATATACAGGAAACAGAGGAATGGGTTAGAGTCACACAGGAATACAGTCAGCAAAATTCAAACTGTGCATACTCTGCAGAACAAACAATCTGGTTTCAAAAAAAGAAAACAAAAACTGCAAGGGAAGGGGAAAGATGAGGGAGAATTTCCAGATTAAAGAAAACCTAAAAGATATAGCAACAAATAGGAATGCATGCGCTTTATTCGGGTCCTGATTCAACCAACCTACCGTTCAACATTAAAAGACAATCAGAATTGTGAACCAATGGGATATTTATTTGATGATATCAAGTACCTCTGGTTAATTTTTTAAGTGTGATAATGGCAAGGTAGTTTCCTTTTAAAGGAGTTATTATCTTTAAGGACAAAATAGCTAAATGCAGTTATTTTGTTTAACATGCAGGAGAAGGGAGATATGGGAAACAAGATCAGCCTTAAGCTGGGGAAGCTGGGGAGTGGCTACAGGGGAGTTCTTAGATTACTAGTTTCTCTACTTTTGTATGCTTGAAATCTTCTACTATAAAGGTTTTCTAAAAAATGTTATCTTGGAAAAAAAAGAATGCAATTTCCCTTTCCCTTCTTCCTCACCACCTCTTCACAATCCAAGTAGTTCCATTAATTTTTTCTGTTTGCATTTTGAGGCTATTTTATTAGGTGCATGCATGTTTAGAAGTGTAATATCTTCATGGTGAGGTGAACCTTTTTATTATTAGGCAGTGACTTTATCCCTGATGATTTTTTGTTTGAAGATCTTTTTGTCAACAGACTTTATAACTGTATTAACAGACTTTATATTAAGTCTGTTAATATAGCCAAACCAACCTTGGTTTCATTAGCATCTGCCTTATATATCTTTTTTCCGTCTTCTT